>NW_013547019.1:0-386771 GCF_000711695.1 Tilletiaria anomala UBC 951
CGAAAAGACCTGGCAAAGCAGTTTCTGGAAAGGCTCCTAGCCCCTTCCGGAGCCTTGTTAAGATCCCGGGGGGAAAGGGTTGAAGAAGTTAACCTCGACTCCGTGATTTCCAGCAGTGGCAGGAGGTCCACGTAGTTTCCGGGTCAAATCTAGCCCACAAACAAACCAATGCAGCAGTATTTCTTGCTGATATGTGGGGCAAAATGCAAACAAACAAGCGACTCTGAAGTCATTCTTCGGCGTGGTATGAGGACTGCAAGGTCACCATGTGTATCATCAATATATGATGATGTATTGAAATTGACACTACTCGAACAAGGCATACATTGTAACGCTGGTCGGAAGAAGAGCTGCTCACAGACAAAGAGCCAATCATGTCCCTCACCAGCAAACGCCAGGACTGCAGCTTCGAAAGCAATTGAACCCGCGGCAGCGAGTGGTCATACCTCTCCGCCGCCGCGAGCGCTGATAACCCTGGGTCTGCGATCGTCCTCGGGCACGTTCTCGGTGGAACCAAAGAGATGGGACTAGACAGCTATTCGGAGGTCTTCAGTCCGCAAGACTACCCGTGACGAGCTCGGCTGGGAGGACAAGGAGTCAAAGTCATCATCGCCCAATGCCCTTTGACGCACGGCTTCGCCAGCACTGTCTGCACCAGCATTCTCCTCAGCTCTATGCAGCTTTTCCATGCACTAAAGAACATTTTCTTTGGAGCGGCGCATGGAGATTCCCAGGGCAAGTTCTACACGGTCCCACTAGCTGGCAAACCAGGCGAAGGCGCGTCTCTCGAGGATATCTATCGCAAGCGCAAGCGCAAGGCATGAATACAGGCTCCATTTCAATCATATCCCCGACTCGGTGCTTTCAGCGGCATGTCTGAAGGGTCCAAATACATACGAAAGCTCCCCCCGCCTGCGACCGGACAACATCGATGAGCTCAATTTTGAAAACGCCATCACTGCGAGGTTCCTTCCGCGTTTGTTCCTGGACTACCCGGGGTATCCTGCGCACTAATTCGATGCGCCCATCTTGGTCGCCGTCTGTGGCAAGGGTAGGTGCGCTCCAGCCTAGCAGTTGTTGCAGTACACCAATAAGGTGCGCAAGGGCGTGTGCAAGTATTACGTGGAGATGAGGCGCTTTTCTATCTACCAAGGCAGGGAATTTGAAATCTTTATGGCCGACTACCTCGAATTCCCTAAGGAACAGCTGTCGGCTCCAAAATTGTGATTTGCCTGTGGTAGGCGCGATGGCTAAAACTGTCTTCTGCCGTGTTCGATTTCGCTACGCGTTCATCACGGCCCTGTAATTTCCCTTTGAAACGCACTTGAAGGTGCCTATTTACCATCCATTAGGCGTACCGTCCGGTTAGGCTCTTGCCTGCACATGTCGAACTGAAGAAAAGACGTGAGCGTCATTGCCCGAGCTGCGAGAGGGACTACGCATAACCGCATCCCCCAAGCCTCGGATTTGGACTCGCGTGTTTTTGTTGCTTGGGGGCTGACTGTGACTCTACCCTCTCTCCAGCCTCTCCGGCTGTGGAGGACTGTGCAGTCAGCAGTGGAGAGCATCAAGGCTGAAAGTAAAAAATCCACATGTGCTTGAGGACGAGTGGATTGGTGCATTGATGTTCTCTCGGCGTTTGATGAGCAGCTTGGCTGACGGACTCCGACCTCGAATGAAGAAACATAGAGATTCCGCTCAGACTAACCCTGCACACGCGCAGCGCGCTCAGGGCGGACTAGGTGCTGCGCATTGCTGCCAGGTGCCCGTGAGCTGTGAGCTGCAACATTTACAACCATAAAATGCGACAATCTTGCACAGAGTACAGACACGTCCTCTCCCCCACTCACACCACCCAGTCGTTGCCTGTTCTTGCGTCAAAGCTGGACTGCTCGGAGAGCGGCGCATCGATCGCGTCGCAGGGCCAAAAGCGCGTCGCTTACCGGTGTCCTGCCACGCGCGAAGTGCCGGCTCGTTGCTGCTTGTCACGCTCCCAATTGAAGGCGAGTGATAGCAGCCACACCTGGTCACTCGACCCGGGCGACGTCCTTGGCCAGAATCCACCATGTCCCTCGAATTTGGCAAGGAGATACCTGTAAGCCAAGCTTGATTCCTGGCTGGAAGCACGATACTAATGCAGCCACCCATACTCAAACCCGGTTGCATCAGGGCTCCTTCCAGGCACTTGCGTCCTTTGTTGCACTGCAGATCTCACTGTCGTCCGATCTCGCTGGCTTTCTAACCGAGCGGGCCGAGCTTGAGCGCGAATATGCAGGAAAGCTTTCGTTGCTGTGCAAAAAGGCAAAGGAGAAGCGCGACAAGCGGCTGCAGGAATACGTGGTCGGCGCAGAGCCGACGAAGGCCTGGACAAAAGAAACAGCCGACAGGAGGTGAGCGGCAAGCCTTGAAGAGCAACTGGTGACAGCGCAGTCGCTCATCGCTTCAACGTCCATTCACGCCTGTATCAATGCTTTGCTTTACTTCTCATCGCAGCACACTGCAAACCTTCGTAACCACTCTTTTGGGCAACCAAGAGGGCATGGCCAATGCACACAAATCGCTCGCCGATGCGCTCGAGAGCGTTGCATCAGATCTCAGCGCTGCTGAGCGCAAGCAGGAAGCGACGCGTAAGAAGGTGAGCGCGTGCAATATTTTTCCTTTACGTTCCTGCCAGCTCAATGCCTGACGGATCATGTTTCCTCCTTCCCTGGTTTCGCCCGGTCGCTCACAGCACGTCGCATTTTCATCCCGAGCAATAGCAGATCGAGAAAAGGTCTATTCAGACCGGCAGAAAAGCAAGGAAAAGTACTATGAGGCATGCCACGAAGTCGATGCCCAGCGACACAAGCGAGAGAAGGCAGATGCTGGCGACAAGCAAGCAGATAGAGCTGCAAAGGCACAAGCTGTCGCAGAAGTAGACTTGAAGAATGCCAAGGTGAGAGACCTGCGCTGGCGAGCTCACTTTCTGAGCACGACTGACGGCTCCCGATTTGCTGTTATCCAGAACACCTACCTGATTTCAATTTGTGTTGCAAACAAAGCCAAGGAGCTTTACTTCAAGCGGACAACAGTCGCGCTCCAGAATGTGAGTGGCACCATGAGTCAATACATGATATACTCCTGAGTGCTCATACACGCCGTCATGTCAGGATCTCCAATCTCTGTGGGGTCTCTCCATATCTCGACTGGCCTCCCGACTGCGCCGCGCAAACGAACATCTTCTCACTCACACAGATAGGCTTCGCCTTTCGGTAACTGAAGCGACAGATGCCTTTTCTAAAGTTTCAATCATCGACGACCAGCGCCTCTACGTTGAATACAACCGCCGGCGCTGCGAATTGCCTGCTGATTGGACATTAGAGCCATGTGTGGGCTTCTTTGACACGGGGGAGATGTCGATCGAGGATGCGACGGCGAGGACGTTCCTCCAGAACCGGCTGCTGAAGGCAAGACAGAAAGCGAGGGATGTCAGGCCGATGATGGAGAGTCGGAGAAAAGAGGTGCAGGGCCTGCAGAACCTTAGGGATGCATATGCGAAGCAGGAAGGGCTGGGTGACCCGGACGAGGTCATGGACGTGCGTCTTGGTGTGCAGATCTGTAGCGCTCAAATCGTTCGTTCATGCCAACTGATCCCCCTCTTTGAGTACAGAATCTCCTAGAAAGCTCGCGAGAGCTGCTGGTGCTCGAAACGAGCGAAGGGTGTCTACAGGCCGAGGAGGACATCATCATTGCCAGCATAGGCGCTGACCATGTTGAAGCCAGACCTCATCGATTCAAGCCGGCTTCTTTCACAATACCGACCAGCTGCGACTTTTGCAGTGGAACCATCTGGGGCATTGCCAAGCAGGGCTTGGTCTGCAAGCCTTGTGGCTTCACGGTTCATGCTAAGTGCGAGCTCAAAGTACGTTCGGGGGAGAATGCTTGCTCGTTATTTCTGGGACAATGAGCTTACGTGATTACGGTGGATATGGCAGGTCCCTGCTGATTGTGGAAGCAGCAGCAATAGTACCCATGCTACCCGAAACGGCCTGGCACCGCCTACTCGTGCCACTGCATCAGCCACGCATCTGATCCGCGTGCCTGGCAGCGTCGACTCGACGAGTGTGGGCGCTAGCGCAGGTACGAGCATCAGCGATACTTCCCGAGGTCGTCTGCTCTACAGCTTTGAAGCGACGAGCCCGTTCGAGCTGACAGTCACCGAGGGCGAGCTCGTGCGCCTGGTCGAGGAGGATCTCGAGGGCACTGGCTGGATCAAAGTCGCCACTGACGATGACAGGCAGGGCCTGGTGCCGACATCTTACTGTGAATTTGTAGGGTCAAGGGCTGTGAAGGCCAATCCGACCCTCCACAACGATGAGCAATTGCAGTCGAGTCTCGGTGGCATGGCGTTCTCACCAGCGCAAGACACGCAGACTTTTGGCGCAAAGTATGTGCGTGCGCTGTACGATTTTGAAGCGTCCGATCCACAGGAGATGTCGTTGAAGGAAGGGGAGGTAATCCAGTTAAGCGACGTAGGCATGGACTTTGGCGAGGGTTGGGCGGAGGGCGTCAGAATGGAAGCTCACCACGGCCACGGTGGCGTGGGTATCTTTCCGGTTAATTATGTTGAAGCCGCGTAGGTAGCGCAGCCACCTTCCGATCACCGCTGTAAATCAAATTAGGTCCATACCTTGAAGCCAAGTCAAGCTTTTCGCTGTTGGTACAAGGCGAATGGACAATCAACCTCACCGAACCGCAAACTTTGCCGACCTTGCACGGTGTTGCGCATGACAAAAGGTGGGAACCGTGAGAAGCATGTTCGCAGTAATGGACCCAGATGATGGTACGCTTGCCTCCTAAGACCAGTCGCCAAAACCGTGAACCTCTGGGTAGAAAATGAGATGCGTTGCCCTTGTGATGAAAAGGAGTGACAAGGAGTGATTTCATTTGCTTATCAAGCATCAAGTTCTGAGCTGCACGCATTCAACATTTGGTACCAACAATAGCAGACACCATACAGCGGCACGCATACGTAGACAAGGACATGATAGCCCATCGCACCCTTAACTCCGATATTGCTCATCGGCGCATCTGAGCTTGACATGTACATTCGTTCTATTTCTCTTCTCATCCCCATGTATCACAAGGTACCCAAATAGGGTTCCGTTCCATGATGACTCCATTTGAGCCCTGGCCATTGTCCGTCATCGGCATTCGGCCTGTGCCGGGGGATGCCGAGGGCGCAATAATTTCACAACGGCGTGACGCGTGCGCCGCCCATAGCCAAGTGACTGCACTAGCATTTATTCAGCCCGCCACGGTGTCGCGGAGCCTGCATTCTTTATTTTTGGCCAAACCTTCTTGAAAAAATAATAACCTTCGGAAACAGTGAAAAGCGCGAGGCAATTGACAGACAATTCTCGTCGGATCGCAAACGCCATCCTGTGAACTGGTTCGGCAGCCGCTTGAGGCTCGACATCCGTGAACATGGCAATTGTGCCTACTAACCTTGTGATGAGGTAATCGAGTTGCGCTTGCACCGGCCATTTTATGATAAATCTCTCAGCACACGGTGATGACAAGATGAGCGCTCTGAGCTGCACCCGGCCCTGGTCGATCCTTCTTGCTCTGCCGTACCACGATATTTTGATGGCTAGTGTGATGCCTCTCATTTGTTCAGCAGATCCGAGATGTTGGAGTCATTTTTGAGAAAATCATTGAAGGTAACCTCGAAGTCACTCTCATTGTGGGTCTCATTCTAGATTGGAAAGTGTGTCTATGATGCAGTCACCAGCGGTGCTCCAGACGGGCCTACTTTTGGTCTGATGGTGATGCTTTTGTTGATATGACTTTTTTAAGTCAAACCAGTTTAGGAATATTAAACTTATTGTGGGATAGTTTTGAGGCGTTCGATACCGGGACACTGTACTGTTACTCGACAAATAGGGATGGGTTGGCCCGTTTACAGTTTGCATCTCATCAATATTGAAAAGGGAATAAGAGTAAGTGCCCATCAAAAACCGCATTCAACAGTTCGCAATTTCCACAATGAGATAGTGAGAAGGGTGTCATTGCTGCGGTGCTCCTTTCTGGCTTCAATAATAAAAGAGAACTCGTGGCTCGTTGTCACATCACCTAATCTCTTGGTCAACGAGCAATAATCAACATGAACTGCATCTCTCAATGAGCAGGGAGAACCGAGGCATGGATTGTAATGCACGAGTTTTGTATTCGTAATAGAAATAAGAGAGCAGAATTAGGATGCTGGAATCTAGATTCAAACTTTTCGCTGTGCCTGAACTGCAAGATTGCAAACTTTTTCTTGCAGTAGCGTGGTGAGTGGTAGGTTAGCGTGTTGCTAGCGGAATTTTGCCTACTGCCCTCAACGAGTGAGCTTTCAGCATTTTCAAGGATATAATATTAGAATTGTGATACTTTCATGCACGCTCCAACAAATTACTCGGGTTTTGCATTGCGCCGGGGCCGCCCGCGGTCGCCAAGCTGAACTGCACATGTATGTGATCTACTCATAAGTTTGTCAGCCAGACAAATTGGGATAACGTTTTCACTTGCAGCACAGCAGACAGCAACCACATTGAGCAAGGAACAGAAGCGCAACAACAATACGATTGGGGATTCCTAATGAACCCACGGGGTGCGCAGTGTATGTATATATTTACGTATATAACAAAGGTTGGTAGTACATACCGTAACACATGCACGAATACGTATGTGATCGTCCAAGGTCTAAGTTGGTCCTCGAACTATGTACGTAGGCAAAGAAATATAACGACCAAAAGGAAAAAAAAGAACCCATCAATCACTCCATATTTTTCCTGCTTGTTTCTAGCGATTACAACATGTTCAGGCAATGGGCAGCCTGGCGACTGGTGAGGCACCGACTGGCATTGAGAAAACAGATAAATAATGGTATTATATGTATGTGGCTGTTGAGCATTTCAACTGCGATTGATTCGAAACCGCATTTACAAACGGAGTGTGCTTCTAGCAATTTACAGAAAGCAGCCTCCTGCAGCGGCTGCTGTCCCCTGAATGCATACATTCTTATTTACTGATGTGACTTTTGCGTCCTGCGGCCTACGGCATCCTGCTGCGTCCCGGTGCCAACATGACAACACGTGTGGAGGTGTGCAGGGAATCAAAAGATGCATGCATACATATATATATCTTCGGACATATTTAACTACACAATTCTCTACTTGACAGGACCCTGCTTGGCTTCGTCTTTGATTGATTCGGGCAGTTGATACTCCAAAAGCCAACTACAAAATACATTATTTAGTCAAATACTTTAGCCAAGCAAAGGCCCGGCGTGTCGGTATTACGACTGTAAAGTGCATATGGACGATGTTTGTACACACACTTTTATACATGAAGAGGCTCAGCGCGCCTGAGACTTGTAGGGAGTCACGGGCGTACATTCGCCTTGCGCCGTTCCGCGCTGCCTCTCGCATGAGGTCGTAAATCCAGCCATACTACCATAAGGCATGTGTTTAGGCGAACTGGCGAGCCCAGCCTATACACATGGTCTCAGAAATCGTTTTGCGCATGGACCTTGTGAGCTGCCCTTCGCCCGAACGTCTGAGTATGGTGAAACTGAATGCTGGATTACTGGAAGCATTGCACAGTTGCGCTTGGAGCCTCGAATGTGGCGTTGATGGCCTGTTGACGATTGACCGCTTGGCACTCTCACACGACAGTATGACATAAAACAACACCGTTACGTACAGAAAAGCAAGAAGCTACGTCAATGTGAGCAGCCCAAACGCGCGAAAACGCCGACGGGGAAAAGAAAGAATCTGTACTGCGCCCCTCTGCGTTTGTGTTCAAAAGCTACCCTGACAGCTGGCGCAGCTGCTATTGAGCGGGTGGCTGCTTCTCCACGACACTGCCCTCTAGTGCCATCTGCGGCCGCCTGCGCTCTCTTTTTCGAGACCTCTGTTCTGATGAAACAAACTATCTGGATGGCCCGTCCAGCCTCCACCCCCACTCTCAAGAGTCCAGGCGTCCGGCAAACTGCGCGCTCTCTCTATACCATTTCTCCCTTCCCAACTCTCCTTACCCGATATCATCTCACCACCATCACCATCAACATCGCCTTCACCGCATCGGCCATCTGCGCGCGAATATCCGACAGCTGGCAACACGGATAGCGTCCAGCATACATTCTTCTTGAAACGCATACAGACACCGTCAGCGTGCTCTCTTGGGCGGTGGACGACGCCGGACCAAAGGTCAGACGGAACACAATAGCGCCTGGTCAACGAAGGAACCCTCCTACTCTTGCTCTTCACGAGTAAGCTGGGCCTCACACGTTAATTCTCTTCAAGCTTTTGTTATCAGCACGAGGACCCCTTGCGTTGTGCTTCTGTGGAAATCCTGTCTGATCGAACGCGTACAGGCATCTTCTGACGGATGGCAAAGGGCCAGCAGCGCGGCCGCAAGAAGGACAGCCGGCAGCCGCATCCCCGATACCAAATCACCCCAAGGGAGGCAACAAGACACGCTATCTTAACGGCCGCATCTGGTGAAACACTAACAGAACAAATGGCGGCCGCATCTGTTGAAACACTGACGGAACAAATGGCGGCCGAGGATAATCCGGAGAGCCCCCGCTTGCCGCCGCTTGCTTTGCACCATCCTGACATGGACATCAAGAGCAACAGCAGCAGCAGCAGCAACAGTGGAGTTACATCTAGCAGTGTGCAGGCCGGCAGGGGACGCGGACGCGGTCGTGGACGCGGTCGAGGGAGTAGTACAGCTACACATCTCCATCAACAACATACGCGGCACTCACTCTCCCACCACTCTTCCGGCAATAGTGCCGCATCCGCAAGCGCAACGCGTCGCGGCAGCCTGTATGAGGAGGAGCGCGATGAGTTGGAGGAAGAAGATGGACGGGAAGAAGCAGAGGTGGACAAGTCCTTCACGCCGGAGGAGCGAGAGGCGGCCCAATCCATGAGCAAGATGAGCGCCGGCGCTGCTCGTCTCGCACATGAGAGTACGCAAGTAAATCAAGATCAAGCCACAGAGCCTCGCAGCCTCCCTGGTGCAGCTGCTCAGTTACCTGAGGTGGCTTCTGATTCGATCGTGGACGAAGGTGCATCCTCACCCGAGAAAGGTGGTGGCTCGAGAAGCCGCCGCGAAGGGTCAGGCCCGCCAGCTTCAGGTGCGAGCGCCGCAGCACTGCGGCTCTACACAAACAGCCCACATATCTCGAATGACAAGCTGGCCGCTGAAGCCCCACCACCTGTACTACCATCAAAGAGGGGACGTGGACGGGCGGCCAATCGTTCTTCTGCAGCTGCAGCCGTCAAAGCAGATGCTGGGCACAAGAACAGTCCTCCTCGCGCAGCAGCCATTAGTGTACCTGCCGCAGCAGACGACAGCAACGTCAGCAGAATATCTTCGCAGCAGCAGCATTCTCACTCGGAGCACTTGCGCCCGGAAGAGACGCAAATACAGCGTTCTCGTTCGGCTGATATAGACGACGCAGCGCCACTCATGTCCTCGATCTCTCGCAGCGACTCAAAGGCGCAAGTTTCTCCTTCTGAAGGAGCATCAGAGGGCAACGGGCATGATGCAGCGGAGAAGCATGAAGGGGAAGGAAAAGGAGCTGGAGCAGCAGCATCGAGTGGAGCTGACCAGAAGAAGCGGGCAGCGGCAAAGATGGTCTTGCAGCCGATTCCGCCTTTTCGTGGGAAAAGGTCCGATGCTGGAGCGGGTGCAGCAGGGCTGATTAGTGCGCGCGAGCCGATTGGGACTTCGCCAATAGGGCTCAGCAGCACGCCGCTGCCTCCTGGCGTACCCAAGCCACCCGCGGGCACTGGCGATCTGAGCATTGAAGAGGGTGCGTTTGGACTGATGTGCTTTCTTGGAAAGTTTTGGATACATGCTAACGCGGTTTGTTTTGAACGCTGTTTACATTGCAGTCGAGAAATTCTTACAGCTCGTTGAGCAGCATAATCCACCTTCAACTGATGAAAACGTCATGGCAGAGAGTGTTAATGCGTTGTATCAGGACTGGCTCATCTGGTGCAGCAAGACCAAACGAAAGTCTAAGCCAAAGAGCGCGCTGATATCCGAGTTTGTCACGATCCACAGCGGGTTTTATGGCTCGTACTGGCAGAGCAAAGCGATTTCCATTGCGGGCACGCCCAATCTGAAGCCAGTCGGTCTACCGCCCATGGGCGGGAGTGGACCTGCACGAACGGGTGCTGGCGCTGGTATGGGTGCCGGTAGCGCCATGTACCCTCATGCGCCGCCACAAGGTACATCACTGCCCCCGCCTACGCGCCATCTGCCGTCCGGCCAGCCGCAACCGACAGGGACCCGCTTGCCTCCACCGATTCACACGCAGAGTATGCCTGTCGGAATGGGCCAGTCATGCATCAGTGCCCATGCTTCGCGAGCGCCGCACAAGTCGGCTCTTCCACGTGGTCGCTCACCAATGACGTCTGCCTCGGCATTCCCGCCAACGTCGAGTCTCAGCGGCGCTGGTAGTGGCAGCTCTTTGCTCGGCTATGGACGCTCACCGGCTGCCGATACGAGAGCGGGTCAACGAAACGCTTCACAACCGGATGCGATTAAGCAGAGCCCGCGCACGTCCGCCGCTGCTGCTGCTGCTGCGCGTCCTGCTAGTTCCACTGGTAACTCGTCTACTCACACGGTCTCAGGGAGTATCACCAAAACAGACTCGTCCATGCCTGGCGGTGTCCCGGGAGATGGCCCAGCCGCAGCCGATATCAGCAGTGGCAGCGTACTACCTCCACTAACTTCCGTGCACAAACCACATGCTGTTCCACAAACGCCCGCTCAACCGCCCTCGCACTGGTTGCGCTCGTACTCTGGCTCAGAGTCTGGACATGCTGCTGGCGGTCCACAAGCATGCGGATCTTTACCTCTGACAACGACCGTGCCGCCCGAGTTGCTTGAACAACTCAAGCAGCAGATTAAGGCAGAAGTGCGTGCAGATCTGAACGCGATCATCGATGCAGAAGGTACGTGATTCTTTCATATTCAAAAGGAAGATTGATATGCTATGGAGTTCTAGCTAATGTTTTTTTCGTCTTTATTTGCGCATGTAGTTGCCGAGCAAACGCGTGAGGTGCACCAAAAGAACAAAAACCTGTTCAACAGAGTGCGAGAGCTGGAAGAATGGGTGCAGCACTTGATTAGAGATTACGAGGAGCGATCCGGCATCCATCCCAACGTGCGCGCGCCTTCTGGATTAGGAAACTCACCCAGTCGTACTGGGACGGCAGGCTCGCGCGGGAACGATGGAAGGCGTGCCGGAGACAAAATTTCTCCGTCATACCCGCACGATGGACCCTACCGAGCGCCGCCGCGAGACACTCCGGTCGACGACCGGGCCACACCTTGGACAGAGCCTGGGTCCTATCATCCCCGCAATGGCACATCTGTAGACGCGGCAGGGGCGCCGAGCCCGGTCCAGCGCGCCTCCTCACTCTACGTCACGTCGGAGCGTGCGCAAGAAATGGTCCGTGGCGAGACCGACCCTTACGCGGATAGGCGCTTTGGCAAGTCTACACTGGGAGGAGGGTATGGCGGGACGTACGGCCCAACGCCACTTTACCCGCCGTACGGTTCGCGCTCGGATTACCACGTCGACTCGCATGAATCTTACAGGCCAGCGACGCTTCGCGTCCGGGATGAAGAACCTCCTTCCAGCAAGCGGCAGAGATACGAATATTGATTGTTACTGCATTTTGCAATCATCTCACTAATACAAGCAAGCAACGTACCCTTGCTTCCCTTTAGTCTCTCGCACACCCTTTGATGTAAAGCATTGTCTAATGTTTCAATACATGCAGACCCTAACTCGACAGGTCTGCTGTTTCCGCATCTACCATGGCGACGAGATGGCTGTAGCCAAGGAAGACAGCCTCCTCCCGTAACGCAGCTAAGATCTGTACTTGTAGGTCCGTGTTATTTGCAATACCTCCTCTGCGCAATGCTGAAGGCAAGCGTGCTTCACGCAGGGTCCATAGAAGCAGTTCATAAATACCCGAAGGGCGGTCCAGAAAGAGTTCCACAATGATTGGATGATTCGGCTGATAGCGATGTGGGGTGCAAAACACGCTCTCGGCGATAGTGCTCTCCCGTTGCCCTTCCAAGGCTTGCCAGGTTGAGGCGAGGGAAGGCCGCTTGGCAGGCACCCGAGCCCGAGCAATTTGCTTGCGATCAGGCGTGCCAGGCTCAGACTCGGGCCAAGCTTTCTCAACAGGCATCTCTTCATCGTCAATGTCCATCTCGAGATAGCTGTCGACCCATGCGCCCGCGCTGAAGGGGTTGGATGGCCTTCTTTGTGCGCGTGTAGACTCCGGGTCAAAATTGGCGGTAAGCCAGCGAGCTTCGTGCAGGCAGTTACGAATGTACTGGGCAAAACGACCGGTGAATGGGCGATGCTCCATCCCGCACAGAGATGCACTTGGTGCATGGAAGGTGCGGTCGCCGACGACCAGCGCGATCATGATGAGCTCACCGCTGTCATGTTCGTAGTCCAGCCTTCGCACTCCTTGGGGAACAGGGAGAAACTTGATCTGACGCGAGGACGCTGGGCAGAGCTGGGCAGCAGTGCGCATGAGCGCACCAACGGCAAAGTCGGAGTCTTGTTGTAAGGTCAGGAGGGAGTCTTCAGCGAGTCTGGCCTCAAGTTGCTCGTCACAGCCCTCCATGTCCGGCTGTACGGAGGCTTCATCACACTCTTCGATCGGTGAGGAGCGTGCTTGTTGCGTAGGGATGCCAGGCAGAGGCGGTAGGGCCTTGGACGGTCTCTGCTTGCGCGGAGGCAAGCGACGCATGGTCGGGCGAGGTGCAACGCCTGGCCGGCGCATACGACGCTCCTCGGCTGCCGGCGCCTGGGTTAGACGCACAGCTTCGCTAGGCCGGCGCGGTCGCAATGGTTTGTAGGTTGGTGCCGACACGAGCGCGCTCACTGCGCTCTCTGAGGCCGACGGCAACACTGAGAGCTTGGAAGGGGGAGGAGGCAGGTCGGGCGAATTGGGAAGGGCGCGACCCGAAGAGTATGGAGACATGGCGACGGTGGTCCATAGCCTTGCGCGAGGCAACGCCTGATTCTTTTTGATCAACAGCTCCTCCGAATCAGTATCGCAGTCCATACTCGAGCTGCGGTTCTCCTCTACGTTCTCATTGGGAAAGAAAGCCTCGTCGGGGCGGCGTACGACGCCTGCGCCGGTGCCCGTGAACGCGCTGCGTGAGGTTGCCTTTGTTAATGATGCTGCGGAAGACGAGCAAGAGCGAGAATGGTTGCTAGCGACTGCACTGCACGAAAAGGTATGTCCCTCGCTGCTGGTCTGTGCAGGAGAGAGCGAGACTGGGCTGCTAAGAGGGAGGCTGGTGGAGGATACAGTGGGATCGGCAGAAGCACTGCGCCTTCTGGGTCCAGCATGGCCCGCTGCAGCACGTGCACGTGTCGGACGGGTGAATGGGAAGAGCTTTGCAGCCGATGCACGTGCAGTTTCGAAGGAGCGGCGCGTGCCTTCGATGCTCAAGGCACGCTTTCTGCCGCTCTGATCTTTCTCGAAGGGCAGGCTTGCATCTCTGTGTTCATCGTCTGCCCCCCCACTGCTGCTGCTCGTGCTGAGACCGCCTTGCAAGTCACGTGTGGAGCGCATGAATCTTCGGCTAGCCGAAGCCAGAAGCCTACTGCCAAGACGTGTCGCGGCTGTCGGGCTGGTTTCAAAGTCCAGTAGGCGCTCCCCGTCCTCGTCGTCGCTGTCATCAAATGTGCTGGGCCGAAGCATCAAGCCTGCAGAGATAGCGGACAAGGGTGTCGTGGGGCCGTTGACGGCTACCACTGTTCGGTCGCCTGGTACTCGGGGTGAGGCCGACGACAGATGGGCAGTGAGGAAGAGTGGCTGAGGGGAGCGCTTGCGCTGCAGCGTCGGCTTGGGCTTCGATTTGGGCGAAAGAGGCGAGCCGTCCGAGTTGCTGACAATTGAGCCAGAAGGACAGGGGTCTTGATCATTTGAAAACGTTTAAATTGAAATGCACACCTTTAAGCACCAAACTCACCAGCTACTCTTGTTCGCTATGCGCAAGTGCTTCGCCGCAATACTCTGACCGAACCCGGTCCATCCCATGAAGCCATTGCTTCCAATCGAGATATTCTGCAGAGAATACGGTGATCCGTGGTCCTTGTTTCTCCCGCCATCAGTACCTTCTTCTGAAGGGGTACTTCGGAAGGTCACACCTGGGGATGGAGAAGCCGAGGAGGACGTGGCGGTCGACCTGGGAGTGTTGAGCATGTGGTGCATAGATGGCAAGTCTGATGTGGTGCTGCTGGCATACATGGTGGAACTTATGACGCATTTGGAGTGCACATGATCATGCGCTGAGTTGAAAGGCGAAGTGGGAGCCTGAGTAGGCGCTAGCCTATCGATGTGACCCTTCGGCGAGTTGAACGCCGAGTTCGGGTCAAAGCGCTCGACGTTGATGAGTCTCGGAGAGTTGTACGACGGGCGCAGCGCCGCGCACCTGGGAGGCGTTGTGAATGCTGCCGCCATCAGGGCGCGTGGACTTCTCGCTGAACTTGGAAGCCGTCCCTAAAAGCCTTCGAAAAATAGACGGTGAGCCCAAGTAAAGGCAGTCTTTTCCAAAAGCAGAGAGATGGCAGGAGGAGGAGGAGGAGGAGGAGGAGGAAGAAGAGCTGCAGGACGCGGCTCGAGAGCCAGCATTTGTCTATATATGGTCCAGCCGCGTCCTGCCAGCATTCTCTGAAGCTTGCACTTCTGCCTATGGCCACAAAGGCTTGAATATTGAAGCTTGGACATTTGGCTTAAAGACCAGCAATCGACTCCCTTTGTCGGATTTAATCGAATGAAAGAGTCGACTCGAAACTGACATTCGTGGCAAACATCCATCAGTCTGCGAAGCCGTTTAACAATCATTCTTGGGCTTCTGTGCTACGGGGTTCCACATACACACTCTCACACACAAAGGCTTACTTCCTCGTTGCATTGCGACCGTATTTTATGCGATTGCTTGATGGACTGTTTTGCAAGGACTACGGAGCCGGCTGGACCCTGGGATGTTGGAAAAGATGATTGGCTCTACAAGCCTGCACAAAGGCAACAAGTCAAAAGTCAGAAGACGATTACCTACGTACATATCCAATGTATTCAAATATAGGGTTTGCGCGAAGAACCCATACCCGTACCGCTCGGCGCTTCCGACACGCTAAACATACGCGGCGAAATGAGCGGAGTAACAGGATTACGTCAGTCTACCCTTTCTTTCTTTTTACCTTTTGTGTCTCTTTTCTTGCCTATCATCACCTTCTCGTCCGCCGACATGCATGTAAAGACTTACGTACATACATACGCTTTGGCCCCAGCGGATGGCACCGCTGGCCCAAAGCCGCAGGCGCGCCGCAAACATCCCACCAGAATCCATTTCCCGTGACCATGTGCTCTCTCAGCCTCTTTACATACATACACACATGACCTCTCGCTGCGGCGCTGCCTCGTTCTTTAGTCATCCTCTCGATGTCTCGACTGCCGCGGCGAATTGGATACTCTGACAGATTACCCACCAAGCCACGCAGCCTGCTGATTCGAGAAAGTCAAGGAAAATACATACGTAGATGAAGGGCCTCATGGAGGCCCTAAACGAACAACCTTGAGTCTTCAGATTGAAGGATGAGTTGACGTTGCGCACAGTCATCGGAATTCCTCTCTGCGTCGAAGCTGCGTGTCTCGAGCAACACCAACACGCGTCGAGAGCAACTGGCAGGCGGCGGCCCTCGCGCGAACAGTAAGGCTCCTTCAACAAGCATTTGCGATTAGTTTACGGAAAACGGCGCAGCAGAAGTGCACATACATTTCAGTCTTGCATTTGCGGATGGCCGCAAGAACGGGGAAGCCTTTGAAGTCTAGTGGCTATGCCAACGACCGACGCCGTCACACCTTCTCGAGCGCTGATTTTGCCGCTTGCTGACATCATCGTCACGAGAGATGAGCGCAGTAAGTTGAAAGTCGCGGGAACGTGAGTGCACCAACTGCAGGCAAAGTTCCGCGCAGTGACGAGTATGATTCAACACTGAGATCAATCAACAACATCCAAATCTGTAGTGTGACCATGATCGACCCAGGCTCTGCGACCTGCGTCGTTTCTGATCTGTCCAGCACAGCCGTCTTCAACTCAGCAGGCTTCGAGGCGTCCGCTCGGTCAACTGGTGTAGCACCGCCCTCACTTGCAATCGACCTCTCATCGTGTCTGGAGGATCCTTCAGTCTATACGCCGGGTTTGGGCGACAAGGTCCAATGCACCGGATATCTCGAGCGGAAAGAGATTCCAGGTGCTTCCAACGAGAAGTGCGATGACTGTGTCCTCCAAGCCATTCAATTTCGCATCTCGGACCAACTCGACATTGCGGCGTGGAACCAGGCTGCTCGGAAAGTGAGCCATTATAAGCACAAGAAGCCATCGTCAGACGAACACATCGAAACAGTGCTTTCTGCGAGATAGATGATTATGCATTGCAAGTTGTCTACGAACAGCACAGATCATGCTTACGCCGCAGGCGGCGAGCTCTCGACAGGAGTCGACCGGCTTATAGTCCCAGCGCTGCAAGATAGCGACATGATCATTCTCGTCAGCGTCGTTACCACCCAGACACGATGGAAGAGCATGCACTCACCTAACAGTGGACTCAAACAGCATGAAGAAGACCAGAATGTGGATAGCAAGCGTGTATACCATGAATGCGATGCGCATCCTCCTGTGCCCGAGCACCAGTCTGGTGAGCGTATGTAGTAATCGCTCCAGCGGGTTGAGCGTTGTGAGCGCGCGAAATTGTTCCTGCGCAAGCATCGGATCAGAGTGTCAACAATTGTATGCAGATGAACCTTGCCAGGTCCGTATCTGAAGCAAATCCACTCACTCTGCCCCTGAACGCTTGAAACGGGTCCATCCTTTCTTCATACTTCTGCCTGTAGCGATCCTCTCGCCGTTGAGAAAAATTGTCGCCAGATAGTGGCGGATACGCGCCGCTCGCGTCTGTGTGCGCGGAGACGCCGATTGTCACGCTGCTGCTGCCGCCGGCGCCGTTGGGCGTATTGCTGCCTGTCGCTCCTTCCGACCCGTACGTTTGCAGGTACCGCAGCTTCTCATACAGCCCCAAGTTGTCGGCTTGCAGCTTCGAAACTTCGCTGCGCAGCTCAGTGACAACGTGCGCTTGCTTCCGCAGCTCTTCCTCCAGCTCTGCATTTCTTGTGCGGAAGCGATCGCGCTGGGAGGTGATGATAGGAAGGATCCCGCTTTCTGCATTCGCAGAAGAAGCGACTGTCCCTGCCGGGAAGGAACTGGCGGCAACAGCCACGTCGTTGGGCGCTGGCGACTGGGGATCGGTCTTGCCACTTTTGGGTGGCTTGGTGTGTGTCGGACCGTTGAGCGAAACCAGGTCGTTCTCCAAGCGCTGATTGAGGCTCTTAAGCCGAGCGAGTTCAGCCCTTAGCGACTTGACTTCTTCCGCACTCTGCCGCATGCCCGAGCTCGACTCGGTCGCTTGAACCCGGAGAGTGGTGACTTCATCCTGAAGCTTTCTGTTTTTGCGCAGCAGTGACGCTTCAAGCCCGCTCGAAGAACTTTCAGCGGCTACTTGAGCTTCTCCATCCGTATCGTCGTCGCTAAATTCGATCGATCGCAGGATCATCAGCTCTCGCTTGATTTCCTCATAGTCCTGTTGGCGTTCAAGCTTTCCTCGAAGCAGAGAAAGCTCTTTCTCTTTGCTGTCTAGCATCTTCTCGGCATCCCGCTTGCGAGCGTCTTCTTGAGACTTCGCCTCCCTTTCTGACTTTTCCCGCCGATCGACAAGGGCTTTCAGTTTGCGATTTTCGTCTGCCAGGTTCGCTTTTTCATGTTCAAACGCCTGTACGCTTGCGACCGTCTCTTGGCCGTGACGAGCAGCTTCGAGCTCAGCTCTGAGCGCCTCGTTCCTTGTCTCGAGATCGCTAGCCCGTCGTTGTGCCCTCTCAAGCTCCGAGATCATCATCTCCATATCAGCGTTGACGCTTGAAGAGTTCATTGCGTGGCCATCGAAGCCTGAGTCGGCCTCATTTTGCTGACTGATCCCACGCTTTGTGACCTCCTCTTCTTGTGATCTAAGCTCTCTCACTTGGCTTTTTAGGCGCGCGATCTCCTTCTTCGACTCCGCTTCTTCCTCATTGTGGTTGCGTAAACGTTCATCCAACTTGGCAGCCCATTCCCGCTCCAGACTTTGTGTCCTGTCTTTTACACGCTGCTCCAACGAGGATTCGAGGTTAACCAAGCGTGCTTGAATTGAATCCCTGTCGGTCTCTAAGGAAGAATTCGCTTCTGTCTTGCGAAGCAGATCTTCATACGACTGCTGGAGTGCCTCGTGTTTGCTCTTGAGGTTCTCGGCGTCGCTGATCGCCATTGCCTGATCTACCAGGATCTCAAGCATAGGATAGGGATCTGGCGCCCCTTCGATGCCTGAAGGAGCCTTCCATATCCGCAAGAATGCATTTTCAGCGCTTTGAGCTCGTTTTGTGAGAGAATCGATCTCTGACTGGTACGCCTTGAGTAATCCTTTGAACGTTTCGACCTTCGTTTCGTCAGATTGTTTCTTGAACTCTTTGGTCGATTCTGCGAGCCGCTTTCGAGACACAAGGCTCTCTTTCTGCGCTGATAACAACTGATCTGGGAGTGGGGAGACTAAAGATTGTAAGGATGGAAGGTCGATCTCGCGCCATTTGTCGAGGGCAGTGGATACGCTGGAAGCCATTACGTCGTTCAGGCACACTTGCCGTGCTGGTTGTACTCAATCGCGACTACCCTTTTTAATCATGCAGCAGCAGGCTCAATTGGGCGCAAGGTCCTCACTGCCGCCGCGGGGAGGGGGGAACGTGGCTTTGCTTCTTCAAGTGACGTGGCCCACGAGCTCGCTATATAGGAAGATGTTACGGTTGTAGTAAGCCCCTGGTGGGTGAACCAACCCAACGCGTGTGGCTAGCCAGCGGTGTATGACTTCTGTTGTTGTTTGGATCGCACCGGCTTTCTTCCTCAACGTCTTGCTCTACTTGCAGTTTTTGCTGGATAGGTGGTTTCAGTAGACAGAAGCAAGCATCGCCTGAAGCTGTCGCCATGTCCATCATTCAACCTCTCACAGCGCGAGGGGCGGCAGATTCAGATGCAGCTACGGCGAACCCGCTGCGTCCATTGCCAAAGGCTGGCCCCCAATCAGACATACTAGCGCATTTCGACAGTCGCGATTGCCTACTTCTTGCTCAAGCTGTGCTCGAACTGAGCAAACCGGCGCTTGACTGGAAACAGGTGTCAGAAGCCCTGCTTAACCATTCGCTCATTAAGGACGAGGCGCGAGTCGCTTCACTCGAAAAGCAAGGCACGACTCCGGAGAAGGTCTTCAGCGTGCAAGGGTGCAAGCGGGCTTGGGTGGCACTGATGAGGCAGCGTGGACTTGTCGAGGACCATCCAGTGCAAGACAAGAGAAATGCAGCGGAGGACGTCAAGGCTTGTGGCCCAAGGCCACGCTCAGACGAGCAATCCAAGCTAGCTCTCTGCCAGCTGCTTTACGTCGAAAGAATCATGGGACTACAGGCAGCAATCGTGGAAAAAGAGACGAAATACAGGTAAGCCAATCGATCTGAGGTGCTCGCAGAGCGTGGTATTGACCTTGGTCGCTTGATCTTAGGGATCTTGTTGTTCAACTTGATCTTCTAGAGAAGCAGGACGCAGAGGAAACCTTGCTGGATACTACAGCCGCCAAAGTTCATGCACCGGAATCCGCCAAAGAGGTTTTGACGCCTCCAAGAGCAGGTCGGGAAAAGCGCTCTTCTATCAGAGCGGTAGCGGCCAAAACTCTACCTCCTAAGAACCCGACTAAGCTCAATGCACCACCTCCAAAGAGTGCTGAAGTGATTCCAGAAGCCCAAGAGCCATCAGAAACACGAGAAACAAAGGACACGCAGACGCAATCTGACACGCAGACAACAGAGTCGATTTTAAAAGATGAGTTACAGATTGGCACCGCAAAGCCAGAAGCAGTGTCAGAAGCTTCGGCAGAATTACCAACTGCTGAGAAAGCATCCGAGGAAGCCAAAGGCGACAATGAGTCACCTGCGAAAGATGTCGACCCAGCTTTCGAGAAAGAGGGCTCTGCACCTGCTACTCGTGCTGGAAAGCGCAAAGCGCAGGCTCGAGAGTCGTCGGAACCTGCAGAAGACGAGGTGAAGCCGATTGGACGCAAGGCTAAGAGACGCGCAATAGAAGCGGAAACAGAGGAGACAGAATCAGCAGAAAACACCCGAGAGCCTACGCCCGACGACGAAATGGACGCAAAATCGGAAAGGCCGCTGCGTAGCAGCAAGCGGAAGAGAGACGGGTCTGAGAAAGATGGTGGCCCGCCTGCTGGTGGCTCATCGCGACGGACATCCGCAACCACCGATGCCGTAGTGGAGGAGACACTGGACACACCGCGCGAAAAACGGAATCGCAGACGTTCATCGGTGACGACTGAAGACAAAGCTCCGATGCGTGCAAGTACCCGCCGAAGCACGCGTGGGCGAGGTGTGGCGGCTGATGAGGATGAAGACTCCCGGAATCCAAGCGCCGCTGGATCAGCTGCTGCGGAGCGTGAGTTCGCCGAGCCTCTTGAGGAGGAGCCTGCGAAGGAGGGCGTGTCTGCAACTCACGCGGATCTCGAGGCCGAGGTGGATGCGGCCGATGAGGAAGAGCAGGCAGAGAAGGACAAGGGCCCCAAAGAAGTCGATGGAGATGAAGAAGATGATGATGAGGAAGATGAGAAGGGAAAAGGGCGGCGGCAGCCTACAACAAGGGCCAAGTCCTCCAGGGATAAGGGCCGCAAAGCTGGGTTCGCCGCGCCTACACAAGCAGCTGCTACAGACGAGGACACGGAGAAGCAGAGGAAGAAGAACGTGAATGTGCTTCTGATGCTGGTCAATGAAGTAGGTAACCACACACATGGGAATCTCTTCAATGCGCCAATCAAAGAACAGGTCAGTCTGATCCAGCTTGCGATCGACACTCCACGATGCGATGCTGATCAGGGCTATTTTTATAGGACGCGCCGGACTACTATCAGCTGATCAGACACCCGATGGATCTCAAGACAATCCGCAGCAAAATCAAGGATTCAACCATACGCACCCCTGCTCAGCTCCGACGAGCGCTCAATCAGATGTTCGCCAACAGTCTCATCTATAACCGCCCGGACACAGAGGTGTATCGTATGGCATCAGAAATGCGGCAAGCAGCAGATGAGGCCATGGATAGATTTGAGCAGGCACAGGCTGGCGTCAGGTGGTTGTAATTTGATTCAGTGCCGGAACAGAATGGCGGATCGCCTCCATTGTATGCAATCCTTCGACTTTATAGGCAGGCTTGTAGTGTGGTTCAGATAGGGAACTTCAATCATCATCGTGTTGATTGCTAAGGCTGACGGCTCAACGTTCTTGAGAATCAGGAGAGGGGCCAGCGACGATAATCCCGACATTCCGATTTCCGCGTGACTATAATTCAGGAGTTACAACTGAGAGTGGCGCACACAAAGAACCAAGAGAGGACGAGACTTGAGGTGTAGTGTGAAGCGTAGGATTTCAACCACGATACCAGCCGATATCCACCCGATTCCGCATGATTTGTTTAAGTACAAACTTACATGCACTGGAAGGATCGCGAAGTACCTCCCCCGATTCCAACGCACATTTCGAAGAATTTAACCATTTTTGCCACCGCGCTCAGACCAACTGGTGACTGCCCATCCTCCTGCAATATGATAGCCAGGTACATCACACATGCACTGGGTTCGGCCCATGCTTTCTTTCTACTACGTTACAGCAATGCTTCTTCCATCATTCAAGGCTGCTGTTGCCTTCCAATATCCGCAGCAACTCCTGTCTATTTCTATAGAGGCGCGTTCGTGGCGAGGTGTGAATTGCTTTTGCGAAGCGCCGTAATGTCTCCTCCACGGAAGCTGATCATAGAGTAAGTCCATCATGGTACGCTTCCGGGTCTGAGCATCTCTCACTGACTTCCCTCCTCTATAGCACTGACCCAGGCGTTGACGACATACTCTCCATTGTACTCGCATTGGCCTCAGAAGAGGTTGAAATTGCCGCTCTGACCCTCACATTCGGCAACACAACACTTGATTACGCTCTTTCCAATGTCCTCAGGCTCGGGGGCGTATTGAAGGAGCATCTAGAATCAGATGAGCGACCTAGGACTCAAGAGCTCCTACAAAGGTCGGTCGGACCTAGCGCTAGAAAGATCCCGGTTTATTCAGGAGCAACAGGCCCTCTTGCAGGCAATGCTTTCACTGCGTCTTACTTGTGAGGCTAGGAATTCGCAAGCGGCATATCATGTCCCTTGTCTGATCTTTCCGTGTTACTTTTGCAGTCATGGGCGGGATGGCCTTTCTTCCGTCTCTTTCCTGCCGGGAGACCCTTTCCCGGAGCCCAAGGAAGACTTTCATCCTTTTCAGCCGGTTGATCCTTCCTCCAAGGACGCATGCGACGCGATTCTAGACATCTTAGCTGCAGAGCCGCCGGGTACAGTGTACATAGCCGCCGTGGGACCTTTGACAAATTTGGCTCTGGCATGGCAGAAAGACCCGAAGACTTTTGCAAAGGTCGGCCAAATAGCCGTCATGGGGGGCGCTCTGGACCATGCTGGAAACACAACCCCAACATCAGAGTTCAATTTCTTTGCGGATCCATATGCAGCGGCCGTTCTTCTCGAAATTCCACGGATGCACCCAAGCTTGAATGGTCAACCTTTGCCGATTCACTTACTACCGTTAGACATCACCCATCAGCACTTGGTTCCTTTCAGCCAGCTCGTAAAGTCTCAGAGTACTTTGTCTTCAGCTTCACCTCTCTCGAGATTTGTGTCCGCCTTCTTGAGCCAACCGCGCACCGTAATGAACTCATTCGCTCCTCCGGATGCATTCGACCCACAGCTGCACGACAACTTCATCGCGCACGATCCGCTTGCGGTGGCGTATGCAATATTTGGTTCTATGCCTGGTTGGCAAACGCAAGAGAGAGTATTTAAAATGGAGATAGATGGATCCATCACGCGAGGGATGTGTGTCATCGACCGACGGGGCTACCACAAGAGTAGCGCAGGAGAGAATCAGGCAATGAAAGACTTGAAGCAGAATGGATCCATCAAGAAACCGCTGGTTGAGCAGGACGGGGACTCTTCACCTTTTCCCATCAAGGTGGTGGTAGCCTCGCCAGGAAGCAAGTGGTTCGCAGACACATTCCTTTCAAGATTGACGCTGTAGCCTACAGAATTATGCATTTCGCCACCCCAGCTCCTGCAGAGTCATCTCTTCGTCTTTCCATTGATCTTCGTGGAACAATTCCGGCCCATCCTCGCCTTCGTATGGGATATGTACCCTCCTCACATGAAGGTGCTGAATGGATTTCCGTGCGCGTTGGGCAGTGGAGACCGAGCCAACCTGCGAGACAGCTAGTCGTGAGGGTCGGATGAGACTTGCCCGAGATGCCTTCAGTGGCGCAGCTGAGCGTCGAGCAGTTGGGGCGCCCTGGGATGAAGCGGTGGAGTTGGCTAATCGTAGCGTTGACAAGTCTGGAGCAGAGGATGGCGGAGGCCGCTGGACGCGTGTGAGGTTGGTAGCCGGCCGTAAGTTGAGGGGCATGTCGAGACTGCGGAACATGGCGAGCTGGTCTGCAAGCAACTGATGCTGTTTGACTGCTTCGTCGCGCTCGATATAGGCAGCGATGAGCTGCTGTTTACATTCATCGAGCTCCCTTCTGATCTTGCTGATGTGATGCACCTTCTGGAAGGGGTTGGTGTGCCCGACCAACTCGGCATTGATCGCTGAGAGTGCTGCTGCCTCCTCTTCCGCAAGAGCGTTTCGGCTGATTAGAGCCTGTGCTTCGACTTGCAGAGCTTCGTATGCCCGCTCATATTTGACTGCGCTGTCAAGTGCTTCCTCAAGTCTATTCAAACAAGACAACAGATGAGCCCCCAGACTTTTACCATGGCTATCGCCTCAGCAAGCTCACACCAAGTTTTGCTTTTGCAAATGCTCTTCTTTTGCCTTTGCATGGCCAAGGTTGCGGATGATCGCCTTGATGTGTCCCTTTGCACTTTCAAGCTCTTCAGTAACTGTTTTAAGCTCGTCCCGTAATTCTCGCAACTCTGCTTGATCCTCCCACTCATATTTTTGCAGCTGATGCAGTTGGTCGTCGAAACCGTTTCGCTCTTTCCGCAATGTCAAGACCTCCTTGTCACGAGCACTTGCTCCCTTTCGCAGCTCATCTGCCTCCGAACGAAGCGCTGACAACTCCTTCTCGGCGAGCAACTTTGCGGTTGCATTATCTGTCACCCTGCATCGAACATCCTCCATGAGGGCGAGCATCCGAATGTTCTCCACACGGAGGACATCCGACTCTCTCCGCGCAAGGTCCAAAGCGAACGCAAGGGTTTTTCGCTCCTCGCGCCATTCAGCTCGCTCCTGTTCGATACCTTCAGCATCAAGATGGAGCTGGGCAGGCAGATTTGAATCGTCGTGGCGAAGCTGGAGCAGTGTGTCGATATCGGCTTGCAAGGACGCAAGTATTGCATAATCGACTCTCTGGTTGTTTTGCGCTTGATCTGAAGCTGCACACAGCTGCTGCACCTTCGCCTCCTGCTCTTTGAAGCGCTGGACAAGAAGCGAATTCTGGACGACAAGTCCATCATTCTCCAGTGTAGTTGCTTCTAGCACTCTTTCCATATGATGTACTTCTGCTACGGTCGCGAGCACAACGTCTTGCATCACGCAGAGGTTATGTCGTAACTGGGCGAGTTCGACCTCGGCTTCGACTTTTTCGCCCACTTCCAGGGTCATAGCTAGCTCCTGATCATGGAGGTCTTGTCGAAGGTGCTCGTTTTCTTCGGCGAGATACTCGTGCTCCTGCCCAAGTCTCTCCATGTCTTCGCTGAGTTGAGCTCTAGCAGCTGATAGGGTTCCTTCGAGGTCGTATATCTGTCTCTGCTGCTCCAGTTGCACCTGCTCCGCTTTGCTAAGAGCTCGCCGCAAGATATTGGCCTCCGCAACAGCACCTGAATAGCCCAGAGCCAGGTCTTTTGCTTCTTTCTGAGCCAATTCCTGCTGATGAGCCAGCTCAGCTCGCAGCGAAGCAACTTCTTGCTTGGAAGCCTCTTCTCTGGTCTTGTGTGCAGCTTTTCGTTCCGCGAATTGTCGCTGCCCTCTCGCAAGCTCTTCTGCTTGATGCTGCTTTGACTCCTCGTGCAGCCTCACAAGCGTGTTCAGACGGTCCCGAGCAGTGACATCGTCCACAGTGGACTTTGATGCTTTATCCCGAAAAGCTGCCGCTTTTTCTTCACTCTTCTCAAGCTGTGCCTTGAGCTTCTCGGCACGTTGATTCGAAAGGCCTTCGCGAAATGATATGGCATTTGCATTAATCGTAATAGTCAAAAAGCACTTCCCATCCAGATACTCACGAAGATCAGTGATGATGTTTGTTTTCTCATTGGTAAGCGTGGTCTTCTCTCTCTGCAGACATTCCACCTTTGCTTCCGCCTTCGTTAAGCGTTCTTGTAGCTTGTTCGCGTCGGAAGAGCGATTCTGTATGGATTTCACGGTCAGGGTATTTTCTTTGGCAGACTTTCCCAGAGGTAGAGTTTCAATTGAGTCTGCCCCACGAGCGAGAGAAACCCGTCAGGCTGGCTGCGAGCGTGGTGATATCTCCCATTATCAAGAGCTCACCAGGAGCGAGCTGTTTCCCTTGCGAGTACTTCATCCTCGCATCGGAGTCGAACATAGCACCGCGTTTGTACTTGTTAGTGTTTTCCGGCTGAGGATCATATGTGTTCGGACCTGGGGTGTCCGCCGGCGCTGGATTGATGCAACACCAAGAGGGGGTGGGGTATGGGCTATACATGAATATCCCGCAGCACGGGCCATCATAAATGGAAAGGCACGAACTCACGGCTAAATGGCCCTTTGCGCGGGGCTTTGCTGAACATCTCGCAAGAAATACAAGCCTGGCAATATCCCAATGCAAATTAGTATTGCGCGGTTTCTACCAGTTGCCACTCGGGCCACTGGATGGTCAAGGGTGGTGGAGCTGAAATAATGGCCTTGCAATGGCAGCTGTAGGTTTGAGCGATTCTCCTTGCAGGGTGTGCGTGCTTCAGCAGAGCTAGGTTACACCTTATACCGGCATATTGCGACAGTGTCAATCTTGAGCGCCGGAGCTCTGGCAATCAAATTCCCGACGCTTTGGGGCTGGAAAGGGCTCTTACTTTAAAGGATAACGAAGTGCGAATCAGCCGAATTGTGTCAAGCCTTGTGGGCTTGGCTTGAAGGCCTGTACGCTTGTTCAGGTCTTCGTCGCCAGACAATTTGCGATGCTCGCGACGTGGCTGGCACCAGACTTCATAGCCCTGTTGGGTTGCTGTTTTATCTACACGCGTCTGTCACACCGAAGCGCGAATCCAGCTACAGCAAATCACGTGATGTGTCCAATCAGGCCACGTTGAAAGGTAGGGTTGTGCTGGTTCACGCGGCACTCCCAATGAACTTCGGCATTCGGAGTAAGTGGGCGAGGAAAAATATAGTCACACGCTTATCCCGCTCGCTGCGCGCCAACCGCAGTAAGCGTCCGACCGTTGGGAGTGTGGGGAAGGGGAAGAGCAGTGGAATGCTGGCAGTGCATGTGGAGTGGCGCCGTGCAAAGTGACACACCTATGAAATGAGCAATACTTTTCTGTGGTTCATCATTGCTGATTCTGACTGTGACGTCTGCGCCTGCAGAGAGTCTGAGACCGCTAGTCTCCAGTAACGTGCGGAGCCTCGACCTGCGTATCCTGAATTCCTGATCGGCGCCCGGTAGTCGTCGGCACAATGTCGCCGGTCGGTTCTTCGGTATTGAGAGTTTGTCAGAGCGGTCAAACTCGACAGGTCGAACCGTCGAACGGCCAACGTTGACTTTGACATCGTTGCTACACAGTGCTACACTGCGCCGAGAATTGGAGTAGGCAGTACTCTGAGGCGCCGGAGTATGGACACTGCTGGACATCGCCAACAATATTTCATAGCTGACGGCTGCTGGATAGAAGGGCATCTGACGCTTGGGAGCCTGTGAGAGCGCTTTGTGGCATCCATACAGCGCTACAGGCGCACACTCGCTGGTCCATCGTGCGCTTCTCCCTGCTTCTCTTATTTACTATTTCAATGTCTATGTACTGACCAGTTCACTCTTGCGCACCGTGGCAATTAGCCTGGCGGCCTTCTGTACTGTCAAAGATACAGTTGATGGATCTACTTACATACACGTGTAATACGCTGCGCCTGCAACAAGGTTCTGTAACCATTGAAGCTTCAAGCCAGACTCCAAGACTTCGCTCACTCTAGTCCCTTCTCCTGACTATTGACTCGCCTAGCTGGCAGGTCTGGGCCTGCTAGATTCTTCACAGATGCACATTGATGTTCGATTTACTCGTCGACTCCCTGTGCCTGCTTTCATCTCATAGCAATGTTGACCTCCCCGGATTCTGGGGACCCCTGAATCGTTGGGAGACTTACATTCGCAATTCGCATCAGCGTACAAGAGCTTTCACCAAGTAAGCACAAGTTTCCACCACATCTCATCGTCATTGCAGGCCACGCACGACCCTGGGGTACAAGTTCAGGCTGATTATCGACGGTCGGCATCTTCGACTTGTATCGCGATCTCTACCTCTTGCAGCTCTCATCACTTGCACCTTCACGTCGAATGACTAGTCGAGCTTGTTGATCTGAATCAGGTGTCCCAGGGCGGTACAACTGCTCATTATCGTCTTTTGCTCTGACTCATCAGCTTCATGTCTTCGGTACCTCGGGCTAGCTCGGGAGTTGACTCGCCGCGCCTGTCACCTCGCAAACGGCTGCCGAGCCCACGTGAAGTTAACCCGGCGCATCAAAAGGGCGTACCCCCTGTCCGTATTGCATCCAGTGGCGAAATCAACTTCGTTCAGGACCTGGATCTGTACTCGAGCCTTCCAGGTGGCCTCGCTTTCATCGGGCGCAGATCCTCCAACGAACAGAGCAAAGACATGTTCTTGTCCGCCATGTCCCACTCTTCCAATCAAGACCACGCCGCTTACATGAGCTCCGATCACCCGGTACATCCTGGTCTTCTCTCCTCCCATTACCTGTCGCCGCATCTCGACACCAGCAGCCTAAGTCCCGCGGAGAGTCACTCCACCAGCGACTCCAGTTCGCCACTCGCTCCTCTGCAGCCGCTGCCTCCATCATCTGTCGATCCAAGGAACAATCAGAGACAAGCCTCGTCCCACGGCTCAACCTCACTTCACCTTGTCGACCCGATGAGTATGATGGCGTCTCCTCAAACCACTTTGCACACAAGCGATCACAACCAGGTCTATACCTTACCATATGGTTCCATTCAGCTGGCCACGGAAGCGCAGCAGAGACTCTTCTCAGGCGGAAGTGGCGCACTCGGGTTAAACGAACTCGGCGAGCAGGAGTGTGATGAGGATATTCATGGTTTGGATTCGGACGACGATGAAGACGACGATGAAGCGCCAACAGCTACCACCGCGTCTGCCGCCAAAGTCAAAGGTAAAGTATCAAGCAGTCCTCAGGGAAAAGGCAAAGCTGGCATGGCCAAAGCAAAGGCTGCCGTCAAGGGGAAGCAGGACTCGAAGACGGGTCGCCGCAAGATCAACATTTCATTCATTGAAGATGACGCAAGGCGTCATATCACTTTCAGCAAACGCAAAGCCGGCATTATGAAGAAGGTACGCCCGGCGCGTCGCTGTCTTATCGTTGGCGGTTCATGACTGACTTCGCAACGTCCATGACCAGGCCTATGAGCTTGCCACCCTCACAGGCACACAGGTTCTTCTGCTCGTGGTGTCTTCGACCGGTCTCGTGTACACGTTTTCCACACCCAAGCTGAAGCCAGTTGTCCGAGATCGCGAGGGAAGAGAGCTCATCCAGACATGTCTTAACGCCCCTGACCCAATCCCAGGCGATGAAGCTACCAGCAGCAGCGCTCCTAGCACTTCGACGGATGCAAGTTCAGTACCCATGCGATCGGCCTCATCGTATCGATCCTCCTCTCAGCCAACACGGGCTGATCTGATGCAAAGCTGCCGCACACCTACGATCGACAGCCGCATCAAGTCACCGCGTATTCGCGCCTCATCACCGAATCGACCGAATAAAAGGAGGCGGACTGCATCCAGCCTGAACGAGTCTACGACCATGTGCGCCAGCGGAGATGTCCAAGAGAATGACAACCAAGCAACCGGATCGGACAATGGTGCTGTGGGGAGACTCATCGGGCGCCAGAGAGATGACGCTGCAGCTGCTGTCGCAATGGCCAATCATTCGCATGCCAGCCATACCCGCCGAGCCTCTCTGCAGCCCATGTCATTGCAGCAGAACGTCACCAATGCCTTCGCGCATCCTGCAGCGAAGCAATTTAACCTGATGCAAGGCGTCCAGCGCACGCAACACGACACGCACATTCGCAGCGTCAGCGCGTTGAACCCTAGTGAGGATCCCCGCATGCATGGAAACCATGCCATCAGCGGCCTGCCGCAGCCGACGTTCATCAGCGCAGACGACGAGCAACAGCTTGCCAATGCAATACCGTGGATATCTGGACTCAGTACAAAGCTTCTCTATGATACACCCAAAGGCCAGAATGCTTCTTTCTGGGGCACAGGTCCCATGCTTGGCAGCATGACGGATGGTTCCGATCCCGGCGCACAACATTGGGGACGCTGACAGATGTTGGCACGCCAGCGTGACTTTCGCTTCGCTTCACCACTATTACTAGACCTTCACCGCTATTTTTTTACATTGCGCATTTGGTATTCTACATTATGCATGCAATAAATCTTGGGGATAGACAAAACTGATGCGAGTATTACGCCGCCAACACCCTTGTGAATGACCAAGATGATCATAGGAGGTAGGGGGTAAATTGGATGTATGAGCGCCACACGTTGCAGCACACGCTTTCATGTCCATGTAGTGCACTCTGATGCAAAGGAATGTTCCGTGTCAGCCTTGCCCTGTATGGTTTGTGCATCATGGGCGCCCAGCGAGAGAGGCTTGCTCACCCATTCCCACGAGCGATACTGCTGCACGCCACAAGTCTCTCCTCGTGATTGCTTGAATGTGACTCTCCTCTGGATCACGTCGGAGGATTGCCTGGCTGATGGCAAGTGACGCTGCAAATGGAACGCTGCCTCCAGATCCCTTGTCTGCAGAGGTCATTTTTGCCAACTCCAAGACCTGCAGTGCGACGCCGAGGTGGAAAGAGCGCAAGTTCCACTGAACGAGGGCCCGCTGCTCCTTATCGAGGATAACCCATGGCTCCCAGCGCCATGCATCGCCGCCCCAATACCCAGTGATCTTGTCGCAAACGTTCTCGGTGGACCGCTCACGTTCTATACGATGTCTGAGAAGGCCAGTAAGCGGGCTCTGTCGAGCTTCGATGTGCTTTACATTTCTCGGAGGATGCAGGTCGACGTCTGGCAAAGATGGTGGAGCAAGGGGAGATGCTGAGCGCGATCGAGGGATGTGAGGCCCAAGCTGAGCAGTAGCAGCGTTTTGAGCTTCGAGCCATGCTTCAGAGATGGATGGCGCAGTACTACCGAAGCCGTTGCTCTTCCTCGTTTGGGCCTTCTTTCTGGACGAGGCGTCCTCATCGTTGCGGTTTGAAATAATAGAAAGTCTGCGCGCCGACGAAACTGATCGCGTTTGCTTCCTTTTCGAACGAGACGACAATATGCTCCGCTTGCACTTTCCGGCAGCATTCCTTTGCCGTTTTCGCTTGTTCAGCTTCTCGGCTTGTCGATTTTGCCTCTCGTTCTCCTCGGAGTCGTACGGCCGCTCCTCATCATCTTCCTCGGTCTCAGACCCGATGGAGATCGCATCGTTGTAGAATGGCCGCGGACGCTTGCTAAGCGACTCTGTGTCATCCAGCAACGCCTTGAGCGCGTCCAGCTCAGGCCTTCGTCCTAAACATGCTTCATCTGAGCTACCTGTTGAGTCCTTGTCATCTCTGCGCCCAATTGTGCCCTTCGATAGCCTCGGTGGAGGCAGGTTGGGGTCGACCCATCCAACCGAACGAGCACGGGCTATCGAATCCCTGGTGCGTTTGATGATCAACCCTGCTTCCGGTTCGTCCCGCCAAACCGCGTCCTCGCAAAAGAATGGGTGTGCTGGGAGTAACTCTTGCTCCCGAGACTCTGTGGTTTTGGTATACAACTTCTCCTTGCCTTTTGCTCGTTCACCTGCTGAATTTCCAACTGAACGCTGCGTCCCAGCCTTTGCTGCATTCGGGTGTGTGATCTGAACTTTGATCGCCTCTGCCTCTGCCTCGGCATCTGCTTCTGCCACCGCTTTTCCTTCTGGCTCTGGTTCAGCTTTGGTTTTTGTTTTTGTTGTTGTTTTAGTTTTAGATTTGGCTTCGGCTTCGGCCCCTTCTTCGCCTCGGGCCCCAGCTTCAGGTTTAAGCGTCGAATCGGCTTCGGCGCGCAATTGTGCTTCTGTTTTTGCCTCCACATCTGCCTCAGCTGCAGGGACGTCTTCTGCCTTGGCTGATGCTTCTTTCTCTGCCTGCGGCTCTGCCACAAGCTCTGGATCAAGCAGGCGCCCATCAAACGGCAGAGGCTTTTCTGCCAGCAGTTCTTCGCCGCCTTCGTCGTCTTCGTCAGGCGACAGGCTTACCGCTTCTCTAGAAAGCGATTTTTCCTGGCCTAACTCTGATCTTCCTTTCTTCTGGGCCCTTTCCTTGAGCTCTGCTGCACCATTCGTGAGTGCAACAAACTTTTCATCTGCCATTTCATCGGTCTCTCCATTTGTCTCCGCTCGGTTCGGATGTCGAGTAGCCCTTGTGACTTGGCGACCCGAGTCGGGTGATAACTCAGAATGCAAGAAGGCTATGTTCGATTCGACTCGTCGACGTAGGGACGAGCTGAGTTGCGATTTGCTTACGGTTGGTGACTTAGAAGGGGCGCGCAATGGCACATGTCGGACAAGCAGGCCTGATCTACGGAGCGGCCAAGCGGTTGACCTTAAGGCAGAGCTCGCTTTGAGGGAGATGTCATGGCTGACCAAAGTTTCCCAGCTAACATCCGACGTCCTGCTGCCGGGTATCTTGAGGCCAGGTGCCTCTGAGCTTGCCAAGCTCTGATATGGCCTTCTGTCTGATCGATCTCCGATTGATTGCATTGATAACCCCCCTCCGGCATTTTGTGGGCTCGCGTGCGATTGCTCGTCAACTTTTCCCAGTGTGGAAGATGAACAAGCAGGAGCAAGACACTTTGGCGTTGGATGATACGAAGAGGTCAATTGATATTGTTTTGACGAGCTTTCCATTGTCTGTCCAGCCTTTCCCCGGCGTCGCACATCAGCCTTCCAAGCATTCCATATCTCATTTTTATCTGAAGAAATCTGAACTTCGCGGCCAGTCTCTGCCGCGCCCATGCTGACCGTTCCCTCAAGTTCCTTCCGAGGCCGCTGTTTTGAACGTGGTACCAAGGACTTGTACTTCGAAAGTGTATGTTTCGCAGGTTGTGTACTCTTCTTGATAGGACTGAGTTTGACTTTCTTCAGAACTGGTAAATCGAGACAGGAAGAATCATCGTGCAAGACAATGGTATCGTTCGATGACTTGTCAGCTTGAGAGTCGCCGGAATCAAATGCTGCCCTGCTGCTGTGATCGCCTCGGTTTCCTTGGATTTCCCCGGTGGAAGATGCGTACGGATATCTTGATGGCATTCGTAGCAAGGTGCAAGGTCCCCTGTTGCTTTCAGAAGCGGCTGAAGTTTGAGACGTACACGGTTCCCTGCTCAGCGTTGGTAGCATTCGACAAGGATAGCGGCTGCCGCGATGTAGCAATCCGGATGGGATAGAGTTATGAGAGATGGCGGCGTCCTGCGGAAGTCTGGCATCGCTAGAAGCGAGCGGAGGCTGAGAGGCAGAAGTTGAAACGATTGACCTGTGACCACGCCTCCAAGAATACGTTGCTGGCTGTGAGGCAGAGAAGCTGTCAAAGTCAGAGCCAACTCCTGGATGCAGTCGTGGCACGCTCTGCCTAGAAGTGGTGGCCAGATGAGAGATGCCTCTAGGCCCGGATGTGCCATCGTATATGGGAATCGATGGCCTGTCTGCGGCCGGAACGCCATGCAAAGTCCGTTCCTGTTCCGTGGGAAGCCCTTGATGCACATCCGCACGAGACTTTAAAAGGCTCAGAGCGGGTGGTCGTTGTTGCAGTCCGCCGAGCCGGAGGTCGCCAGTGCTGGAGCGCCTGATGTCATCAGCCTCGTCCCCTGGCCGTGACCGTCCAGCCGGGCTGCTGAGCATGATTCCATGCTGCCGTTTCTGCTTCTTCCGGCATCAGTCTGTGTAATCCATCAATCGAATGAAAGCAAGATCATGCAAAACCCTGAGCTTTCAACGATTGGATTCTCATCAGAAATCGATCCTGATTTCTGAATGCTGATCACCTTTCTCATCTTTCGCGTCGCGTTCTCCTCTGGTGAGTGTCGACATTCTTTTTTTTCTTGGTGCGGTTCTATTGTGGTTAGTGTGGTGAATGAGTCGTTGGCAACCCAAGTTCTAAGGCATGGAGCTGCTTCGGGTCAGGATGTTGGAGATGCTAAACACATTGAGCGACTCCCAAACAGCATACTGCTACGGAAAAGTGCTTTCAAGATCTCGCTCAATACTCGCATTCCCCTGTGCGCGGTGACTGGCATCTGGTATATGGTATTTGCCAGTCTCAAAGCACGTTGGACAAATCATTCGCCCAGCAATAACAGTCTTCCCACTGCTTCGAATACTCGGTTTGGGGCAAGTCAGATTCTCGACTTCAGGTAGCCGGCTCAGATCAAGCACTGTATTGCTACACTCATTCTGCAGGACAACAATCGTTCGACCGGCGTCAATTGCCTACAATTTGGTGCGGCCATCCTGACTCTCGAGGGCTTGGATTTAAAGGACGGGGGGTTCACGGAGATTTCCAACGGAAGTGAAAGCTGAAGCCAGATTCTGGGGGCGCTTGGGAGACACGCAGAGCTTTGCAACGAAGCTTCAGAAGCGGCCCATCTGTGAGCACTGCTCCTTTGTGTGTTCAGACGTCAAGCTCGGATGCGTGGCTCACGCTACACGCGCGATTCTTCAAGAGCCCACGTATAGAGAATCGATTCCCCCACCCGTGCACTGAACCATCGTCTGCCCGCCGCAACGACACACTGGGTCGGCTGGCAACATTAATGGCATCCGTTCTTCCAACACTGTGATTCCTTCAGAGCCTGCAGACATCGCAAGCGGCTACAATTATATCAACTTGAAACAACTTGGGCCGCTGAGCCATCTGTGAGAGGCAAAACTTTGGGCAACCTTTCTGCGCAGCTTTCATCGTCTCACTATCTCACCACCTTCGCCTGCAACATTCACACCATTGCGCAGTCCGCAGCGACTGGCATACGGTCAGTTTGGCTTATCGACTGCACATTGTACCCAATTGCTTCCTCTTCGTGGTCGACGTGCTGCAGGTGAGGGCCAAGCTCGTGACGATGCCATGCTCTCAATTCATTTGTGCCTTGATCTAACCTCCCTTGACCCTCTGCTTCACGCATGTTTATGTCCCAATGTCGACAGCCTACCTTCGTTACATAGCTAGGTTAAATTCAACTCTGGGTACGCTACTGATGATCGACAACCCAGGGTATTGCAACCTTTCTGTCACACTGCAAGCTCATCTTGGGTTCAACCACTATGCTCACGGAAATGGAGACCTCCTTTCCAGCCGCAGATTACTCCTCGAATGTGAATGGCGAGCATGCCGATGACGAAAGCACAGATGGAACGCCGATAGAAGCAAAGTTCTTCAACAACAGGCATGCACTTGACAGGGCAACGATGCCAGCGATGTCTGGCGCCGAAGGGCTAAAGTCGGCGGACTCCTCAGTTCAACGTACATTCATCAAGAGACATCGTGGGGAAGATCATGCACAAGACCACGAGCGCCTCAGGAGGCGGGAGCATGCGCGCGACATCGATGTAACCAAAGAAAGTTATGCGGAACATGTACGCAAACGACAGACCTCACCATTGTCTATATCAACGCTGAGGTCACCAAAGCGCTACCGCACTGATGGCACCAGGTCCATTCACGACCACGCCGCTCCAAGTCGCTCTGACTTGCATTGGGAACGCGACTCCATAGGTCGCCACCGTGAACGATCAGCAAGCCGTGAGCGGGAGAGAAGAGCATCAGACCAACATCGATCAGATTCTGACAGCCGCCGGCACAGTAAAGCGTATGTCAGAGGCGACTCTCATCGATCGACGTGTGAGAACTCAGCCGACAGGCGATGGCAAGATCGAGATCGAGAACGTGACGACGATAATGAAAGCGCGCGCAGTAGCGAGTCGAGGCGCACTAAACCGCGGTATTCAGTCGATGAGAAAGCAAGCTCACGCGAGGACAGAGAGCGGCGGTGGGATGAATACTACCGGAGGCGGGATCGAGAGCGCGAAGAAAGAGATAGGCGGGGGGATCGAGGGATACGTTCACGCCGCCGCTGGGACGATGAAGATCAAAAGGCTGATCGACATCTCCAAAATTGGCGACGACCGCATCGTGAAGACGGTCATCGCTGTTTGAGCGCCACTGGAAAGCATATGATGACTCAAGATGACGATCTGCCACGAGCACGGGGTAGATCTCGATCACCGGAAGTCCTTCTCGATATGCACAGAGGCCGTGGAGCGGAGCGAGAAGCTGATCGGCCGGAAAATAGTGGCTCTGAGCGGGCGCTGTCGCCGGAGCTAGAGGCGACTGCAGAAGAGATCAAGGCGGCCAAGAAAGCGGAGCAGGAAGACGCCGAACGAGCGTTGTATGCATCGGCGCCCAAGAAGGCGCATCCGTGCGAAGGATACGTCCGCCTCGACCAGGTCGGTGAAGGTACATACGGACAAGTCTTCAAGGCCAGAGCGGAGAACACCGGTGTGCTGGTTGCCCTGAAGAAAATTCGTATGGAGTCGGAAAAGGACGGGTTTCCTATCACTGCTTTGCGAGAGATCAAGATCCTGCAAGCGCTGCGCCATCCTAACGTCGTACGCCTGCACGAGATGATGGTGTCAAAGGGTGAGTCGAAGCGTGATAATGTGAGAATGCAGCTTCTCACTCACATTTATCGGGTGCCGTAGCTTCTGTCTACATGATCTTCGAATATCTCGAGCACGATCTGAACGGCGTGTTGGCAAATCCAGCGATCGAGTTCAAGCTGCAGCATATCAAGTCCTTAGCCAAGCAGATGCTCGAAGGGTTGGAGTACCTGCACAAGAAAGGCATTCTGCATCGGGACCTGAAAGGCTCGAACTTGCTCGTGAACAGCAACGGTCTGCTCAAGCTCGCCGATTTCGGCCTAGCGCGACTATACGCCAAGCGGCGGGGCGAAGATCACACGAACCGCGTAATCACGCTGTGGTATCGTCCACTGGAGCTTCTGTATGGCGCGACGCAGTACGGGGCCGAGGTTGACATGTGGGGCGCCGGCGCGATCTTTCTAGAACTCTTTGCGCGTAAACCAATCTTTCAGGGCAACGACGAGATCCATCAGATCCAATGCATCACAGATATCCTCGGGCCTTTCACCAGCGAGCGGTGGGCCGACGTCGATGAGCTGCCGTGGTTTGGGCTCATTCAGTCTGCTGCGCCAGAGGTCAACGGGAATGGCCAAAAGTGCGGAAGTGCGGAAGAGAACCTTGCCCGGTTCCGTCGGGTGTTCTCAAAGTGAGTAGAATAATGGTTGAGGCCAACGGAGACGCGTACAACGGTTCGCTGATTGTTCAACCTATGCTCCATTGCATTTTCGTGATGAATAGATGGCTGTCACCTGCTGCGCTTGACCTTGCGCTCGACTTACTGCACTATGACCCCCAGGGGCGTGCTACTGCTGCCGAAGCTCTCGCCAGTCCTTACTTTACGGAAGAAGAGCCACCTCCCCAAATTCCGATCGAGTGAGTGGATATCTTCTCGGATGGGTGCTTTCAATGTTTGTTGAGCTGACCGTGCACACACATACATTCTCTACCTGCCTTTGTTATGGCAGGGTCTTCCGAGAGGTACAAGGGGAATGGCACGAGCTTGAATCGCGCAAGGCACGCCGCAAGCGGGCCGCTGCCGCGGAGGCTGCGATCCAGAACGCCAATGAACACAGCACCAACACCAACATGAACAACAATAACGGCGCGTCGGTGCCGGGTCCTGGAGGAGCCAGCGTGGGCCAGGTTATGGTTGCTGTCGGCGACCGTGACGCAGCGTCATCAATACAATGGACGGACGCGGCAGCAGTACCACTGCCGCTGGTCGTGCCTCCGTCTGCGCCACGACCTGACGACTTGCCCTCCGTGGGCCGAGACTGATGGTGCTGGGTGTGCGCATGGACAGATCGAAGGACGGGAAAATGGTGCGGCATGCATGCATGCATGTGTGCTCTTCATAGCTCGCTCCTGCGAGGGGCCTGACACAGCAAACAATGTAGCATGCAAACATTTGCTGACGTGCAAGTACGGACAGGGGCTGCATGCTTTCGTTGATCGCACATGTTTGCAGGTGACCGGACGCACGATAGTCGGGCCTTTCGGTCAGGCATTCGCTCTCCAAGTTTCAGCGCAGGGAAACATTATGCTCATGAGATAAGCTGGTGGAGTAGGGGGGCATGGGGTTGTTGCAGATGGACAAAACGCGAGCTGGCCCGGCTGGAAGTCCGCAATCTGCATGTTTGGTCACTAAACCAGACGGAGACAACTGTCGTGTGGTGGACTGATAGGGAGCCGTGGGCACACAGTTCTGTGCCAGGCGGGTTCCGCCCCCTTTTTGTCGGCCGAGTGCGACGATGGTGCTCACAGTGCTGTCGTGCCGCTTGCGGCCGGAAGCCCCCAGCGCCACACAGCCACTGCCGCCCCACAAGAGGCACCCCCCCCATCAGAGAGCAGCCTCTGAGCGGCAGCTGGTGCCGAGGACCCCTGTTGGTAGAAATCCAATTCAACACGCAAGTTGCAAACCTGGCGTGTGCAGGCTTCCGGCAGTCGCATCGAATGCAGTGAGCCAGCGAGTTGCGAGGCCAGATAGCTGTGCGAAACCCCGCCGGTCCCCGACAAACTGAGCGGTGGAACGACGCTGGGAACTGAGGTCGAACACATCGCATCGACTTTCCTTGGCTGGAAGGGCGCATGCACAGCTTCGCTCTCTCACACATCTACGCATCTTCAACGCCTTACTTCAGAGCTCTTTTCGGTCCAGGGCCTGTGGACTTACTGTCTTGCTGAGCGACCGGCACGTGCCGCAGCAGGGTTGACGCCTTCACGGCAGTCAAACGTCGCTTCCAAGCGCTCTCTCCCCATTCGTGCATCTACCGTGCTCGTCGGCCCGTGTCACTATTTTGGGTTGTCGGAGTCCCTTGAGAGTCAAATGCCTCAGTGATCTGTGCAAAGCTTCATTCGCCCTGACGCTTGACTGCTTCGACATTGGTCAACGACGAAGAGCCTGCAAGAGCCTACTGGAACGCTTTCGACCTCCTGTGCAGCATTGCGTACCTCACCGCCACAAGCCTGTCACAAGCATATGCGCTCAGCAGTACAACTTGACCTTCGAAGTCTACCCCCTCGCCAGAGCTCTGTCGAATTCTCGTGCGCCCTCGAAAAGAGTTCCCGCCCTAAGCGTGCGGAACGGCTCTTCCCTTTGGGTCCAGGTTTCTTTTTATCCTTGCATATGAAAAGCCAGCGACATGAATCCAACTCCAACACGAGTGCTGGCGCTGCTAGCGCGGCAAGCTGCCGAATCGAGCGCCAACGCCGCCGCCTCGGGCGCTCTTCCCACGTCAATCAATACAACTGCTTCTGCATCCTCGGCGATGGCCTCGTTGTCGTCGCTGATGGCGTCCGCGTCGCAAGCGCTCGCGTCCGAGTCGAAGGTCGCTGCGGGTGACGACGGAGCAGCAAACCCAGGATACTTCAAGTACATCGGCATTGCCATGGCCATCTCCAGTGGTTTCTTCATCGGGTCCAGCTTCGTGCTCAAGAAGCGCGGCCTGCTCGCCGCGCAAAAGAAGTTCAATTCCACCGCCGGCGAAGGGCTGAGCTACCTCAAGAGCCCGCTCTGGTGGAGCGGGATGATCATCATGATCCTGGGCGAAGTACTGAACCTCGTCGCGTATTCGTTCACCGACGCCATCCTCGTCACTCCGATGGGTGCGCTCAGCGTTGTTGTAAGTGGAACTGCCGCGATGCACTTTATGAAAGCAAGCTATTCATGAAGCTGATGAGCATTGTATCGCTACTCATACCGCAGGTCTCCGCCATCCTCTCCTCGTTCTTCCTGGAAGAGAAGCTCTCCATGTTCGGCTGGCTTGGCTGCGGCCTCTGCATCCTTGGCTCGACGATCATCGCGCTGAATGGGCCAGACCAGCATGCAAGCGGGCAGATCAAGGTGTTTGAGAAGATGTTCATCGCACCCGGCTTTCTCGCCTGGACGGGCGTCTGCCTCGTCGTTGCGCTGGGCCTCATCTTCTTTGCGGTGCCAAAGTGGGGCAAGAAGAACATGCTGGTGCACATCAGTATCTGCAGCGTCATTGGCGGTTTGAGCGTCAGTGTCACCAGCGGCCTCGGCAGCGCTATTTTGCTCAGCATCAGAGGTCAGAACCAGTTCAAGTACTGGTTCATCTATTTCCTCCTTGGCTTTGTTATCGTCACGCTTGTGACAGAGATCGTGAGTGAGGCACTCGGATGCTCATTGCAACCGTTGCCAACCTACTCGGCATTCTGACTTCTTTTCTCTGCTCACTAGATTTACCTCAACAAAGCGCTTGAGCTGTTCAACACCGCCATGGTGACGCCGACGTACTATGTCCTTTTCACCTTTATGACGCTCGTCACTTCCATCGTCCTCTTCCAGGGCCTTTCTGCGTCTGGTAAGCAGCGAGCATGGGACCATAAAATGTATTGACCCTGACGTGCTGTTCTCCTCTTCTTGTCGCAGTTGTCGCCATCGTCACGATCGTACTTGGTTTCCTCGTCATCTGCGTGGGAATCACCATTCTACAGCTGAGCAAGATCGATCCCGAAGATCTCGCGCAGAAACCAGGCATCGACCGCTCAACGACGATGCTCCTCAAAGCGTCTCGCTCTCATCTCCGGCAGTCTGAAAAGGGCGAGAGTACGCAGATCGAAGATCCCGGTGTGGACACGATCCGCGGAGGCCTGGGCATCGTCGGGTCTGTCATCAGAGCACGCTCCTCAAGCCGGTTGTCGAGGCGCTTCAACAGCAGTGCGGACGAATACCGCGTAGGGGATGAGATGGGTGCACTCCGAGGTGTGGGACACGATGTGGAGCGGTATCAGCTGCACGATGGGCCTGTGCCGCGCTCGCCGCTCGGCGGTGGTGGGGCGAGCGCATCGGACAGGGCAATATCTACCATGCCGCCGCAGATGCCGCTCAAGCGCGACACAGCCATCTCTTGGGCATCCGGCACAGAGGGCCACGACCGCGAAAAGGTGCCTGGATCGCCCCTCGCCGGGCCCGGATTCGGGCCTGGTGGCAGCGCCATGGCCACTCTATCCGTGTTGACGCCCACGTCCGAGGAAGCAGACCTCAGCGGGACGACGACCAGCACGGCCATGTCGAGCAGCGCTACGCCTGCGGACGAATACAACAACGAAGAGATCGTCCGGCGCGTCTACCACACCGAGCCGCGCGGCGCTTTGCAGTCGCACCATGACGCGCGTGCGCAGTTGGCTGCAGCGCACGGAGGACCTCTATTACAAGGAGCTCCAGGTGGACCGAGCAGCTCGTCGGCATTACAGCAGGGCAAATATATTGATCCGTACGCCGTCCCGCGGTCGGTGGGTCCAGCCTTGCCTGTAAACAATAACATTCGGACCATGTGGGAGCACGCCAAGAAGGGTCCAGCAGATGTGACGGCTCTGTCGGAGGACGGAAGCGGAGGTCAGTCGGAGTTTGGGCTCTCCTCGGTGCTCAACAGGGAGGGCGAGAAGCAACGGTCCGATAAGGAATATCCACTGCGTAAGGGCGGAAGGCCCTCGAGCGAAGAGGACGAGCTGCTGCGACCGCAGGCGACCAACGACTCCGAGGAGGAGGAGGAACGCGCTAAAGAACGCCAGCAACGGCGCTTCGCTTTCTTCTAGCGCTCGCCAGTGGAACAAAGGTGGTGATGATGAAGAGGACGATGAGGAACAAAACCATCATGGACAATCGTATTGACTCTAATGGCCGAACTATGAAGCTACACTTGGGGAACATGCGGCATTTATGTGTTTGAGATGTGAAAGGGACATTCTATCGACGTGACAGTATGAAGCAGGGCGCATGAAGGCAAAATTTGTTGCTCCCTATCGAGGATTCAAAGCTTCACAATTCTCAAAAGAGACCGCGTTCAGATCGTTTGGTAACCGATTCAGAATTTGAAAGCCGCGTCGACGAGTTTCTCCACGTCAAAGTTCTGTGGCGACGAGTGGAAAGCCTCCAGGAGCTGGCTGCGCTGAGCAGCGCCAACGTAGGCTCCGGAATTGGCGTCGCGTTTGCCCAGATCCGGGAGGTAGAAGCGCTGCATGCATATGCTGAGCATCTGCGCATCCTGCTGCGTCATGCGCCCCTGCGAATGCGGCTGCGCCACGCGCTCCTCGTCCTTTACGCTCGCGCCCGCCGCTTGCGCTTCGTCCGCGTCGGTGATCTCACCGCGCATGAGGACGAGGCCCTTGGCGTGCGCCAGGTCGGTGTAGTGCGTCAGGATTAGCAGCGGCTGCGCGAACTCCTGCCGGAGCTTGTACTCCGCCAGGGGCGTGAAGAGGACCGTCGTCGGAGGGGGCAGAGGCTTGGGCGCTGCATTATCGCCGCCTGGTAAGGTGGACGGTGATGCTGCTGTGCGTGATGAAGATAGGATGGAGGTGGGGGCAGGCAAGAAGCCCCATTCGAGGAAGTGCATCTCGTAGCCCTGTTGCGCCTGTGTGGCGTTTGCATCTGCACCTGCATGCTGAGGATCTTGCGATGCCTCTCCGCCGACGATCGTACGTGGCAAAGGCAGGACGAATTGCGGATAGCGTCTTGCGGTGCTGATCAGCGTCTCATACACGCTGACGGGAATGACTGCGGAGAGCTTGTTCCTCATCATGTGATAGCCCGTCCACAGCTGCTGGATACGATCGGGCGGTTCCTGCATGAGCTTCTCGATGTTCAGGATTTCGTCCAGCGGCTTGACGGGGCCCTTGCAATTGGAAGTCGGATGCAGCTGGCCGCTTTCGAGCTTCCGTTTCGCTTCGGCTTCTGCTCGGGCTCGAATATCAGCGGCAACCTTGGCATCTCGCTCCTCTATCGGCGAGGACGAGACTGCGGGCTTTGAGCTCAGCTTTTGCGCCGCCTTTTCCGCAATGACTTGTGCTTTGAGCTCTTCAATAGACTTCAGGCCACGCCTGAATGCGCAAAAAGTGAGTCAACGAGCCCCATTCTGGCTTCACGGATAAGCACAAAGAAAGCACTCACTCTGCCGCCTTCTGCTTCAGCACCGCCTCGTACTGCCGCATCTTCCTCTCCTTGGCCGCTTGGACGGCCGACTGCCGCTCGGACGGCGGAGCATTGTAGCTCCTGGCATTTTGTGCGAGGGTCTCTCTAGATCCGGAAGCTTGCGCTGCTGAAGTCGAGTTCTCCAGCCCGTCCGGCGAGGGACCCGAGACGGCGGCTCGCTCGGGTCGCGTGAGGTGCAAGCGGCGAGCGGAGAGCACAGGTAGCAAGGTGGCAGATGAGCTCGGCGTCCGAGACGGACCGGCGAGCGCAAGCGTCGCTCGTGGCAGCCACGGTCGAAAGAGGGCTGCCATTTCGAGCAATCACGAGTGCAAATGATTCGACCGTCTGCCTGTCTGCGTTGGAGTGGACAGCGGCGATTGGGCTTGAGCTTGAGCTAGAGCTCGTGATGCGTGTAGTAGAGAAAAGTTGAGCGCGTGGATGATGACCCACCCGCATACAGACCGACCGCTTGGGCGAGCGTCGAGCCCGGATTGCCACGGGTGGCGCGCAGATTTCCGTGATTTGGTTCACAGATTCCCCGAATCTTACAAAATCCTTGGCCAATTTTGCGCATTCCGAGTTCCGTACTATTACATAATTCAGATCGAGCGAAGAAAAATCAAAGTTGCGAGCCCAAGTGAGCGACGTCTGGGGCAGCAGCATTCGGCACACCAAAGCTAACCCTAATATTACTTCCGCACAGGTTTGCCGCTCGGTTAAATGGCGCACGGCGCACCAACAAAAACACCTGATTCCGTCACGTATACACTTGTGCTGGCTAACTTGACATGTTCAGGCGTGCCTCTCTTCACGCTCCTTTGGCATGGTAGAGATTCGCCAGAGAAGATCATTACTGCGTGCGAGAAAGGTCAGCCTTTATCGGACGCAAGCACGATGTCTGCCATCTTTGACGCAAGCAGTCCGTATGGCGGCGGCGGCTCTTCGTATGATCCGTATGGCCCATCGTCGCGCTCAGCTGCAACCGCCTCGTCAGCTCGAGGAGTTGGAGGTGGAGCGGGAGGACTCTCGAACCTGCAGTTCTACTCGCAGCACTCCACTGCTTCAGCAGCTGGCGCAGGCGGGGCCGGGGGCCACTACACCGGCAGCGACGGGTACAACACCGGCTCCAATGGGCGCCCTAGCCTGGAGGGCAACATGACCGGCGCGGGTGGCTATGAAGGTGCGGTAGGGAGCCACATGATGGCGGGGCAAATGAGCTTCTGGAGCGCTTTCGGTACGGGTGGCTTCCCTGATGAGCCGGGGCTGATGGAGGGTGAGTCGTCGAGGCCGCTTCTGCCTGTGTTCCGATGCCTGGTTCGGCTCGTCACGCGCGCTTGCCTTGGCGCTCAGTCTGCCCAGCGTGGGGCGCACGCTGACATACATGCATCTATACACTGGCAGAGCTCGGCATCAATCTTACGCACGTGCGGAGCAAGGCATTGACCGTGCTCAACCCGTTCCACAACTACTCGGCGACACATCAGCGAGATGTGCACATGATGGACGATGCGGATCTCGCAGGCCCGCTCATGTTCTGCTTTGCCTTTGGCATGCTCCTCCTGCTGGTGAGTGCGTCTCTTTCGTCGGAATCTCTAGCTCACATGGGCATGGATGGTATGGTATGGTATGGGATGGCGTGGGATGGCGTGGCACTGCATGCTCACGCTCTGTCCTTGCTGCGCATACCTGCACCTCCCTCGCTCTTTTTCCAGGCCGGCAAATCTCAATTCGGCTACATCTACGGCGTCGGACTGATGGGCGATATTGCGATCTACCTGCTGCTGAACATGATGTCCGAGGGCGGGATAGACGCCTACCGCGTCTCCTCTGTGCTAGGCTATTGCCTCCTCCCGCTCTGCATCCTGAGCGCGGTCTCCATCGTGATCCGACTCGAGTGAGCATATCCGTGCCTTTCCTGCTTTCTTTGACGCTGACTTGGGAAACTTGTGCACATGCGTCGTGTCGCAGCGGCATCTTTGGCTACGTCCTGGCGCCTCTCTTCATCCTCTGGTGCTCGTCGTCCGCGTCGGGCATTTTTGTCTCGATCCTGCGCATGAGCGACCAGCGGTTCCTCGTCGCGTATCCCGTGGGCCTCTTCTACGCGTGCTTTGCCCTGCTGAGCGTCTTTGACATGGATCTGAGCAGCAGCAGCGGGCGACGCGGGTCATGATACACATGCAGCAGGGAGAAAGGTACACAGCGAGCAACAGCCGGGAGGCTCCAGCGCTTGCCGGTCTGGAAGTTCCTGCACAGGACCCACGGCGGGCTGCACGCCAAAGACCAGAAACGATGTAGATACATGGTGCGTTCCAGAGTGCGGGAACGGGCAAGCCCACCGCTTGATTAGACCATGCTGCCCTGTCATGTTACGCGTGAACCCATCTGCATTGTGTAGTAGCTGCTAATGCCAAGGCGGCTTCGCGCATACACTTCACTGGCGCAGTACGAGCCAAGGCCTCGGTCGCGGCCCTGCCGGCTAATTGTTTGAGACTGGGCATGCTTGCTTGCCGCCATACTGCTGCTCGGCTGGCTAGCGGTAGGCCCGTCTTTCGTTTCCGGGTCGTTCCTACACTACAAATGCGAAAGCAAAAGGACTGCAACGCGAGCCATTATGTAACGCGGGATGCGAGTCGAGTCGCGCTGCGCTGGGTCGGTGGAAGGGGGAGGATTCCGCTTGAGACGACCTAGACTTGCCCAAGGAGTCTGTGCAAGGGAACGCGGCAGGGATGGAGCATGTGGTTGAAGAATGTTTTGTCTCACCCTGGCCTTGGACCCGCCATGTCCTCTTTTGTCTGGCCACTGGAAGAGAGGACAGAGCGACGGACAGGCGAGGTAGGAGACGAAGCAAGGCGGAGGTGCTAATTGGGTGGGGTAGGGGCGCAGTGCCCAGGTTTATTTTGTGCGTTCTGCTGCTCCACAACGCTCCACAATCCTCTGCGGCCCGTTCGGCGCGGCTCCACAACACTCTCCACTCCGCCATTACGCGCCCGTGTCATTCGACGGCGCTGCGTCTGTCATTCTCCTTGCTTGACTCAGCAGCAGCGAGCTATCACACACACATGATCCGGAAGGAACACAAAATGCGCCGTTCCCGCTCACCGACACACACTCTCTCTATCTCACGCTCACAGCCAGCCCATGGAGCATAGGTGAGCGCGAGACGAGCAGACTGACCACCTTGGCCCCCCAGTCTCGACTCGTCGCTGGACCTCCCAAGCTGGCGCGGCAAAGACCGGTGGTCCGCACACACACACGGCACCGACACCGACACTGCAGGCCCGCAGCTCGCCGGGACGGAACGCGACGGCCTGCTGGGACATACCTAGTGCCGTCAGCCTGACTCTCGGGCCTCGGCGTCTCGCAGGGGGTGCATGTACCAACATCACCTCCATCCGCAAGGCAACATGGGCCTCCACGGGGGCTCGTGGGAGAATAGAGGAGACTGGGACAGACTCGACGAGGAGCCGTCGCCGGCTGCCAGCCACAAGCGCAAGAACAGCATGAAGGGGTTCGAATATGGCGGCGATCCTGGGGCTGAGGCAGCAGCCGCAGCTGTCAGAGCGCATGGCCGGCCATCAGAGTATTCAATGGATGGTCGCGAGCACGACGACGACGACAACCCGCGAGGCTTGCGGACTGAGCGTGACGGGGACCGGCAGGAGCAATGGCGCGATCGCGCGAAGCGCAGGCGCATCGAGGCGTCGGCATCGCCGTCGCCTGTGCACAGCAGCCACGCCGAGAGCGCATCCGAGCGCTACGGCAGCGATTCCAGGCCCGATGCCGCCGACAGCGACGGCGCACACGGGCTGCCGCCGCGTCGCTCCTCCGCGCTCGCTTCGTCCTCCGCAACAGCAGCAGCACCTCTGCTCCCGCGCCGGCATTCAATCGAGCGCGACGCAGCGCTCCCCCCGCTGCGCGGCCTCGTCGCTTCTGCTTCGGCCGCAGCCTTGTCGTCTGCACATGCACATGCTCATCCACATGCGCACCACGCCCGCTCCACCTCGACTGACGGCAGCGCTGCCAAGCTCCGCCTACCACCCATGCTGTCCAGCTTCCCGGGACGCCTGGACCCGCACGATGGCGCGCCGGGCGACGATGCCGAGCATGAGCGCGTACCGTCGATTGCATCGTCGACCAGCTCGCTGTCGAGCATCGCACGCCGCCGCGGCGACATTGCGCAGGCCAAAGCGAGTAAGCTGAGCATCAGGACCAGTAAAGACGGCGGTGACTGCCACCACCACTCCCACCATTCTACTTCCCTCGCGCACTCCCACTCCAACGCACACGCCCACCACCCCGTTGCGACGCCAGCTGCGGCGCCGGGCCGTGCGCGCCAGGACTCGCACCGGTCCAGCGGCTCGGACGACAGCGCCGCTGCGACCGCATCTGCCGCGTCGACCATGCTCGGCATCCGCAACACTGACGGCGGCGCCGGTGGGGTGACGATGATGGTCGCACATAGCGCGCCGCCGTACAAGACGACGTTCGCGGAAGACACCACCCCTCAAGACGCTTTGTTTCCTGCTACACAGCAGCATAACTATCACCAGCACCATTTCCGCAACAACAACAACAGCAGCAGCTACCTTCGCCACACTGCAAACAACCACCGCCAGTACGGCTGGCGCATAGTCAGCCACCCCGCGGGTGCATACGGCACGCCGGCGTCGTCCATTCCGCTTGCCACGGCGGGCCGCACGCCGCCGAGTGCCGCGATGCTTGCTGCGGCGGCCGCCGCCGCGGCTGCCGCGGCCGGAGCGGGAGCACCGGGCGCAGGCGACGCACATCATCCCCACCACCACGTGCTGCCGCCCCCGCCGCCGACTGCTGCGAACACAGGCGGCAGGTACGTCGGCCCGATCTTTGACAGCAATGGCCGCCTCCCGCCGACGCCCAAAACCGGCGTGCAGCTGCCATCCACGTCGTTGGCGGCGTCCAAGCCGGCTGTCCGGCCGCTGCTGCCCAGTGGTGCGGCCGCAGCTGCGAACGGGGCGGGTATCAGCAACGGGCCGACGCCCATGCTGACTTCGGCGTCCGCGGGCCCCGGCCCCGCTTCGGCAGCTGCATCGCTGCTCTCGCGCGGAGCCAGCGCGGGACAGCCGGTGCCCGCGTCTGCTGGACTCCTGGCCCGCGCGTCATCGTCGTCTTCGTCATCGTACTCGTACCATGGCAACCCGCCGCACTCGGCGGTGCCGGCATCATCCGCCGGCGCTGCGGAGGCACACGCGGCGAGCGCGGGTCCCTCGTCGGCGGCTTCAAAGCAGCATTTTGTCGGACTCTTCGCGCAGTTCTTTGACAGCGTCGCGGACAGCCGCGCGCTGCGGACAACGTTGGAGGACCAGGTCGGGCGCAGCAACGCTTTGCTGCACACGCTCCAGAGCAGCACGCACTACTTTGATGAGCTTCTTGATCACAGGCTGCGCGAGGAGCGCGTCTACTGGGCGAGCATCATCGAGCGCTTGGAGACTCGCATCGCTCAGCTCGAAGGCAGCGGCGACGGCACCAACGCCAACGTGAGCGGAAGCGGAAGCGGGTTGAAACGAGCCAGAGGCACTGCGGCGGCGGACAAGGCGAAGGCTCCTGCAGCAGCGCCCTTTTTCTCATCTGCTCCATCGCGAAAGAAGGAGCCGCCGGCAACAGCAGGAGCAGGAGCAACAAAAAATCGACGCAGCCGAGTGTCGCCGTGCATGACACCGCTTGGCACATCAGCAGAGCTGCCGAGTGACTCACATGCACCACCTCCCTCCGCGAGCGTCACGCATGCCGCCTTCGGCTCAGCAGTAGTGGCGGCAGTAGCAGCGGCGGCGGAAACATCAAGTGTCACACCAAGTGCAGCAGCAGCAGCGGCGAATGGAAGCGAAAAGCCCTCCCCGCCGGTTTCACGCTCCAGTCTTGGTCAGCCGCAACCTTCGCCGTCTTCATGGGCACACAGCCACAGCCAGCATCAGCATCACGCATCAAAGTTGCCGTCTCCGCTAAGTGTAGCACCACCAGCAGCAGCATCATCGTCATCGGCAGCAGCGGTCCACAAGTTTCTACCGCACCACCATCACCACCACTCCGTCGCTGGTGGCGCGTCCCACTATTCCTCCACTTTGACATCCCAGCACTCGCACGGCAGCGCCTACCCCGAGAGCTCTTCGCGCGGCGGGCCGCCGGTGCAGAAGCAGCAGGCGTCATGATGCGGACCTTTTGGTGGTGACACGCAAGGGAGGTCTTTCGCAATAGCTCGTAAAATACGGTGACGCCCAAATGCATGCATGTATATGCATTGTCTTTTTTTTCTTTGCTGGGTATCAAGGGCAGATGCAGGACGCGCTATTGTACGAGCACAAGTATGTAACCCCCCCCCCGGATTTCATTCTTTGTCCTTTTTAGTAACCGCGCATGTATTGCATATCACTTTGAGACCTCTACAGACGGCATCCGCACGCCTATTCATGCTTGAACGAGATCAAATAGAGAATGAAGAGCGATGTCGAAGGAAAACCGAATTCGAGTCTATTTATACATGGTACCAAATTTCTTGCGGGCATAGAGAGAAATGGTACGCCACGCTCCGGCGAAGGTAGGCGAGGTCTGAAGCGAGGGAGAGAGACTAGGCGGATGTCGCCTGTTTGGGAGCGCCTCCGAGCGCCTTTTCTCGCCCACCAAAGTAATGGTAGTTCTGGAGGGGGAGCAGAGGTCGATTGACCATCAGTTCGACGTTTTCTCCTTGCATTAGCCGCCGCGGTCGGGTTCGGCATTTCTAGCACGACCGTAGACACCTGACAGAGAGGCCAAAGGCGTGATCACTCACGCAGAATCGGAAGAGCTGTCCTGTTTGGGCAGTAGCGTTGGTCAAGTGGCAGGCAAAAAGAAGGTAATTCCGCGGTTGTACTCTCCATGCAAAGCGCATGAATACCGTGCTGGGCAAGCGAAGTGAAAGGTAGAAGAGCGAAGAACCGATGCAAGTGGTGCGGGTTGCAAAGTAATAGCAGAATGGCAAAGGAAAAGAGACAGAGCCAGTCAGCCGGTTCAAGAAGCGAGCATTGGGGACATCGAGTAGACTAACGAGTACAGCGCCATAGCGGTGGTCATGGACCCTGAGATGATCTCTTCATCCTTCTTGAGATCCGCAAGTGCTGCGAGCGGCAAACCCCAGTTTGCGACTGGAGGTCCGGTCAATGCAAAAGAGGCGAATAAGAGGAAAAGAGTGTGGATATGGTCAATTTCTCGCAGCTCGTCTGGATGTTGACAACTGATGGTTCGGCGGCTTCGCTCACCTGGGCCCCAGAAGTGTGTCGACTACAAATAGTATACGAGAGGCACGCGGAACGAGGATCGTGATGCAATGCAAGGCAGAGAAAGGAGAGCAGATCATTAGCAAAAGCGAAGCAGGCAAGAAAGCAGCACCTTCGAAGCAAAGGCATGTTCACACCCAACTCACAAAAAAGTACTCTCGCGCCGCAGGGCTCCGCAGCCAGGCAGTGAATTGAGAAGCCATGATGGGGAATTGGACTCCGATAACTTTGGATGTCCAGCACGTTTGAGCGACGAGAAAAGGTGTCGATGGTGGATCAGCACTGTCTGGGACGGAGGAGGAGAGAAGGACATTCGGTTGGAGGATGATGCTGTGGTTTGATGCACTGATGGTTCAAAGACGGAGGCGGATCTCATCCTCAATCTCTATCTCTTTGCAAGTGTTGGGGAAGGTGCGCAACCCTAAGCATACAAACCCTAAGTGAATGAGAGTCAGGCTATCCTCAGCAGTCCTGCTTTGTAGTTCCTGTTTGCATTTCTCGCTCCACCTTTTATGTGCTTCTCGCTTCTTGTCGACAGCAGCTCGGCGACCAGTGATTAGCGACAAAGAAGCCCCAGGAGCCAGAGGCCACTCAGTCCATCGTACCTGCACAAGAAGCGCTGCTGAAGTTGGCTGATTGTGAAGCCTGCTCCGCGCTTTCATTGGGCCTACGGGAAGCTCGGTCTACCCCAGCGTTAGCAGCCTAGTCACGGGGCAAGAGCATTATGGAGACGTACAGCTTCCCGCACATGCCCGAGGCGCTTCAAGATGTGCATATTGCGCTCTTCCGCTCCATCACCTGCGGCGCAAAGCTGCGCCAGCGGTTGATCTCCGCTGCGGCCATGCCGGCAGACGCTGCAGGCGACGCGGAGAGAGAAGCTGTCAATTTTGCCTTCATCGACGCGGCAATGATCCTCAGCTTGCAGCAGCTTCTGACTGCTGTCCACCAGGCGCTGCTGATCGCTTCGCGCGGCTCGGCCAGCGAGGGAGTGCAGGGTGGGATGCGCACAGCAAGTATCCATGGCGAGATCATCTTTGCTTTGCATCCCGCAAACAATGTGAGAGCGCCTGGGTTTAGGCATTTTGAGCATCGATTCTCTAATTCTTTTCGGTTTACTTTGTCATCTCTGCAGATCGGTGAAGCACTGCGAAATTTTGGCGTAGGCCCGCAGACGAAAGACCTGCTCATCATTCGCGTTTCGGCGAGTGAATCAACAAGCGGCAGTACATTCAAGAAGTCCTTACTCGAGCAGATGGTATCCCTCGCACAACAGAAGCCCGATACGCAAGGTCTTGTGCAAAGTCTATCGGCGAATACCGATGTCGACAAGATACGAAAGGCATACAAACTGAGCAACACTAGCCTCGGGGCCGAAGTCAAGGGTTCAGACTCGGCGCTAGAGGAATTGGTGGTCTCTACGATCGCAATGAAAAGCGTCGCGGGCTGATCCAGATCCAATGCACATTTCTCAGCTTCTCATGCTATCCCCGAAAGTACTATCATTGCGAGGATCGCACTAGCACTCTCTGGGGATACATCAGCTGTATGTCTCAGCCAGTCTCTTTTCGAGGTAGTCTCCAGAAGCTGCAAACGGCAAGGCGCACATGTGTCAGCTCTCCTGCAATCACAGCCCAGCATTCACATTCTCCAGCACGCTTGTGATAATGACTCACTGACGGCATCATACCGCTTTGGCCTCTTCTCATCAAAGCACGTCGGCAGGCACTCAACCAGCTGGTGCTCATTGGGATTGCAGAAATATGCGATCGAGTAGCGCGTCGGCGTCATGCTGGTCGATGACTGCGCATGCGGAGCGACAACGCGGTGCAGAGTGGAGCGGAGCGTGTCATTTGACCATCTGCAGGCACCGGCCGAAGGCCGATACAACGAAGGATGCAGTGCGCGAAACCAAAGCAGTGTCAGCGAAGGAAGCGCATTCGTGCGCCCTACGGCGCAACGACCCACCGAGCAAGGAGATCGCCTACATTGATGACAATCGTATCGTCGATAGGTTTGGCAGGGATGTAGGTGCCGGTATTCGGGTTCTGTACCTCCAGGCCGCCAACCTTGTCTCTGAATGCACAATAGCTCGTTCATAAATGCAAATTGGGCATACCAATGCTTTTACAACTCACTGAAACAGCAGCGTGATGGAGCCGTAGTCGCTGTGATCGCCCGCTCTGCTGCCACCCCCTTCCAGCGCTTTTGCAGGGACAGAAGGATAGTGCAGCAGACGGAGCGTGTGCCACTCTTCGTTACACTTGTCGTCGAAAAAGCTTTCCGACAGCCCCAGGCCGATCGCCAGCGCACGCATGATTTGCAGATGCAGCTCGTGGGCTGTATGACGGAAATCGAGCATTGTACGTCGATATCCGGGTAAAGCGGCCTCCTGCGGCCACTCGTTGCGCCAGACTGGGTCATCCTCCTTACCGATTTCCATGCTCTCCTTGCAATCGGGCGTCTGGGCACGCAAGGCGGCGATCTCCTCGGCTGATGTGGCTTGCGTCACGCGCTCTCGACCTTCGGCGACGTAGCCTCTGTTCGCTCTTGGATCTGCATCGAAGACAAGAGGTACCTCCCATGGAATTAGCGGTCGTTGCGAAGGTATAGAAACTCGTTGTGGTCAGCTCGGCGCACCTTTCCAAGCAAGACTGTTCTTAACATCGAGCGGCAACTTGAAGAAGTCAACAGACTGTCCTAGGAGAGGTAATATTTAGCGGACACATTCCAGCTAGTCAGAGCGGATAAGCTTATACCTCACCGCTTTGAATGTCTTCGCAATCTGCCCGGAAGAGATACCATGACCTTTGAGATAGACGAAGCCACTGCCATGTCATTTCAGAACAGTGGGGATAGGACACATGTTAGCGGGTCCTTTTCGATTCAGCGGCCTGGTTTGCCCACTCACCTTGCCTTGAAAGCCTGAGTCAACTGATCCGCGACCTGGACCTTGTCGAGGATATTCTGCGGTTGCAAGAAGTTGGCAAAGTCGATGATCGGGATCTGGAACTGAGCATCGGAATGCGCGGGTACCTGCGCCTCTGCAGGTGGTGTTGGTGGTTGAGTACCGACTGGGGTATCTGTGCCTGATGCGTGCTTCACGATGGAAGCAGAGGTGGTGGAGGTAGAGCTGGGTACGATCGAGCGAAGTGGGGAGGTGCTCAGCTTTTGCAATGGTCGTGGTTGGAACAAATGTTCCACGCAGCGCACTTTGCTCGCTTGAGATACGACAGGAGAGCTTACGGCTGCACGCCGCAGTGGGACCCCGACACGAACAGTCATCATTGTGGACGGGTTGACTTGCGATGGGTTGGCCTGCCACAGGTGTCTCTGGACCGACTGGACTTCCAGTTGCAGGTAGAAAAATGCGGGCTTGCACTAAAAGACGTAGGGTCAGGTGCCCGCGCCGATGGATTGTGTGCTTGAATTGAAGATTGAACGAAGGAGGATAGAGGTAGTGAGGAGACACAAGATATGGACGTTTTGGAAGATGCTATGTCATTGATTGCGCCAGTGTCCCCCGCATGGTGTCAAGCGCTATCTTATCTTCCATGATTTGTCTCGTTCATTTCGCAGTTTAAAGTTTCCCCCAACGCCAATCACAAAATGGACGAGACAGCTCTACTTCCGGCCTTAAGCAAACCTAGAAAGCATGCTTACAACAGCGTATTTCGAGAGGATCAGTACACGCCAATCAAATACCATTCGAGCCAAGAGGGAGCATATGGATCACAGACGAAAATCTTGACCGCGGCGAGATAGTTGCTTTGAGGTGAGCATACACCTGCATGAGATGAGACGTTGCGTGTAAGTTTGACTGCATCAGCGCTTCGCCGGCCCGTCGCAGCATCTGCCTCCAAGATGAGAGCAAGACTTCTACATGCCAGCCCGCCCAGATATTCTGCCTCCTCCTTCACAAAATGTGACCGGCTGCATCTAGCAACCGCTTTCCTTTCGCCTCCCCGCCTACGACCAGGACATCGAACAGAGCCCACGCTGAATCCTGCTCCGATAGCATTTCTTCGCACCGTCGCGGTCCGAAATTATGGCTGCAGCCGCGCAATCTCGACAAAGCCGTGTACACCAGAGGCTTATCCGTGGATTGAAGGAAAAGAGCACCAAGATGCTTCAACAGATACAATGCCGATCGAAAACCCTGCAAATGGAACAGCCCTATCCAGGTTCGTTGAAAGATCCACTTGTTTCACACACTTTTTGCCTGGGCTTATGATTCCATCGGACGGGCGCAAAGGCTGCACATTCCATCTCCTGCTCAGCTGGATCACGCTTTACATACCGCACAACAGGCATTCTTGACGTCTCGCTCCACCCCGTGGTCTTCAGCGCACGTCCGCTCGGCTGTCCTGCATCGCCTCTCCGTCCTTCTCTCCGCCCAAGCGTCGCAGCTCGCAGAGGTAGAGACGCTGCAGACGGGCCGGTGCATTCGCGAAATGAAGACCCAGCTGTCGAGGGTTGGCGAGTGGTTCGAATACTACGCAGCGCTCATCCGCACGCTGGAAGGCAGGACCATGCCGGTTAAGGGGGATATGCTTAATACCATCGAGCGGCAGCCGCTCGGTGTGGTACTACAAGTTATACCATTCAACCACCGTGAGTGCTCCTAAACGCATTTCAGACCCAACCTGGGCTGAAGACGTCCGTCAAAATTCGCTACAGCTCTGCTTATCGCTGTCAAGAAGATATCAGTAGCACTAGCGGCAGGAAACAGCGTGATTGTCAAAGCGTCCGAGCTGGCACCGCTGACGGTACTCACGCTTGGTGCACTAGCACGCGAGGCGGGAGTGCCTGATGGCCTGCTCACCATCCTCCCCGGCCCCGGAGCGCCTATCTGCAACCATCTGCTCTCGCACCCATCGTCAGTCGTGCGCAAGATCGACCTCACGGGGGGAACGGCAACAGGGCGCGTCTTGGGCCGCAAAGCCGGCGAGCTGCTCATCCCTTACACGGCTGAGTTGGGCGGCAAGGCGCCCTTGGTTGTGTTTGATGACGTGCCGGACGTGCAGAGCGCCGTGGCGGGGGCCAGCTTTGCGTCATTTGTCGCTAGCGGCCAAACATGCGTCTCGGCGACGCGTGTACTCGTGCAGCAAGATGTATATGACCAGTTTGTCGCGAGCTTTATCGAGCGCGCGCAGAGTATTGAGCGACGGATGGGCGATCGTGAGTCTCTTTCCGCCTATCACGGTCCTGTAAGACTGTTTACAATCTCCCATCCTTACGCTCCTCTCTCTTATACTAGCATCTGAACCATGCACGAGCATGGGCTCCCTCATCTCGCGAGCCCACATGAACAAGGTGCATGGCTTTGTACACCGTGCAATCGAGAGTGACGGATTCAGGGTGCTTGCGGGCGGGGCGCCCAAGACAGAGTTCAGCGCGACATCATATGACTTTGCAAAAGGCGCATTCTACCCACCGACGCTGCTCACCCTGGCTCGAGATGCGGCTGATATTGGGACAGCGAACGAAATGAGGCTGCGCGCAAGTGAGATTTGGAAGGGAGAGGTATTCGGGCCCGTCGTGCTGCTGTGTCCCTTTCGAGACGAAGAGCACGCGGTCGAGCTGGCGAATGACTGTCAGTACGGTCTCGGTGCGAGCATCTGGACTGAAAGTGTGCGTCTCGTCAAGGATTGCACTTCGCTTTTGGCTTAAAATTAATTCGCTCGTCATTGACATGTCCTCCCCGAAATTGCAGCTCTCTCGTGCCCACCGTGTCTCCAAGCGCCTCGCAAACGGCGTAGTATGGGTCAATGGCCACCACCGCAACGACCCATCTTCCATCTGGGGGGGCTTCATCGCAACAAGCAACGGCAGCGTGTTCTCTGCTTCGGGGCTCGGCAGGGAGAACGGCCTAGAGGCGCTGCATGCGTACACGCAGAGCAAGAGTATCACGTTCAATCTTGCTAGCGCACAGGAGCGCAGGGCCAACGAGGATTGGTTCGCAGAGACCGTAGAAGGCAGACAGCTGCGTTATGGCTAATACATGCGACAGCAAGAAGCGCAGACGTGTCCTCCCCGTAAGGTCAATCATCACCGATATCATCGTATGTGTCGTACGGCTCTTCCTCAGCTGCGCTTGAAGATGCGCCGCCAGTGCCGGTTTCGCCCTTAGTAACATTGCTCTCGTCGAAATCGACGGCAGCGCCCCCACCTTCCTCGCCTGTTGCCTCCAACGCAATGTCCATTTTGCCATCGTCCCGATTGCCATGCTGCCCGGCACCACTGTCATTGGCGGCACCCTTGTGCTTGGCGCCGCCTTTACCGTTACCGCCCTTCCTGCGCAGGGCACCACTCAAGGAGCCAGGCCCAAAGTCGCCGCGGGCGGCGCCCTCGGCAAGCCACTCGTCAAAGTACCTGCACTCTTCTGCGTTCGTTGGGCCGTCCTTGGTGCAGAAGTCAAAGACGGGGCAGTGGCCGCAGGGGACCTGGGTCCATGCGAGCGGCATCGAGGAGATCTTGCGGATCGAGCGGTAGACGAACGTTGATCCCTCCATCTTTGCCATGCGCGTCCGCTCGTCCTCTGCGATCGAATCGTCGCCCGTGCCCGAATCCGAGCCAGTGTCCGCTTCATCTGACTCTGAGTCGCTGCGAGATTGCTCAGACTCGCTGTCGTTGGTGCCAGAGCTATCAGAACTGGAAGCGGACGAGTCGGCTCTTCTTCTCTTGCCTTTGCCCTTGCTGCTCGAGGACCCCTTGGCTGTTTTCTGCTTCTTCTTCGAGGAGCTCGTGCTCTCGTCGCCGCTGCGCTTCCGCTTCGCAGCACTCTCGAGCGTCTCGCCAATGTCAGGCAGATCGTCATCATCGCTTTCGCCCAAGGCCGCGTTCAGCTCTTCTTCTATGGTCTGGCGCTTTTTGCTCTTCTTTTTGCCATTCTTGCTGCTGTGGCGAGAGCTTCGCTTGCCTTGCTCGTCTTCGTCTTCATCATTACTTCTCTCAGACCCGCCCTCCGACTCGGAGCTAGAGTCCGACCTGTCTTCGCGCCGTGACTTGTGACTGCTTTCCTTGCGCTTCGACCGCTTGCTACTGCTAGACTTTGACGTGCTCCTTCCTTTGCCTTTGCTCTTGCTGCTCCTTCTTCTGTTCTTCTCCTCATCACTGACGTCATCCCTTGCTACTACACGATCGTGGCTTAGCATGGGGAACTTCTCCACCTTGCCGTCAAAGATGAGGACATTGAGAATCTGCATAACGTGCTCGATCTCAAGGTCTGCATTGATGACCTTGCTGCGCCTGATGTGCTGCAAGATATCCGCTGCCGTCGGAAGCCGCGCAGCGGCATATGACGTGAGGAAGACCATGTCGGGTGGCTTCGAGGAGGAGGAAGAGGAAGGCGCCGGCCAGGTGCAAGATATGATGTAGTGCTCGCAGATGGAGCAGAGCAAGCGGATGAACTCCGTGTCGAGCTCTGTATCTGAGTACCATGGTCCACCAGAAATGTCCGATGAGGGTGTGAGCTCATAGAGCATGTAGATCTTCCTGGTCGGATGCTGCGTGAGAAGAGGGAGAATGTTGTCTCGTTATAAGTACGGCTGTACGTCTTTGCAGAGGCAGAGTCATGCACACCTTGACACTCTTCACGGTCTTGATGATCCGTTGGTTCTCCAGCACTTTCAAGCACTTGTTTGCCACGGTCTGATGGAGCTTTGTGCGGTCTTTGATGTGTTTGCTCCAGATACCCTCGTTGCCCGAATCTCTGATGGCGTTGTACACCAGCTGCTCATCCGAGTCAAGTCTTCCGACGATCGCAGCCTGCTGCTTGGACACAGCCACCCAGCGAGCGGTCGCACCGACCCTTTCTGTCTTGAGCAAGTTTTTGGCAAGCAGCTCGTTGATGGCATGCATCTGCTCTTGCAGGTCGAACTCGCCAAAGTGATCCTTGAGCTCGTCGGAGGTGACATGGCCGCCTTCAAGCTTGGAGATGACATTGTAAAAGTGTGCCTCGGTGGATGACAGCTTGCCGTCCTTGTTTGACTTGGATTTGGACGCGGAGGCCCCTCCGCCGCGCGTGCTGGTGCTCGCCGCGGGCATGTTGGGCTGTGGTATCTATGTGTTGGTGTTCCGGCCAAGCGCAGGGTGGTTCGAGATGGTTCAGCCAAGCCGGCCTCCTATAGTTGCGTTCGAATGCATCTCCCCAGGTGCGACAGTCTCCAACGTGCAGAGGAGCACGCACGCTGAGTTCTTGTCGAAGAAGCGATGCTGGACCATCAACTACTTGCGAATTGCGAATTGACAATGAAGAGGTCCAGAGAGGCGTATGGTTATTTGATGAGATCCTGCGGACGAAAAGGCTGAGACTGCGAGTTCCGCAATCCGTGTTCCGCAACCCTGGAGCCCAAGGTCACAGCCCTACTATGTTCGATTGGACTGGCAACATGACATTTGATGGTGAAATAACCCTATTTCCGACAAGTCCGCCAACACCCGCTGCTGCCCCATATCTTCGCTCTCACGTGGGGACGTTGCTGCAGCTGACTGGCACGCGATCGGCCCCGAGCGGCACTCTCGATCCGGCGCGTCTTAACAACCCCCCCCCCGCTAACCTCCCCTGGTCTCGCTTGGTGTCGCTCTCTCGCACTCTAGCAAGCACTCTCGCGTTGTACGTCTCGTCAACATCGCACCCCTCGCTCTAGAGGAAGGAAGTACATTCAGCCCTGAGCCTGTTGCCTAACACAGCACCGCCTCCTCTTGGAACGCGAGCAGGGCTGCGGGAACGTCTCCATCGCGAAGCGCGCAGGAAGCGCTTGAGGAGCATTGACGGTCCGGAGGACCTTGACCGTTGACCAGACAGACAGACTGCTATTTCGACGTTTCACAATGCCGGTCCACTCGCGCCTGCGTCCATTGTTGGACAACCTCAAGGAAAAGGCCATGGGCTACGGGATTCGCGGCGCCATGGCCTACTCTCGCAACTACGACAATATCCAACGCTTCTGGCGAATCGCATTCATCGCCTTCGTCTTTCACAACACTTACTCGGGCTTCCGGCCCAAACCCAAGAAGATCAACAAGGGGAAGGCAGGTGGCGCACAGGATCGGAAACGGAGATCTGCGGGAGATACTTCGCAGCTGGCGCTGCAGGCAGAGGAAAAGGAGGGCATGTCTGCCTCCTCGGGGCGAGGGGGCAGGAAGGGGAAGAGCAATGGCAAAGCACAGCGTGTTGCCGTCGATGCAGTTTTCTTTGAGCGGCTGGGGCGCATCATGCGCATCGTCATTCCTTCTGCAAAGTCCAAGACGGCTCTTCTGCTGCTGCTGCACACATTCTTCCTGGTCCTACGCACCATGCTGTCGCTCTACGTGGCTGATCTTGACGGTCGCATCGTTGCGGCGCTCGTGCGCGCCCGTCCGCGCGAGTTCCTCAAAGGCATCGCATGGTGGATGGCCGTCGCAGTACCTGCGACGTACACGAACAGCATGATCGAGTACCTCCAGTCCAAGATCGCATTGTCGTATCGCACAGCGCTGACTCGCGAAGTGCAAGGAAAGTACCTGACCGACATGACGTTCTACAAGCTCGGCAACTTGGACGACAGGATTAAAAACGCCGACCAACTCATCACGGTTGACGTGGCGAAATTCAGCAACAGCCTCGCAGAGATGTACAGCAATCTCGCCAAGCCCGTCTTGGACGTGTGCCTCTACTCGTTCCAGCTCTCGCGCAACGTTGGCGGAGAGGCGCTGATCCTGATGACCATCCTGGTCAACGGCTCGGCAGTCTTGTTGCGCAAGCTGACCCCACCTTTCGGCCAGTACGCCGCACAGGAGCAGCAGCTTGAGGGAGAGTTCAGGTTCTACCACAGCCGCCTGATCGAGAATGCAGAAGAGATTGCCTTCTACCGCGGTCAGCACCACGAGCAGAACGTCATCGAACGCGCTTACTTCAGCTTGATTAAGCACGTCAACCGTGTCTACCGCATTCGTATCGGGCACGGCATGGTCGAGGAGGGCATCATCAAGTGGCTGTGGGGTAGCATTGGACTCGTTGTCTGCGCCGTACCGGTCTTTGTCAAGTTCCCTGGTGTGGCAGGCAAGCGCGATGGCGGCAATCTCGGCTCGCGCACGGAGTCCTTCGTCACCAACCGTCGCCTGCTACTTTCTAACTCGGACGCATTCGGGCGTATCATGTACTCGTACAAGGAGCTTTCAGAGCTGGCCGGCTACACCGCGCGTGTTTCGCAGCTGCTCGACACGATGGATGAGGTAAAAGCGGGCAAGTTCCAGAAGAAGCTCGTCAGCTCGGCCGGGACTGAATCCAATGCCGCTGTCCTTGCTGGCCGCGGCGAGATCGTCGAGGAGGCCGAGGTCAAGTTTGAGAACGTGCCAATCCTGACGCCAAACGGCGATGTGCTGCTCAAGAGCCTCAGCTTTGACGTCAAGGCAGGACAGCACCTCCTCATCCTCGGCCCCAACGGCTGCGGCAAGAGCTCGCTGTTCCGCATCCTCGGCGGCCTCTGGCCGGTCTATGGCGGCGTCGTGCACAAGCCACCTCCGAGCGACTTTACGTACATCCCTCAGCGTCCGTACCTCAGCCTCGGTACGCTGCGCGACCAAGTCATCTACCCACACACAGTCACTGAGATGCGCGCGCGGGGAAAGACTGACGAGGACCTGCTGCGCGTGCTTAGCGTGGTCCAGATCGAACACATCGTCGAGCGCGAGGGCGGATGGGACGTACAGCGCGAGTGGAGGGACGCGCTCAGCGGTGGCGACAAGCAGAGGATCGCCATGGCCAGGCTGTTCTACCACGCGCCCAAATACGCCATTCTCGATGAGTGCACCAGTGCGGTCACCCTCGAGATTGAGAAGGGTGAGTGCAATAGGGGACTGGTGTGCTTTCACAAGCGTGGAATGATATTCACCCATCATCTTCTTCCATCTTTAACTCCCGCACTTTGAAGTCATGTACGACTATGCGACGCAGCTTGGCATCACGATGATGACAGTTTCGCACCGCCCTTCGCTCTGGAAGTACCACACATGGGTCCTACAGTGAGTGCATCCTCCGCTCCAAGGCTGATTTTACTTCTTCTTTGCATCGTCGCGCTCACATCATTGTCTTCGCCATTCTCCAGATTCGACGGCCAAGGCAACTACGTCTTCACAGAGTTGGATGCAGACAAGCGCCTTGCGCTGCAGGAGGAGAAGCAAGCGCTCGAGCAGAAATTGCTCTCCGTGCCCAAGTGGGAGCAGCGCCTTGCAGCGCTCAAGCAGGCTGCTGCTGAACGCCCGCCGTCGCCTGTGCACACCAAGGCGTGAGCCTGCCCAGGCTGGGATGAGCGATGCATATCTCGCTTCTTATGTAGTTTTACTGTCCATGCTTCTTCTCTCGCAAGCTTGTACCATTAGGAGCCTACGTAAATGTGAATTTGAGTTCATTATGATTGCAGTGAACGCTCTATTTCCAGTCTGTGCGTTCATTTGCATCCGATTTGCGCTGTCGCTCTTGCTCCTGCTGCAGCGGACGGGTCCGCACCTGTCGATACATCTCTGCAAGCCTCTGCGCAACGGCATTGACGTTCATCCGATACTTGGCAGCGACGGGGATGACCTGCATCGGCTCCGTCGGTGGCTGCACACCAGCGTGCTTAGCAGCTTCGCGCTGCAGAGCGTACATGCGCGTATTGACGTACGTGCGCAGGCGCGCGAGTGACGCGCGGGCCGCTTCTTTCGTTGCTGGCAAGGCAGCTTCTGCTGAAGCGGTGGAGGAGCCAAGAAGATCGGCCTTATTGGCGATCACAAGCTGTGCGCGTGCGCTTAAGCCTGGCTGGTACGCCTCCAGCTCATTGAATAGCGTCTCGAGCGTCTCGATAGGATCATCGCCCTCAGCGTCCTTGGGTTTGCCGCTGGCGGAGAGGCCACCGGCGAGGTCGATGACAAAGACGAGGATCGAGCACCTCTCGACGTGCTGTAGGAATGCATGACCGAGCCCTATGTTCTGGGATGCGCCACGGATCAATCCGGGAAGATCGGCAATCTTGAGGCGGTACACTTCTTCTTCAATACTGTCTTCTTCTTGCAGTGCAATTGGATGGTCGAAGGGGATCGAATTGCTAGCTGCTGCATTATCCAGAATTGTAGCATCGGTAGCATCCGCTTCGGCAGTGATGGCCGACCCATCCCTGGCTCTCTTTTCTGTCTCTTTGATAACGTCGGTGCCGGTACCTATCACTCGCCCACTCCTGCCGAGACGCATGACACCCATAGCAGGACTGAGCGTCGTAAACGCCCACCCGCCCACTTTTCCCGTGCCATTCCGTCCATCAGCACCCGTGAGTGCCTGCAGCAGGGTGCTTTTGCCTGCATTCGGCAGACCGACCATCCCGACGTCCCCTGCCGACTTGAGCGCCAGGTGCAGTAGGACCACCTCGCCGGCACTACCGCGCGTGGCGAACTTAGGTGAGCGGTTCGAAGTGGAGAGGAAGTACGGGTTGCCGCTGCCGCCAGAGCCGCCGCGAGCGAGGAGGATCGGAGCGGCCAGCGCTGAAGAGGGTGCGGAGGAGGAAAGCGAAGAATGGGAGGATGGCAGGAATTTGCTGTTACCCATCAGTTGCGAAGGGTGCAGCGTCGGTTTGTCAAGATCCAGAATGTAATCCCAGCCCTCGTACTCCTCATCCTGCTCTCTGGCCTGTACCTTCAAGCCAGCCATGTCAGGATCAGCTTCCTTCCACACCTTTTCCTTCTCCATGTGCCTGTCCACCTTCTGGCGTTCAAAAACATCTACGGATGCTAGGAACTCTTTGAGCCTCTTCTCCCTCCGGCGGGTCAGCGCGGCGCCGATGCGGGCCTCAGCCTCGCGGAAGCGCTTGCTGGAGTACTCTTCCAATTCACCCTCTTCGACGTGCACGTTTCCGCGTGGATAGTGTCGCCAGAGCGTATCGCAATGTGCGCGCCGCTCCAAATGATGTTCCTGCTCGCGTCCGAAACCGCAGGCCGAGCCAGCGCTGAGCTGCTCGCTTTGGACACGGAGCTCGTATTCGTCCTCGAGTTCGTGCATTGGGTTGAACTCCAATGCCCGCTCATATTCGATCTCGCAATGGTTAATGGAACCGCCATATTTTCCATCTTGCTTACCAGCCGTGAAAGCTACCTGGGTAGAAGATTTTGGGGCGCTAGGCGCTAGTAGCGCCAGCGGCATGCTTGGTCGGTATCGGCGGGGAGTCATACGGATAGACCGTGCGATGAGCTCGTCTTCATAGAGCGCTCGCATTGTGCCTGTTTCTCCTGAGTCGTCCTCGGAAGAAGAAATATGACCGTCCCTTGAGTTTGTTTCGTGCACCTCGTGATCTGCTTCATCTGACGCTTTCGTCCCGTCGATGGCATCATCTTCTTTGGAGCTGAGTTGGAGACCTTCCCTTTTCGAAGCGGAAATGGAATTACGAGTGCTGTGACGGTGATGCTCACGCTGCTTTGCGGAAGCCTTGGCCAAGTAGGAAGGCTGCAAAAACTTAACTTTGACGATGGTGCCGACGGGAACGCGCACGATCCTGTCTGCCGCTTTCTTACCGCTCAAAAAACTCCCCTGGCCGTTCTCCGCATCCTTTGCACGGAGCATCGACCCAAGCGTCGCAGTAGATGATCCTAGCTGTTCACCTGCCGCCACCGGCTTGGCCCACGTGCCGCTTATGGGGGCGTGCTGCGTGTCGACTGCGCTGCCGGCGCCTCCGCCGCCGACTCGCGCCAAGCTGCTCAACTCCTCATCAACGACGAGCCACACATCACCACCATCACCGCCATGGCCACCGGAGGGCGGGCCGTACTGCTTGTATTTTTCACGTGCAAAAGAGACGCAGCCATCACCGCCCCGTCCGGAGGAGACGAGGAGCGTTAAGCGGTCGATGAACGTCGGCGCCTTGGGAAGGGAAAGGAAGTATGAGTATTCGTGCAGGCGTCAGCCGAATTTTCCTTTATTATATTTGGCTGAAGGCATTTACCTTTTGATTACGCTTCCATGCGGCTTTGCGCTGCGCTTTGCTGTTCGGATCCTGCGCGTGTGAGGAGTGTACCGAGCGGCTGAAAGCAGAAGAATGCATGCATTCTTGCCGGCTCTGTTCGCAGCCTAATGACTGAGGCCTCGTTCTCGATTTGCTTGATAGTGACGTAGTTACAGCTCCAAGCCGGGACGGTGAACGAGGTGCAGAGCGGATAGCAGTAGCGAGGAAGCGTACACCTTGCCGAGGCGGCTGTTGTAAGAGCGCGTGGAACAGAACGCTAGCGTCGCAAGCATCGGGCCTAACCGCCACCCTGTGGCCCAAGACGTAGCAAGCTACCATCACTCTTCTGTGCATAGCCAGAGCAAGGTCCGGACAGCAGTCAGCCGGCTATACCCCACGATCAAGGTGGATATAAGCAGAGTGCATTCCTGTACCAAGTGTACCTCTTGTTAGACCATGGCTTGGACGATCACTCGCTTGATCACTCCTCTTCCCTGCAGGAGATCGTGCGATGCGAGTGAGCCAAAGTGGGCTTCCTGGGGGGGCAGAAATTGCCCGCTGCAATTCGGTGCAAAACAAAACATTAGCTTCCCCAGATTCCGTGTTCCGACCCTGGCAAGCACGTTATCGTTGCTCCGAGTTATCTCCGACCGTAGATTGGCTCTCGCTGAACTTGGCATCGCTCTCCCCCATACAACTTCGGAGGCTCGCATGCTTCATCCATCCGTCCATCCTTCGCAAAACAGCATCGACCTTGCACAGAAAAGCAACCAAGTAGCTAGCGCTTCCTTCCCATATACAACCTGAGCGATCATCTTCCCTTCCCAAGTCTACGACTCAAATACGATGGCGAACCTACCTCACGGTGGCGTCCTGAAGGACCTCCTCATTCGCGATGCTTCCATCGCTGCACAGCTCGCGCAAGAGGCGGCCACGCTTCCTGAAATTGTCCTGACAGAAGTGAGCGCTGCGAATTGAAGCACTTTTCCTCCCTGAGAGTTTAGCTGCTGTTGTTGATTCATCTCACGCTGTTCCGATCTGCCAGCGTCAACTATGTGACTTGGAGCTGATCATAAACGGAGGCTTCTCCCCACTCGAGGGCTTCATGGGAAAGGCCGACTACGAAAGGTAGACAGGCAGAAGGCATTCATCGGCTCCAATTATATCAGAACCAGGGCAACTGACCTCTCCATCTCTGCACCGTCCCTAGCGTGTGCAAGAACATGCGTCTCGCAGATGGAAGTCTCTGGCCCATGCCCATTACCCTGGACATCTCGACTGAGCAACATGAGCAACTTGGGCTAAAGACGGGCGCTCGCGTTGCTCTCCGTGATCCGAGAGATGACAATGTCCTCGCTATCCTGACCGGTGGGTTCCTTACACCATGCCTTCACACTCACTCTCTGGCTAACTTGCATCCTGGCTGTTTGCGCATAGTCTCGGACCTACACCCTGCGCAGAAGCAGATGGAGGCGGAGAGCGTGTTCGGTGCAGATGATATGGCACATCCCGCTGTCACCTACCTGCATAAGACTGTCAAGGATGTGTACGTCGGCGGGACGGTGCAGGCAGTCTCGAAGCCGCAGTACTTTGACTATGTCGCGCTGCGCTACACCCCCACGGAGCTGCGTGCGCACTTCAGCAAAGTCAGCTGGCGAAAGGTCGTCGCGTTCCAGACGCGCAATCCAATGCACCGCGCGCACCGTGAGCTCACTGTGCGTGCTGCACGCCAGCGCCAGGCCAATGTGCTGATCCACCCAGTCGTCGGCATGACCAAGCCAGGAGATGTGGACCACTACACGCGTGTGCGCGTCTACGAGAGCCTCATGCCGCGCTACCCGAATGGAATGGCCCACCTTGCGTTGTTGCCCCTTGCCATGCGCATGGGCGGGCCGCGTGAGGCTGTGTGGCACGCGATCATCCGTAAGAACTTTGGTGTCACACACTTCATTGTCGGCCGCGACCACGCTGGCCCGGGCAAGAACTCTCAAGGGGAAGACTTTTACGGCCCTTACGATGCGCAGAAACTCGTCACCAAGTACGCATCGGAGCTTGGAATCGAGATGGTGCCATTCCAGCAGATGACGTATGTGCCGTCGCTGGACGAGTACCAGCCCGTTGACGAGGTGTCTAAGGGCACAGAGACGTTGGACATCTCCGGTACGGAGCTTCGCAAGCGCCTCAAGACTGGTGCGGCGATCCCGGACTGGTTCAGCTACGAGAGCGTCGTCAAGACGTTGCGCGAGAGCTACCCGCCGAAGAACAAGCAGGGTTTCACCATTTTCCTCACCGGCCTCCACAACTCGGGTAAGGATAAGATTGCGCGTGCGCTGCAGGTCAAGTTGAACGAGCAAGGCGGGCGCTCCGTCTCGCTACTCCTTGGCGAGACGGTCCGCTCCGAGCTCTCTTCAGAGCTTGGCTTCTCCTCGGAGGACAGGCACAAGAATATCCAGCGCATCGCCTTCGTCGCCGCCGAGCTGACGCGTGCTGGCGCTGCGGTCATCGCTGCGCCGATTGCGCCATACGAGCGCTCGCGTGCACTTGCCAAGGACACCGTTCAGCGCACGGGCGGCAGCGGCAACTTCTTCCTCGTGCACGTCGCCACGCCGCTCGAGCACTGCGAGCGCACGGACCGCAAAGGCAACTACGCCAAGGCGCGCAAGGGCGAAATCAAGGGCTTCACGGGTGTCGATGACGTTTATGAGGAGCCAAAGGAGGCGGATCTGAAGGTTGACATCACACAGAACACTGTCGCAGAGATCGTTCACATGATCGTCCTTCAGCTCGAGGGTGCCGGACTCATTTGAGTATCTGCAGGGGCAAGGAGTGCGAAAAATAGATGTTTGGTTAGAAGCATTTGATGCTAAAGGTGGAATCAGGAAGAAGTGGGCAAATAGGGACGCTTTAGAATTTTTCGATCCAAAAGAATGAGCAGTTCAATCTCTGCGTTTAACAGACATTTAAACGCACAAATTAGATCTACAGGCTCGGCTAGACCATGCACATTTGCTCTTTTTGCTCGTAAGGGGCGACGCCCTCGAACTAGGGGAAGACACCATGGTGGACTGAATCTGACCGCAGTCCCGCCGCAAACCTTTTAGCCTAAGGTACGAATTACGATCATGTCGCCATAGGCCTGGGGCGCAGGCGGAGGCGCAAGCAAGAAGAATGGGCACGGTGGGAAGGAGTACCAGAACCTGTAGACCACAAAGGTGGAGTACCCGTACGAGGCACATCCTTGTCTGATGAGCCCTTGTGCATGAAGATCCAGCTCCAGGTCGCACTCGGAGTTCCTATGCACACGCACAACATGCCCTTATGCCGTTTCTCCAAGTTTGCTTCTTAAGATCGTGTCTTGAATCTTGATCTTATCTCAAATGGCCTTCAACATCTGCTGGGAGTCTGGTCTAGATCAACCACTATACACAGCCCCAGTTCCCAGCCCTTCTTCAATGATTTGTTCACCTAGGTTCTACGACACATCGTGCGGCAAATCGGCATGCCATTTGCTGCGCTGAAAGAACACGTCCTGCCTGCTATGATCCTACACCACTGAGCCACCGTTCTTCGATTTGCTCTCGTGCTCAACTCTCAAGTCGGGCACGGTCCAGCATCGAAACGCCCATAGTGACAAAGATTCACCTGTCAAATCGGATGCCGCAACATATTGCAGATGGTGCCAGCACGGAATCGTACCTTGGATCAGGACTCTGGAACCTTGATGACGGTCAATCTATTCCGTCGCAATGGACGAGCAGGAGCATGTCACTGTGCTTCCCGAATTGTTCTCTCTTCCAGCATCTGCATCGCCTCCTTTTAGCATTTCTCAGCTGCAACAAGCCATTCAGGACGCTTTGAATTCGGATCATGAATCGTTGGCAGACGAGTCAGCTGCTCAGCCTGAAGCAACGGAACAAGATGAATTGCAGCGTCGCATTTCTCTCCGCAGAATCCGACAGCGTGTTTCTCACGTACATGAGGATGGAGAGCTCTTGCGTAGACTCCGGAAGCGCTGGGAGGACTGGTCTACCACGGAAGCTCGGCAGACAAATCAGAAGAATCAAGAGAATTACCGCAAGAGAAAAAGAGGCGGTATCGACGGTGGTCATCAGGCGACGGGCCCGGATGATGGACTGCAAGAAGGAGTCTTTCACCTCGTTGAAGTTAATACCCTTCTTGAAGAACTCGACGCTCGGATACCGCTGTCTTTCCGGTTTGCCTCCTACGAATCTCCGTCAATCTCGTGGACAGCGAAACGCCCAGCAACGGAGAGCAATGCAGTCTCACTCACCGCGATCAGTGCCTACGCACAGCGCGTGTCGCCGTCCAGCCAAAACCTCCTACATCAGCCGACTCTGGTATCCGACGTCATCAGCATCGGGCCGCGCGTCAAATTGCAACTCGACGCGCAGCAGAACAGTCTCTCAGAAGGCGAAGGTCTCATCCTTGACGTGGACATCTATTCGCGCACATCTGTGCCGGTCGCACGGATGTCCCGCAACAAATCCGAAGAGCAGGCGGTACTCGGAGGTATTGAGGCCAATTCGCCTCGAGAGGGTCCAGATGACGAACCTGCAGAGTCGGAGTCAACCTCAAAGGCGCCTTTGAGCTACAGGAGAAGAGCCCAGGATGAGCTCGATGGCGCGCTTACATTGACGCAGTCACTTGAGATTGATTCTCGAAGCTCGCTGAAGCTCTTCAGAGACACCGTCATGTGCAGGTGGAACGATCTTCCAGAAGAGAGCCGTGATTCCCTCCGCGGTGGCAGGGCCGTGCCGAGCTACAGCAACCACACAGCGAATGGCGGCTGCGCCCTTTGCATCGAGGATGTTATTTACTGTGAAGATGTCGTGAGGGGCTATGCAAGGTCAGTCTCTCACTTCTCAATGCCTGCCAGCAAGCTGACAAATTCTCGATCATCATCACAGCACATTGCGTTCCCATCTTGCAGAAAAACGATCTGGCTGCAAGCCGGAAGAGATATCTATAAGTGCACGTTCGTTATCCGAGATGACAATCGACAAGCTACCTGCTCTCCGCACAGGCCGACCATACTGGCTCTGGCATTGTGGTTCATGCCAACACATCTTCATCGTACGCTCCGTCCGTCTCCGACACGCCGACACGGATCAAGCAGCCGTGTTGGGACCTCGCATCACCTACCTGGCTGCTGGCTCCGTCATCCGTCCGGGTATCCTCTTTCGCCGTACAGGAAAAGCGGACAACTATCGTGGCGGAAAGTGCGGAATATGCGACGTACGTTTCCCAGACCTGCTGGTTTTTGGCGGCGAGCGCGTGCATGCGCCGAACTCAGCGTCAAGGGAAACTACTTTTGGCCTGGAGGGCATGCGCGAAAACATGCTGGTTTGTCGCGTATGTTACGAGGTCGCGACCGGCCGCAAGGAGCCTGTTGTCCCCATCCCTTCCGAACAAGGGAAGAAAGAAGGTAAGGGGAAACGGAAAGCTCAAATGAAGGAGGACGAGATACAAAGCGATAGCGCTGCAGAAGAGGAGCAAGATCACACGCAAGTGAACAAGTGGACCACTGTCCCCTTGCTCGATTGATCAAGGGTGGGAAGACGCGTGCATGTAATGCATTTCATGACTCTCAACTCGGAGTCTATTTTTGCTTTCCCTCTTTCCCTTCCATCGCTGCCAAGAGCGCATTTTGCACTACTGTGTAGCCCGAATTGGCTAGCCAGTAAACGAGAAGTGCCTGCAAGATCCAGAGTTAAGTCAATATGGAGTAGCATCTCGAGAAGAGAAACCAAGAAGAAAGGGATTACTCACGCTTGGAACCTGCATGGCGATTGGAACGAAAACGATCGAGGCCGCTCTGAGTGTATTCGAAATGACAGTTTGTCGGAGCATCGAAATGCTCTTTGCTCGGACGGTGCGGTCCTCTTTAGGCGAAGGGGGCGATGCTGCCCGTGGTTGGGTCTTCCGTTTAGGTTCGTGCTCTTTGGCACCTTCATGTAGGACTTGCTCGGGGTCCGTTAGCCTTCGTCTCCAAGCGCCTAGTTCGACACCAAGCAGGGTAATCATGCCAAATGCTAGTGGGCCGAAACCAGTGTAATCTCGTTCGATGAGCGTTAGTCCTTGCTTCGGTGAGAGCATGGAGATCTGCTCGGCATCGAGTCCACGATCCATGAGGATCTTGATCGACGCAGCGAAACTTGCCTGAGAGTCTGCGCTAGGACCGGCCCAAGGAAAGGGCGCGATCTCGTTCCCCCATGGCGTTGGAGGTACACAGCCGTAGCGAATAATTGCAGATATGCCTAGGAATATTGGGATGTTGACAATAAGAGGGACAACAAATGTGGGAATAGGAGCGCATCGGTGTTTCTTCATCAGCGATCCTAGTGTCTCGCGAGCCTGCCAGAAATGCACACTTAGTCAACTAAATAAAGCTTTGAACCCGATACCTTGGGTCTGGTGTAAGCCAGTTCTCACCGCTTTGTTGAGCTCTAGCTGGTATTCAGCCCGTGATGCCCTTCTTCGAGCCATCTTCTTGCCGATCTCGACCGGCAGACGTGACTTTGCAGCCTGCCACTCTGGCAGAACATGGTCTACCATCCTCCTGGATCTGCGGCGCTGCCAAAATGTGACGGGTAAGCTGATGGTGGTCCTCAACGTCAACGTGAGGATGACAATGGCAAAAGAGGTTGCATAGGGTCCTGAGAGATGCAAAGCGGCGGGAAGATCTTGCAGCGCATGCGTAAGGCTCGGTAGAATGGGTAACCAGTGGTCCGCCACGGCTGCAACGGTAGCATCTTGTTGAATCACGCTCGTTCCCGACGCCAGGCCCGACTGGCTATTGTATCTTCGCACATGCTGATATGATCGAAAGGAGAGCTTTGAGGCTATTCGAGGGCCTCTGCTAGACCAATGGCCCACCGTCTGCGTAGAATAACTCTTCACACCCCTCTGCACAGGGCGCGGTAGAATCTGCGAGCCGCTCGGCCAAGTTGACAAACAAATTCGGCATGCCGACTGGGATGAGGGCATGATAAAACGCAAGCTCGAGCTTGAGCTCGGCTTTGATCTGCAGACGAAGAGAAATGAAACGCTTCTTCGGTTCTGGATTGTCTGTCGTTCAAAGCAGAGAGGTGAAACGGATTATGTTGCAATTCCCATTCATCCCATCACAGGTTGAACGTATTTGTTGGAGAAATCAGTTCTCAGCTGGTTGGATGCACGTGCAACCCTACTTTTTCTTTTTGGTTGCTTGCTGTCTCAGCCTCATTTGTCATGAGGAATCTAGACGATCTCATTCAAATGCTCAACGCTTAGTTGCATTTGTTTAATGTTGCCACCGCGAACGCCTCACCTCAAATGATTTTGTCCTATGCTCGTTCGCTTACGATCTGAAATCTGACACCTGACGATTGATGAGCTCCAGAATCGAAGCCAGTGCCCCTCCTGTGCGACCCGTCTATCTTCCTTGAATATTCACGCTGTCCTGTTGATTCTATCCTGTCTACGCGGCATCAGCGCCTCGGCATCAGCTACCGCCGGCAAACATGTCGCAAGTCTCCTCACCGCGCGTCGCTGTCCTCCATGCCGCGACGCTCTCCCTCGTTCAGGAACGAAGCCGGTCCATCTCCCTTGGTCTACCTGCGTCGACATCGACCAACAAGCTGATTGAGAAAAATATCAAAACACTCACGAGTAGCGCAACCGAACTGACGGCGGATTTAGAAGAAAAGAATCGGCTGGCAAAAGCAGGTCGCATTGGCCTTGAGGAGGTCAGAGAGGCAGAGGATGCAGTGACGGAGCTTAAGACAAACTTGGAGAACCTGCTCCACTTGCTTGGGACAGATGAATGGGCTACAGAGGTTCGATCAAGGACGAATGAATCGTGAGCAGAAGCGAGGAATTGCTTGGAAGTTCACAGTGCTGTAACTGGCTCGACAATCCAACAGATGTCTGCTTCTTGCACCATCGCAACCCACTTCGTCGGTGCCAGAGCATAGCCTGGCCGAAGCGTCAACAAGCAGGTCAACGTATCCAGTGCAATACCACGACGACGTGGAAGAAGATACAGATGTCAACATACGCTTACTTCGAAGCCAAAAGGATCAGATGCAAGATCAGGATGCTCAACTTGACAAGCTCGGTGCAAGCATCGCGCGCCAACATCACCTCAGCTTACAAATGAACGAGGAACTAGAGTCACAGTACGTGCCGGATTATCTGTCAGGCTTCACAGCGAGCATCTACTGACGGCGAGCATCACACTGGTAGGGGTGAGCTGCTGAACGAACTGGACGACGGTGTGGGCCAAACGACTCTACGACTGGGTCGAGCTAGCAATCAAACGGACCGCTTTCGGCGAGCTGCTCGTGACCATGGTGCGTCATCATCGTCATTTCTTCCTCTGCAAGTAAGTCGGGCTGCCCACTGACTCCTTTCCGTTTCCCCATCTTTTGCAGCATCAAGCTGTACCATCATCGGTCTGATCATGATTCTGGTAACGCTGATCGCGATCTTTAAATGAGACCTGACCTTCTTTATATGGGTCACAAGCCGCCAAAGCTTCAGACAAACATGTCCCTTTCTCTAGGTGACTCTACAATACAGGGTTCACAAGTGCGAAGCTTGTACGATTATTCGAAACGAGAGAAAACAGGTGCTGAGTATCATCTGAGAGGGTATCGGTCTCTACTGCAATCAAGCTTTGTTGTATAATAAGAAGTCGAATAAGGGAAATCAACGAGGGATTGCCTCTGGTGAGAGTGGGATGTTTGCGATGCGTTCATGGAGCGAGGGTCGCATTCGATGAGATGGGGGATGTTCCGAAAGGATCGCGCATACGGCGACGCTGCTCAAGTCTGAGCTTTGCACGGACGCATGCAAGTTCCTCCTGAAGAGTGTTCATCTCGTCACTGCGACGATTTTCCATTGTTTGTTAGTCAGTCGTTTGCCATAAAGGGCCAACAGCTGAATACGAAGCAACTCACAGCAATTGAATCCTCTGCTTAGTCTGTACCATCTTGAGTTCATCGAGTTCTTCGCGCGCCGCAAGCAGCTCATCCTTGGCCTCTTCGAGTGCCTCCTCAAGCTCTGCGATCAGTTCCGACGGAGAAGTGTCCATGGTCGGCCTAGCAGCACTCAGGCGGAGCACTTCATCTTCGAGATCGCGCACGAGCTGTGCGAGCTGCTTCGAGTCCATGCCGAGCGTCATGGTGCGCAGCGGTCTGGGCTGCGAGACTGGCGCATGAGGAAGTGCCTTCGCAGGCAACGCTGGACTGACGCCTCCTACGGGAGAAGGGACTTCGGTTGGAATCGTGATGGTCTGGGCCATACCACTCTTTGCTGTTCCTGGGACTGCCTGCAACTTGAATGACTTGCGCATCGGCGACACTCGAGGAGAATTTCCTCGAGACGGCGACGGAAGTACATTAAGGGTGGTCGCCACCTTGGCATCCGAACCTTGCTGAAGGACGTTAATGCTCACGGCATCGGCGACCTGCTTTTCCAAATCTCGGATCCTCTCATCTCTGTGGGTAAGAAAAAGAAACATGTTTAGTGCCACCCTAGCAACTGCTTAACTGTCAAGCCTCACAGTTCTAGACGGCTAACACTTGTGGACCCGAAATCACGCGTTTTCTTCGCCTCGGCGAGTGGGCCCTGCGCCAATTGGTAGGCTTCCGTCATTGACGCCAGTTCCGCTTCCAATTTTTCCCGCGCTTCCTGCACACTCGGGAGTTCGGTGGCTTTCGGCTCAGCTGCTGAGACGTCCTGGTGAGAGATTGCATCGTTGGCAGCGGCGAGCTGCTGTTGCAAGTCCAAGGTCTTATTTTCCCTGTTGGACAGACAAGTCGTGAGTGAGGGTATGCCCTTGAAACGGAGCTTTCTGGCTTTCCTACTCACAATGCTTGAACCCTTGCTGAGCTTGATGCAAGCTCGAGTTCATGCGTCTTTTGTGCTTCTTCAAGCAGGTCCTGAGCGGAGGCGTGAGCATCCTTCATAGCAGCGAGCTGTGCTAATAGTCTTTGCTTTTCATCATCCCAGTCCCCGGACTTCAGCTTCAATTCGTCCACAACTGCCCGCAGCGAGATGATTTCATCTGCTACTTTTGCCCAATCAAGCGTGATCGATGGCTCTACGGAGGGCGACGATGCCGAGGCCGAAAATGCTCCCGACGCGTTTCGGCTTTTCACTGGCGAAGTGGAAATGGCACTTAAACTACTGGCAGGCTGCTCGAATTGCGCTCGTAGCTTGGCGAGGTTGCCGATCTGCTTGAGGCCTGCCGGTTTGGGAGTTGCCGTGGTCGCAGAGCGATTGGATGCTGCCGGTTTGAGGGGAGAGTCAATGTTCTGCACCTCACCTTGTAGGACTGCGCTGGGGAAGAGAGTCGCGAGCGTCTGTAGTGACTCTCCATTTGGCGCTTCAACAGGACTTGAGGGGCCAGCGGCCGGCTTTGCACGGGATTCCTCACGAGCGATGTTTCTTTGCTGTGCCCGCTCGTGCGCAAGCTCCTGCTTCGCGGCGTCAAGGGCGACTTGCGCATTTGCGAAGTCCGTCGTCAGCTGCGAGCAGCGCGTGCGAAGCTCCAGGATGTACTTCTGCGCTGCCAATTCAGGAGTGCCAGCGCCCTTTGCCAACGACACTTCCTCCCGAGCTGCCTCCAAAATGCGCTGTGACTCCTCCCTCTCGCCAGCGAGCCTTTCGGTATGGGCTTTCAGCGCTGCCACCTCTCCCTTGAGGAGGGCAATCGCGTCTTGGGCTGCATCTGCCTCAGTTTGGGAGGCAGCAAGCTTCGCTGCCATTTCTTCGAGTGCCTTGGCGTTGTTCGAAGTAAACTTCCGGGGTGAAGCTGATGATTCACTCTGACGCTTGTGGAGATCCGAAATGAATGCTTTGGATGCAGTGAGATCTTCTTGCAGATGATCAATTTGGTCAAGAAGTGACCTTTCCTTTGCCGAAAGCTCCTTGTTGGTTAGCTCGAGCTTGGCGATCTCAGCCCGCAGCTCGTCAGCATCTGCAGAGGACGCAGAGGTACATTGAGCCTCTGATTGGGCAGTGTTCAGACTTTCGGCTATGATGACATGCTCTGATAGTTTCTTACGCAAACTCTCGAGCTCTGCCTCCAACGAAATGTGTTTGGTCTCGAGGTCAGCAGTGCGACCTTGGAGCGTGGTCACCTCCTTCTGAGCTGCTGCAGCAGTGGCTTCGCGCTCGTCGATGAGTCGTTGCGACTCGCGCGCAGCGGCAAGTAGATCTTGTACTTTGCGTTCCATATCTGCGTTATGCATGTCGGTACGCGCACGCAAGCGCGTGACGACACCAGACTCATCTTCGTCGGCCTCGGCCCCGCCAAGCCTTCTGAGCTCATCGACGAGGTCAGTGATGTGCTCGGAGACAGATGTGATGAGGCTGTCGATATTCTGACCGGCAGTGCTACGCTCTTTCCTACCCACCGCGCCCATCTTGATTTGCTCAAGCAGATTGTCCATCTCCTCGCGGCCGTCCAACTTGCCTAGCAGCTTTGCACACCGCTTATCTTCCTCGCGCAGACGGGCCTCGGCGCTTTCGAGACGTCGCTCAAAGGCATGAAAGAGGCTCTCGCGCTCGGCCATGAGGCGGCGCTCAGCAGTGACGGCGAGTTCAAGCTGACGAAGCTGCTGTTCGCTCTCGTTTGCTCGTTTTGTCTCAGCTTTAAGCTTGACTGTGCGGTCTTCCGCGCTCTTGGCATGCATCACAGCCTCGTGCTCAGCATTGCTGGCCCTGTCTTCTGCAGCAGCGTGATCCCTCTCTGCGATCTCAGCCCTGGAGAGGTGCACCTTCCCGAGCTCGATGTGCTCCAAGAGCAAGTTCTTGGTGACCTCATGCGCCCTCTGCTCTCCCTTGAGCCCTTCGACCTGCGCTGTGGCCAACCGCTCCGCTTTACGCAGGGCCTCCTGCACATCGAGCAGCTCGCGCTCCTTGCCGATGCCCATGCTTCGCTGCTGCTCAGACGCAGCGAGCGAATGCTCTGCACTTTCTGCACGCTCGCGCAAGCTCGCAATGGTGGCCTGATGTGCGAGCGCCTCACGGCGCAGGTCAGCATGCAAGCAGGACATGTCCTCGTGCGTGCGCCTCAGCTCGTCCAGCGTGTGCTCCGCCGTGTCGGCGCGCAGCTGCTCCTTTTGCAGCGCACGCAGCGTGTCCTCGATGCGGGAGCGTTCGTGCTTGAGCGTCCTGCTCGCCTCCTCCGCTTCGTTGCGGTGCACGTCCGCGGAAGCCTCCGCTTTGAATGCGCGTGTCTCCGCTTCGGCGGCAGATCGGTCTGCAGAATCGATGCGAGCGCTGAGTCCTGCTTTGTCGCGCACTGCTGCAGTGAGATCTGTTTTTAGCTTCGCGAGCTGTTCCAGGAGTGACTTGACCTCAGCGGAGCTGTCGGCTACTGTGGAAGCCGATCGCTCGCGAGTCTGCTGCTGCTGCTGTCGTTGTTGCTTGAGCGCCTCGACTTGGTGCTGCAAGGCTGTAGCTTCGCTCTTCGCCTGTCTTTCACTGGTATCCCTAGCTTCAAGATTGCTTCGATGCAGTTCGACAAGCAGGCGCGCCTGGTCGAGCTCTTTCTGTAAGCTCTCACTCGTCTGGCGAGCCTGCTGGAGCTCTGCCTTCAGCTTCTCCACCTCCTCCAGCTGCTTGCTGCTGCGGTTCTTATTCGCTGCAGCTCCCTCATCCAGCTGCAGCTGCAGCCGCGTGGACCTCTGCTTCTCCTGCTCTAGTTCCTGCTCGATCGCCTCCGCACGCTCTTTAGCCACGCGCAGCGCCAGGTCCAGTGACGCTCTTTGCGGATGCAATTGCAAGGGCGCAGGAGTAGCAGCGCGCGGGTGCCCCTGTTCCTGTCGCGGCATGCTCGTGCTTGCACTCGTGGCAGCAGCAGCGGCGACTGCGACTGCGCCAATGGCCGCGGCATTCTCCCCGCCTGCCAGACTGGCGCCGTCGCTGTCGACGAGCGTACTCTCCTGCTCCTCTTCAAGGTGGTCCAGGCGCTGTGACAGTACGGCCGTGTGGTGCTCGAGCAGCGCGCGGCGTATCGCCGTTGCACGTTCAGAGAGGGTCATGAGCGTCTGCGCAATGCTCTCCACACGTCCTGTCGCTGTGGCAATCTTTTCCTCCATCTTTTCGCGCTCGGCGGGCGACTGCTGCTGAGAAGCGCTTGCCGCCCCGCCCCGCACTGCTGGCGCTTTGGTGGGACTGTTGCTGTTGGACATGGTGGAGTACGCGCTGGGTGGAGAGGACGTGAGTATGGAGTCTTGTGGTTGCTCTGCTTTCCCATTGGTATTGGCACCAGCAGTGTTCACAGCGCTCTGGCTTGGCGCACGGCGATGGCTCTTGCGCAGTGCGATGGCGGCGTCGCGGATGCGCGCCTCAACGCAGAGCTTGCGCTTGGTCTCTGCAATGCGCTTCTCGAGGCGCTCCAGATCGCGGCGCGAGTCCTGCACCTCTTCGAGCGTCATAACAGGGAAGTGCTCGCTGTCGACACGCGCCTGCTCGACCAGCAGCCGGTTCAGCATCTCGTCCGCGCCTACCAAGCGCCGAAAGCCGAAGCGATTCGTCGTCGTAGCAGGCTTGTTGCCGCTGACGTCACCGCCGCCGACACCACTCCCACCGATGACGGACGAAGATGAGGAGAACCCTAATTGGCTCTGCGCGACTGCTTGCTGTTTCAGAAAGCTGAATGCGGCAAACCCGCCCTTTTTGCCTCCTCCGAGGGGCGGAAGACTGAGGTTGTCTTCCTCGACCAGCTTGATCGCGTTACTCGGCAGCAGTCCTCCCGGCGGCATGCCTCCTCCTCCTCCCTTGGGCTGCCAACCCTGGCTCGCATCTCGATCTCGACCCGGCGATGCGGGCAAGGACAGGGTGGCGGGGAACTGCATCTGCATCTCCATCTGTAGCTGCAACCCATGATCGTCCACCTCATTCGCCACGACAATGTTTTGTCCCCAGACGCCCCAGTGGTGCGCGCCACTCCCGCCTGCTTCCTCGTCGGCGCATCCAGATGCTGAGGGGGAGGGCCGCCGCGAGCGTGACGCGGCGGAAGAAATGGAAATGCCGTGGTCGGGCGGCACACCAGGCGCTGCTGCTGCAGCGGTGGCAGCAGTAGCAGCTAGAACAGCTGGAACGACATTAGGGCGTGAATTGGATCGTTGACGTGCAGCATTGCTCGCACGCGACGGCGAGAGGCTGAACGCGCAATTGACAGCAGCGCCGTTTTCACTGCTGGATTCTACTGCTGTTGCTGCAGATGGGGTGGATGGCCGCGCGTGCTCGTTCGAGTACGATGACACGCTGGTGGAGGTAGAAGATGGAGAGAGTCGCGCGGAAGACGAAAGGCCTGTACCAGCCAAGCTAGATGCGGTGGGCTCTGAAGGGTGCGAGGCGTGGTTGGAGGTTAGGGAGGAAGCTCCGACTGATGCTGCTGTGGTTGCGGAAAATGAGGTTTTTGACGAGGTGCAATCCTTGCTTTGGATGTTGGAAAGGGGAGGAGATGGCTGAAGCGTGAATCGGCCCTCTCTACCGTCTGCATCAGCATCCGCATTAGCATGCGAAGAAACATTGCGAGCAAACTCCTTCTTTAGAGAGCTGGAGCTGCTGCCGATACTGCTGCTCCCATTGACGCCCTTCGTCTTCTTCCCGCTACCCGGGACTCCGGGACCGTAGGTGGCCAAACTCTCCGCGTCGATGGGGACGATACTCGCGGGCCCGCGGCGTATCTTGATCTCCTCGGCCGATGAAACATGCACCAGCTTGGCTTTCGCGGCAGATTTGGACACACTTTTCGTCACGCTCGTAAAGTGCGATAGTTTCTGTTGCTGCTGGGTCGCATATCTTGCCGGAAAATGATGCCTCGCTACGCCAATGGTGATTGGCGGCGCCGGCTTTTGGCGCCTGGCAAGCGCACCGACACTTGCACCAGCAACGGAAGCAGAGTCCACGTCGGAGGTGCCAAGCAGGTCGTCGTAGTTGCTTTCAGAGCCGCTGTCCAGCAGCGATTCACTCAGCTGACCGGACGAGTCTGTCGGCGCCGTCTGCCGGATAAGAGGCGTGGGAGGTGGGGCGAGCGTCGGCATCGCTCACAAGGCGCTGACGACACGCCCCTCCCCCGCTCGTCGTCTCGTTCCCTCGACGCCTGGACACGGCCTTCTATCGGTGATAGGTGTTGGTGTGAAAATAGGGTGTCATGACGAGGTCTAAGTATGAGTGGTTGCAACACTCGAAACGTCAAAATCAAGATCGACTGCTCAAAGGCCATTCAAAGTGGATGAACTGTCAGCGACGCCATTCAGATTATGCCCCAGCCGGGCCACATTACCCGTGGGATGCAGCTCCTCCATCGTCATCAGATGCAAGGACAGGATGCTTCCCCCCTGTCCCGAGAGTCAGCCACTCACAATTGCTCGAAATGGCTGGTCTGCCCTGAGCCCGCCCAGAAGTGTCCAGTCTGTATGTATGCTTCTCTGGAGAACGGCGAGCGTGTTGGCGTGGCAGGGGCACTGTGCGTGTCCAGCCGATACGGAGGTGAGAAGCGAGCAGCGATCTATCTACTGATAGCCCTCGCCCGTAGATGCCTGGATGGGATAGATGCTGCTCGTGGTAGTGATGCTGGTCTGAGAATCCTCACTGCCCCATCAAAGATGCGATGAGTGTGAAACTGCGTGCGGCATTCAACCTCCAGTTCGATGTGTGCACTTTGTGATTTGGCTGTTGGAATTGTGGGTGAACTCCGGCTTCGCCAACAAACACACATACCAGAGAGTTCCTCTGGTTGCTTTTTTTCTTTCTTTTGGCTGGGAATAGGCGCTGCGTCTGTGTGTAAATCTCTCTCCGTCCGTGCCTTGATTGCTCCACAAGGGAGCGCCCGACAGGCAGCAAGATCACATCTCGGCCGAGAGAAAGGCTACCGCTGTTGGGCCCCACACAACTGCGCTCGCAAGTCGCCAATCGCATGTTGGAACCTCTCAATGGCAAACATCCAACTGTTCGAGCTGGGACTGGGTGCCAAACAGTGTACCTTTGTGCATCACATCAAACTTCGGCCATTTGCACGCATCGCTCTTGATGCTCACTGGCTGAGCTAGCACAGTGAACGGAATCACCTGGCGTGCCAAAGGGCGAGTTGGATGGATTGTGCAAACTTCGCGCTCTCGTCCGACACAAGAGGTATCCCTGCATCCTTCCCGTGAGGCCTCGCGGGTTCTGCCTTTGCTTTCTGCGAGCAGCGCGATTATACACTCGTAATATTATTCCGGGGTGGCAGGAAAACCCAGAGCAAGGCAGGAAAGCAACATGGGTCGCAACGGTGGGCTTTTTGGGCGCCTGCGGGGGATCGATGCGTTCGGCAAGGTGAGAGCCCGGACAGAGCCATCGTGCGCGCCGAGTGCACGCTTTGCGCGTGCTCACATCTGTTCTTGGTGCGAACCTCCATGATTTTGCATTCAGACCATGGACGATGTGCGCATCCGCACTAATGTTGGCGCCATCATCACGCTCGTCTCTGCCTTCCTCATTGTCTTCTTGACGATTGGTGAATTCATGGATTACCGGCGGGTGCACACGAAGAACAGCCTGGTCGTCGATGTCAGTCGCGGGGAGAAGCTCACGGTGCATTTGGACATCACTTTCCCACGTGTACCGTGTTACCTCCTCTCCCTGGACATCATGGACATCTCCGGCGAGCACCAGAACGATATCCAGCACGACATCATCCGCACGCGCCTAAGCCACTCTGGCCTGCCGGTCGAGGAGGGAAAAAGGGGCCTGCGGGGAGAGGCGAACGACATAGCAGCGGTCAAGGGGAAGGTAGGCTATTGCGGAGAATGCTATGGTGGGCAACCGCCCGAGAGCGGGTGCTGCAACACGTGCGATGAGGTACGCGAGTCGTATGTTCGCCGCGGATGGAGCTTCAGCAAGCCGGATGGGATCGAACAGTGCGTTGCAGAGCATTGGAGCGAGAAGATCAAGGAGCAAAACAAGGAGGGCTGCAACGTTGCCGGCTTGGTCCACGTCAACAAGGTCGTCGGCAACTTCCACCTTTCGCCCGGCCGCGCGTTCCAGGCGAACAGCGTGCACATTCACGACCTCGTCCCATACCTCGCCGGCACCGGTGCAGAGCACCACGACTTTGGGCACATCATCAACAAGTTCGGCTTTGGCAGCGAAGAGGAGTTCCACATGAGCAAGGATAAGCAACGGCCCGAGGACAATGGAATCAAGAAGAAGCTCGGAGTCGTAGATCCGCTCAACGGCGTGCACGCCCACACGGAGAAGTCGCAATTCATGTTCCAGGTAAGCGCAGACCTGGCGGTACATCCTTCAGGAGGCTCGGCGACGCTTGAAATTTGACTCATCCATCCCACATACCCTTGACCATCATTTGCAGTACTTTGTCAAAGTCGTCGGAACAGAATATCAAAAACTGGACGGGCAGATGCTTAAGACGCACCAGTATAGCGTAACGCAGTACGAGCGCGACCTCGACCCTGGTGCGAATGCTAACGCCGCCGCCGAGCAAGGCCGCAAGATGGGTAGTGGGCACCAAAAAGCGCCAGAGCCGCACCAAACGCAGCATGGCTTCGTGGGTGTTCCCGGCGTGTTTTTCAACTACGAGATCAGCGCGCTTAAGACGGTGCACACCGAGAGCCGGCAGACTCTGGCGCACTTCCTGACCAACACTTGCGCCATCGTCGGCGGCATCCTCACTGTCGCCGGCCTGCTCGACGGCATTATCTACAACGGCCGCATGCACCTCGGCGGCGGCAAAACGGACTACGCGGGCGCGTCGGACGGGCTCGGGTACGCCAGTGCGAACGGAAAGTTCATGTGAAGTGGGGGCGGCTGTTGTGGTGGTGATACACCTGGGATGATTGGCATTGCTGTATGATACGTTCGGTTGGGATTCGTCGCAGAAGAAATACATAATTGCACGTGCTATATTCGGCAGCTAGCCTCGGGCCTGCTTCAAGGAGGGAACAGACTAAGATTGAATCCGATGCCGAAACTCGAGAGTGGAGTGCCTCGGATCCGAACTCCAAGCGCATTCAGCCTGCAGCAGCTGCAAATTGCTACACCGCGGTCCGCGAGGGGTCGGAATTCGAACCTCAGTCACGTGGCAAATTCGTCCCATCCTTGCCGTACAGATACCAGAGGACACGCTCGTGCGCCAGTTAGATGCCTCTGTCCCGTTCTACCAGGCTCTACCTGCCATCCCCATTTGCAAAGTAGTCCATCCCAGCCTGGCGCTGTGCACTCAGTGATCGCTGACGGCCGTTGCAGATCACTGGCCACCTGTGTCGCTCGATCACCCTCACCCTTCGGAGTGCGCACGTCGCACCTTGAACAATGCAATTTCCGTGAAAGTGTCAAAGGTATTGCCAGGTCACAAGTGTCGCCTCGCCAATTAGCTGGATCGACATTGATCAAAATATCGCCAGAGCAAAAGAAGCGCGCGTATACGGTTACGCCTGCTGGGACACAAGTGACGAGAGTATGTTGCTAGTTATATAGGGAAAACAAGGCACACAACGCACATTGGAGAGACATGGCAACCTGCGGCGACCAAACCCTCACTCCCGAGCCTGCAGCTGGTCCTGGCCGCTGGTCCGCTGGCTGGAATCTGCGAAAGGTGAACCAAGGGTATGCGACGGCTTGACCCATCGAAGTCGGCAGAAGCATGGAAAATCAGATAGACAAGCCACACGCGTTGACGAGCCTGTGACACTTTCCACCTCGAGCTGAGGCGGCCGCTTCGGCTCCTCAACAAGCGCTTTGGCCCCTTCTTTCATTTCAAAAGCGAGACAAGATAGCTGGCGTTTTTGATAAGCCGGCGACAGCGGCCTGCATGCTCGGTGTCCTGTCAGTGGATCCTGTCGCTGCAAACTGTGGCAGTGTCCAATGCAGGGGTCGAAGCTCGGTGAAACTGCGTCGACGAGGCAGGCGTTGAAGCAGACAGAAGAAGCTAGGCAGGACAGGACAGGACAGGACAGGGCTTAATTTAAGGCTTCCTGCCAGTCACCTGCCTGAGTAGGGAAGACGACACGCTTGATTTTGCAGTACTCGGCCAAGGACAGCGTACAGGTCAACGAAAAGAGGCGTTGAACCAACGCAGGACGCTATCGCCTCTTGACATCATCTTGGCATCATGATTCAGCCAGTTTAGCGAGCCGGAGCGGTTCCACGCCGCCTTCTTTTCGGACGATTTAAAGTGCTGGGATCAGGACAGCTTGCGGCTGTCAGTATGTCCATTGTCAAAAGAAATTGCGGCTAGGAGCGACAGCCACAGGACTTCATTTTCCTCCTTGGAGGTCCAAGCTTGTCGTCACTCACTGTAGCCGTCTTTCTCTTTCCCTGGCGCTGGTTATCACTTGCTGTTGGGAACCTCGCCTACCTTCCCTCTGACCTTTACGGCATGTTGTGGCTGGGAGCACACTGCAACTCACACCTTGTTCTGCTCTCAACCTCCTGAACCACAAAAGTCTGCGGAGGCCAGGACATAGTGGGGCTGGTGGCGTTGATACCAGGGCGTTCATCTTTGCTTCTCCCTCAGCGGCTGGCCATCAAGGGGCCAATCTTACCGGCACACGTAGTGCAAGCGCACGCGACGCCTATAGGAGGCGCTCTCTGAAGTGCATTACTCGCACCTTGCGATCGTCGCAGGTGTGCTCTTCCAAGCTTAACATGCAGCTTGTAGTACGATATGTACGACCTCAACGTCAATCCATCCGAATCTGAGAAACGGAAACCATTGCTTTCAACCAACGCGACTTTGTGAATGCACCTGGTATGCAACGCCCAGTCCACGCTCAATCAAAGGATTCTATGTGGCTTTACGACTTATTTCGGCAACTATTGGCGCACAAGTTATATGTACTAAGACTCAGAGCCGGGCTAATTCTGGTGAGTGTGGACCTTGGAAATATGTGCCGTGGCGCGGAGGTAAAGAGCAGATTACGTTGTTGGGAGTATCTTCACTGCTAATGGCCGACACGGCTGCGGGAGTATGACAAAGGATGAAATGCGGCAGGTGGTGGCAGTTGCCGTCAAACGAAGGGAACGCAAATGAAGTCGGGATCCGACAGCAGCTCATTTGTCTCCACCTGCTTGATGATGAGCAAGCGCATGCGGGCCGGCGACGATACAAGCGGGCCAGCGTACCGAGCTATCATCTGCCGGGCCCCCGTTCTTGCTGCGTGACGTGAAAGAAAGCAGAGGAAAGGGTCATTTGCATGCTGGAGACGGCTGAGCAGCATAATGAGGAAGGAATGATTCACGAACAGCGGAAAGCGTGAGCTGGCATTTGGCATGGATGTGGCTGTTGCGTTGAAGACCCTGGGTTTTCATATACACATGCGGCTCACTCACCTTTTTATCATCGCTTCATTTCACTTTCCTACCTTCATGGCGTCGTCTTCATCATCATCATCCTCATCCTTGTCATCCCTTTCAGCGGCAAAAGCAAAAGAGACCAATCGATCCGCCAAGATCAAACAAAGCTCATCAACAGCAGCTGCTGTCAGTCATATGTGGGTAGTGAGTCGTAAGTACAAGTGCTCTGCAACCACAAACACATGGTCGAGAGACATTTAACACGAGCCGGCAGGTAACGAGATGCGGGCTGCACAGTTGGTTAAATGAGATTCATTTGCTTTGCAAGCATCCGTCCACTGTTCAAAAAGCGCTGGCGAGGCATGGAAGCTGCTTTCTGGATGGCGGTCGTGGTCGCCGAAGGCGGACAGATGCACAATGCAATGGCGTATATGCTCTCTTCGTCCGCTTTTGCATCGTCAGAGTCAACCGTCAAGGCCGCATCCATCAAGAGTGCGATCTGTGATAGTTATTGGCATTGCATTCTGTCTCATGACCATCATCGCACTATGGCGATGGTGCATCTTTTGACGGTATGAGCTGGTGACTGTGCTATGGCCAAGTTTAATTCCACTTCGGTCTCTCCTTCTGTCATTGGAGCCTGGTATTTGGGTCTGAAAGGCTGAATGGTAGCTGACTTTATCATGCCATCCATTATTGTAGAATCGCAGGCGATCGGCTCCTGGGAGTCCAGCCTTGCACGGCCGCACGCCACAAATAGAGCTTCTTCCGAAACTGGCTCCCGTGCTCTTTTTCTGCTCGCATCGCTTGCTACAACCCGAAGCCAAGAAAGACTGTGCGCTGTCCCCAGCACAGCCGACAGGAAAAAGATCGGTGAGCAAAATCGCCGCCGCACTGCTGGCATCGCTTGTCAAATCGCACTGTCAAGCGAAACAAGCTCACACAAGTCCATCGTGCGACAAACCAGCAATGTTGAACATGTCTGGCGCTACAGAATCAAGACCTCCGTCTTCCATGGTGAGCTCTCCTCGATCCTGACTGTGCACTCCAGTCAAGAATATGGAATATTGACTGTGGCACGACGTCCTACAAAGGCTTCGGCGATTTCTCCATCGGCTGAAGCTGAAGCAAGCTTTGGACGCGCACTCCACGAGAAGGCCGAAAGCAAAGATGCCGAGGATCATGGAACCATACTTCAACATGACACACCAAGCGCAGCCGAAATGCCCTCTTCCGGCTTTGCTTTCGGGTCATTGGTCTTGCCGGAGTGGCCTCAGTCCAATGCAGGCCGTACTGTGCCTGTTGACGACAAATTAAGGGGTAACGAGCGCGCTCAACCCCTGCCCGCAGACGATCTGCATACTCAAGAGCCAGAGCAGACTTCGCACCATCCTATGACCACTGGGGACGACAGTAGCCCATCTGCCACATTGCCACAGACCACATCGCTCAAGAAAACCGATTTGCCAGATGTGTTAGCCCGAGCCTCCACTTCTGAGCAACATGCGACCTTCTCTCAACAAGAGAATAAGTATGCAACCCTTTCGCCTCGGGGCACTACAGCTTCTGCTTCTGGGATACACTGTTGTCCCGGCCCATACGCGTGTGTGGAGCGCGATCGCAAGTCCACTAAGCTTTGGCAAGGAGCACGTATTTTGCCAGAAGAAAGGGGTTTCAGATCTGGAGCCGCATCGAGCCTAGCTACACAAGAATTTGTGGCGTTGGGACAACCTGTTCCCATCTCTGCACGAAGCGCAACCCGCGGGCTTGACGCACCAGCCTCTCCACTACTTTCTTCTCCTGAATCATTCAGCCCGACGGCAACACCAAGCCTATCAGACATGGGGGACAAGCAAAAGGCCGACGGATCGGGCGTAGTCAATCGGCCTGACAGAATCGTACAACGGAGGGCATCCGCGTCTTTGGCTACGTCTTTAAAGCGCAAGGTTACCGATTGCACGGAAGCTGATTGCTCCTCTGCCAACGACGAAGATTCGGACGAAGCGCCAGTGCCGCTGATCGGAAATGCTTTCAAGGCAATGCACCGTAAGAAACGACACAAATGCAGTCCGGAGCAAATCGCCAAGCTGGAATATTTTTTTGCTAGCAATCGGAACCCGACTGGCCAAGTGCGTGCTCAACTTGCAAGGGACTTGCTTATGCCAGAAAGAGTGAGTTGCTTGTCACTGTAGCAATGCTTCTGTGACTTTCACCATTCAACAAATTTCGAACGTTTTCCGTTTTCCAGTCAATTCAAATATGGATGCAAAATCGCCGCGCCAAGCTCAAGCGCAAAGGAGAGGTCGTAGGGAGCCAGACCGCTCTGCAAGCATCATCTGCTTCGACCGTACATGTGCCTCTGCCATTACAAGCAGGAGCGAGCGAGTCATCCCGCAGACGAAAGACAACGTCCACAACCAACGCCACTACCGCAGAGTGTAAGTAAATACCTGCAGACTGGAAATGCTGCGCAACGGCGAGTTGTTGACTCGCTCGATTTCTTGCAGCCGTTACCGTCATCCCGGCGTACTCGCTCTGCATTGGCACGTGGCGACGCGTCGGTCTTCTCATCTGCTTCTTCTCGCGGCGTCTGCAGAATCTCACTTGGTATCTGCAGTCTGAATCTGTTGGCTACAAGCTCGAGACACCATGGTCCATCGTTCAGAAGATCACGTTCGACGGTCCCTTTGCCCCCACTGTGCCCGAGCAAGCGGAAGGGGTTGAAGGATGGATAGGTCACGTGTCCATCAAGATCGAACACTCGCCGACCTTCTTCATGGAAGTCTTTCGCTCCGACCCTAGCTGTTTTTGGTCCTCCGATGCAGAGTTTAAGCGCACGGCTGCGCGGCGGCAATGTGCAGATTTTACTGAGGGACAACAGGCAACATCCGTCATGACACACGTGATCGTTGGCCCTTATCAGGAATTGAGAGAGGCCATCGAACAGCTCAACCACGTGAATGCCCCGTTTCAAGGCTCGATCGAATTTCAAGATTTGGCCGTACAAGCCCAGCTACAGGCAATTTCACAAACGGCCCGCACAACAGGGCAGCAATCATCCCTGTCTGCGAACCCTTCCGCTGCTCTTTCTGATTTCCAGAAGTACAAGTCGCCAGACTGGTCGTGCGGCTATTCGCAGGCGCAGCAGCAGCTGCAGATATTGCAGCCACCGTCTTATGCAGCAGGAACAGCAGCGCCGTCGTCGGTCTCGCAACGAGGAGTGTCTTGGGAACCCTTACAGACGCAGCGAAGCTTGGGAGCGCTCACTTCAAGCCCAACTCCGCATAGCGATTTCGGACACGCGCATGACATGGCCCGCTCATACAGCGGTGCTCCAGAGCCACGAGGAATTGCAAACCACCATCTTCCGCTTCTCTGTACTACGGGGCCATCATCCGCGGCAGGGACAAATGCATTACGGTCAACGCCTGGTAATCCTACCGTGACCTCGCTCTCGCTGTGGAATCACAACAGCCCAAATGCCTCGTACATGGAGCACATGCGCCAAGCTTCTGGCAGTAGTAGCGCGGCTAGCTTAGGGAGCACGCAGCCTGCGCTGACTTCATCCGACAGCAGCATATTTTCTCACAGCCGCATACTATCCTGGTGGGAGCACCAAGATGGTCACACCGCCACACCCCAGCAATCCAGCTATGCGCAGGCCGCTACCACCATGGCGGCGTTTACTTCCATCGCCACGCTCGCGCACTGTCAGTTTACGCAAGGCGAAGACCCGCCTTTGCAGCATCATCAATATGACAGCCACGAAAGTAGCTCTGATCTGACGCAGCGCTAAGCCTAGCCTTGCCTTATCACGAGTCTACCGCCACATTGCGGCACACGACTCCGATTTCAGTTGTTTTATCGCTTCCCGATGCTGTTACCTATCACACACGCTTTGCACTCCGCATTTTCTCTCTCGATTTAAGCTCATGCAGCTTTATTTTTGGTTCGCCTGCTCTTAAGTTGCTCCAATGCACCAGGTATTCCGCTCAGCAGACGCCACTTGCGTGCGGCTGTCACTGAAACTGTAATAATTAGGCGCCAAGTCTAGCTACTTGAAGCATGTTTGGTTTGCCTCAAAATCGGACTTTTCGTATATCTCGCTCGCCAGAAGCGTAACAATCAGAGGGATCAGGGAATGCTCCACACTATGATCAGGAAAAATGCGGCAATACACGTTTGATCGAATGCTGTATGTATCGAGAATGGGACAATGCTAAGTTTCTTGGGCCAGAGCGGCTCATGAATATTCGTTGTACACAAGCTTCCGTCCGACGTTGAACGCGCGACTTCCGGTGGAGCGCTTCCGCCTGTGCTTCTGCACCTCTGCAGCGGAGCCAGCGTCGAAGAACGAGTAGCCGCTGACTCCGCCACCCTGCTTTTCCCACACGTCCCAGTCATCCGGGTATCCGTTCGCTGTAGCGCCAGCGCAAGCACTGGCGCCGGCAGTGGATGGGCGCTTGGAGCCTATGGGCAGGCCGGTGCGCACATCGCACTCGACGCCAAAGTGGTCGATGTACGTCTCGACGGCGCGTGTGTTGGCGGCCTTGTAGACACTGATGATCATGCGCTGGATCTCGAGGAAGTACTCACGCAGCGTGTCGAGGAAGCGCTTCGTCTGCAGATGCTTCGACGACGCACAGATGCTGATCGCGTCGTCCTTGATGATGTACCCCAGCCCGAAGCCGTCCGGTGCGACAGGCCCAAAGCCGAACAGCCGCAGCGCCGGGTTGCCGCAGTTGGATGTGGAGAGGACAGTGTGGTTGAGGGTGGTGTAGCCTGCGTCTTCAAAGATCGCCGGTGTGGACTCGCCGCTTCCATTCGCGGTGCAGCAGCTGCTACTCCTGCTGTTGCCATTGCCGCTCTTACTGTCCTTTTCCATCTGCTGCTGCTTCTTGAAGAGTGCGAGCATGGCATACAGGTGTCGATCGTGGCCTTGTCCGCTGGCACAAGCCTTCGAAAGCTTAGCATGTGCGTCGCACGCCTTGCGCAGCGCGTTGATCTTCTCCTGGACCTCGGCTTTGTCGCTGACGAACGCCTTGCAAAAGTCGACGCTCACAGGCTGCACCGTGCGTATGGCCTCGGTGCGCCCGTGCAGGAACGCCTTGGTCATCGCTGGCTCGTACGTCGTCTCGAAGCGACCGTAGAGCGTGTAGTACGCCGCCTGGAAGGCCATCTGGACGAACGCGTCCGGCGAGAATTTGTGCCGCGTTATGAAGTTCTTGCCGTACCGATCAAACTCAAGCACCTGGCACTCGTTCTGGCAGATCAAGTCACTCAGGCGAGACTCGGCAAAGCGGATCGCCGCTTTGATCGGCGGCGTCAGGTTCCACTCGAGCTTCTTCGGTTCGGTGTCGTACTCCTCTTCATACTCCTCTTCATCCTCCTCCTCTGGAATAGACTTGGCCTTGCTTCCAATGCCCCTGGCATATGGCGACGTCTTGGCCTGAAACAGCGACTTAGTCGCTGAGTTGATCGACTTGGCAAAGCGCATGATCAGCTCTGTGTATATGTCTGCTACGAAGCGCAGCACCGTGTGTCCATCGACGCCAGTGTGCTCAAAGTTGATACCCGCAGCGCCGTTGGCGCACACAATGATCTGCAGCTTGTCGTACCACCGGTTCGTGCATGTGCCGACCTGGACGCGATTGCTGAGCTGGTACGTCCCGCAGAGCATGTTGTTGCACAGCTCGGCGCTCGACGAGGGCTCCGAGTCGTCCATGCAAACAACGAAAAGCGCGGTGTCCAGGACCTGCAGGCACTTGCTGTTGTGCTGGTCCGAGTGCAGTGTGTTGCGATGCGCGGACCACACGCGCCGGTTTTCGGTCGACAGCACGCCGAGCGACGCAGCGGCGACCTCATGACTGTCGACATTGTCTGCGTCATTGCAGATTGCTTGCAGGTTTGCGAACAGCGCACGCTCCGACAGCAGCGGGCGATGCTTGGCATCGAGCGTATCGAACCAATACATCTGCCCACGGCGGAAGACGACAATGTGACGCGACTCAACGGCCGACACCATGCGACATCCTTGCGCGGTCGGGATCCTTGCCGTGCCAAAGAGACGGGTGTATTGGTACATATCAAGAGGCGTGCCGCGGACCCTGTCTGGCTCCAGCACGCCGTTTCGCATGTCATGGATGAATGCGAGGGAGGCGAGGATCAAATTGGTGGTACGCATCAGCTGGTTTCCGCGTGAAGGCGTCGGGTCGTCTCTGAAATGTAGGGAGAGATGTTGAACCTTTTTCAGCTTGAGATATCTGCAGTTGGGCGAGGGCATACGCACTCAAGTATGAAGAAAGGATTGAGGTTGAGCACGACAGATTCGGAGGCTTGAAGATAGCTCTCGTCCCAGAACTCGGAGATGTAGCTCGTCCGCGAGGCTGCATACTCTTCCAGGTTCTTGTGCAACCTTGGCCCTTCATTCTTGAGAAATTCTTCAACGACTTTTTTGGTCTGTTCATGGTCGTCGGGCTCCTGTTTCGGCATGCGTCAGAGGTATGGCAAGGAAATCAAGCGGTGCTCTGCGTGGGAAATTCTCCGACGCTCACCTGCAGTGGCTGCAGAGAGTGCAGGTATCTCCGGCACGTGTCCTCTAGCTTCGGGATGGGCAGCTTGGGCAGTTTGTCCTGCGCTGCGAACGTCTTTCCTGTCTCCTTGCCAGAAGTGCCCTTATTGTTGCAGACTATGGCCTGCGCATGGTACATGATCGCCTCTCCGACGCCCTGGTTGGGGTTCTCGGTGTTTGCGCTGCCATTGGCGGGCTGCGCGGTGGTGCCAGCCGGGGTGATGGCCTTGGTGTTGTTGCCGTGGGTGGAGTCCGCCCCATGTGCCTGTACTTGCGTTGCGGTCACTTCAGGTACCATCTTTGTGCGTGTTGGGGGAAGGGTGTGCTATGGGTGGTTGACACTAGTGGTGGGTGTGTGGGCAGGCAAGCAGGCAAGCGAGCAAGGTATTGAATCTAGCAGCGTCGCGGCGCTAGCCTGAGGTGGTACAAAGCGCGCCCGCGGGCAGGATCGTATAGGGTTTGACGAGAAGCAGCACAGCAGATGCGACAAAGACAAAGACGGTGGTGCTTTTATAATGTTCCCCTAGCTGTAGCTGGTCTCAAGATGAGTGAACGACGAGCTCTCTGTGTGTGTAGCGCGCGGTATGGATGCGATGATGGTGCTTGCGGGGATATGCTGCATTTCGCTGGCGGACGCGGGCAACATTTCACTTGACATGGCTTTTGGCTGTGGCCCGTAAAGCCGCCTCCCAACCACAGCCCGCACTCACCAAGTGCCCACTGTCCCACCCCCGCAGGCACACTAACACTCACGATCGATCGCATCCACCCTCCTCCGCGACTTCCATCACCCTGCGGGCCGTATTAACCCTAAAAGAAGGCTTGCGCTGAAGGGTGGCCGAGTTCCGAGTTCCGACACCTTTAACGCCTGACGCAGCGATGAGCCTTCCCAAGTAAGGCTGAGTGTTGGCACAGCCAAAAAGATTCATACAGCATACATGGTGCCGGCTAGAACCTTTGCACATACTCCACATTCGTGGACCTGCTCTATCCATTGTACCAGTGTGTATCAACTCTGATCGTCTCTCATCTTGTACACCCCGCCGTAGGTGGCGCTGTAGCCAGCCAGCCAGCCCTTCCCAGCTGTGGCAGATCGACTTTGAGGCAACATGTCTGAATTGATGCAGCAGACTGTGGTCAAATTGACCGATGCGGTCGGCTTCACGCACGGCTATGCCGCATCCATACACGACCGGCTGCCCCATGCTCTCCGTCCGCTCTTCCTCAACCCGCTCAACCTTAGCCTCCTCGCACTGCTCCTCTATCTCCTCCTTCCACTCCTGAAACCTTCCTTCCTGTTCGAGCCAACAACGTCGGCACACTTCCTCAAGGAGTACCCGACAATGGCGCAAGCCAAGCTGCACGGGCTTCCCGGTACAGGAACGACACAGGCCACCAAACGGAGATGGAGAAATTACCTGCGCAGGCTCAAGAACGCAGCAGCTGGCTCTGCCGCGAATGGGTCGTTACCTGCTGCGACGAGCGACGAGCTGGCACTGGAAGCCACGCGGCGCCGGGCGGGTCTGACATCGCGCTTGTCTGCCGCGTCTGCCGGAAGCGCATACAGCTTCCTGCCAAGCTACCACCCGCCCAGTATCAAGTGGACCGTGTACACCCCGCGCACGCTGGCCCTTCACGACGGCTCCGGCATCGCACTCAGCGACCGCGACGTGCACGCAACGTATGACGAGCGCCGCGATGGCGCGAATGCAAAGGCCGCCGCGGAGCGCAGGCTGGCCGAGCAGCGCAGAGTCAAGGGCGACATTGCCTTTGGCGCGGCGGGTGCAGCAGGGCAGTCACATGAGCAGAGTCGCGGGTCCAACGATGTAGAGGAAGAGGAAGAAGACATCGGAGGGTACGCATTTGCCGAAGACGACCGCGGCAAGGATAAGAACAGCGAGCACACATCCTCCTCGGCCAACGACCCGAGTACGCGCATCCTCCTCGCCATCGGTCGCGAGGTATACGATGTTACAGCAGGCAAGAACTTCTACGGCCCAGGCGGACCATATGCCATCTTCGCCGGCCGAGACGCGTCGATCGGCATGGCCAAGCAGAGCTTCGAGCCGGACATGCTCACGCCGCTCGACCAGCCGATCGCCAGCCTGGATGGCCTCAGTAATATGGAGCGCACCAACATGGTCGAGTGGATGAACCACTTCAAAGGAAAGTATGGCATCGTCGGCCGGCTGGTCAACGAAGGGGAGGAAGACCACCAGGAGGCGCAGAGCTAGCGAATCAATGTATTCCACTAGTCCTTGGTGCATACATACACTTCTTGCAGGAATATTCTTTCTCATATGCGCTTGCAAAGCTCATCCTCATACCGCCGTCGTCGATCTGGGTCGATGATGACGAGGGCTTGCAGCAAGCGCCGCTCCTCGGCCAGGTCCTGCTGCTCATCAATCTTGCTATGAAGCGTTCTGCGCAGTGAGCGATAGTGCACTATGCTCTGCATCGACCCTGTAATGTCGATCAACAGAAACAATGTCGTGCATGAGCAAAATGTAGGGAGGAGGATGGTTGCCTGAAAACCCAACACGGCTGCAGCGTGACAAGCGAACACTCACACTTCGAGTCTGGTTCAATCTCGAGCAACTCCTCCACCGCTTTGATCTCCCGATCCAACACCTCCGCACGAGGGTCCTCCTCCACGAGCCAGCGATGGTACAGCCACACGCTCTGATCACTCGGATCCGTGTACATGGCCTGCTGCACCAGCTCGAACTCGCGCGCCAAGTCGTTCGCCTTGGTTAAGGCTGACGAGCCCGAGTCCGAACGGGTAGCCGCTTGTAATTGCCATTGACGCGAGTAGAGCAGCTGGCGCTGATGCCATGCGGAGAAGTTGGAAAAGTCCTTCTCGATCTTGCTGAGCGTATAGGATAGCTCCGATCTGATGAGGACGGGCGAGAGGTTCTCGGGAAAGACAGGCGGCGGCGCGCGCGCAGACGATGCGCTGCTGCTTCCATCAGTGCTGCCTGTCTCAGCAGAAGCGCGCGCGAGCTGCGTTAGGAGGTAGCGGCGGTAATTCCAACCATGGACTGCCCATAAGAAGAGCTGTTTCTGTCAGAAAGTGGGTTCGTTGATGAGAGACAGATCTACAAGGCCCTCACAATTGCGTCCATCAAGATCGAGCATCTTGTCAACGAGCCTCATCTCCAATCGCCATTTCTGCTCGACAGCGGCAAGGCGTGCCGCCGCCGTCGCCTCCTTGCTCGTTTCTGCACCAGTGTCATCTTCCTCAGCCGTCACGGGAGCATCTGGGTATTCTTCGAGGCACCATTGGCGGTGGTTCCAAATCCAATACACCTTAGGGTGCGAGCGCAGCGCGGCTTCTGTCAGCTCCAGATCGGCGTCGAGGAGCCACCGTCTAGAGCGAGTACTGTCGGCGTGGACACCGCTTGCCTCCTCACGAGCGGCTGCGAAGAAGTCTTTTTTGGCCGCCTGGTTTAAAGATGCACTCCTCGAGTCATGCGCAAATAGGCGATCCAGAATGCGTCTTCGGAAGTTCCATGCTGTGTAATGTTCAGGATTGAACGAGAGTAGCTTGCCCGTCACCTCGAGCGAGTCTTCCGAACAGACATCAGCATCTTTCTAGAGCCGTAAGAGGTCAGAAATGAGCCATAGATTCGACCTTGCCTCAAGCAGCGCTCCCAACGCACCAATTCAAAAAAGTGCGTCTCTAATTGAAGGTATGCTTGGAGCTTGGACTGCTCTTTTACCTTTCGCTGGGCCTTGGCCTCCGCAGATAGACGCGCACGCTTGACCCCATGCATTTGACCGTGGCAAATGTGCACACACGATGCAGAATTATAGCTTATTCAAAGCACTGCGTTTCTTATCCTCGGTCACAACTGCACAGCAAATGCGTCGTTAAACTGCTGCTTCTTGCCTCTTGAGCCTTGCTGAGAAGGCGATTCCTTGATCGCACATGTGTAAATATATATATATAGTTCCAAATTATGTGCAGCTCTCATGCATGTGTGTCAGTCCGCCGAGACCGTCCAATAAATTCTTTTTTGAAAGCCCCACGCACGCTGCCTTTTTTTCTTTTTCTTTTCCTATGGGCGCACATGATGACGAGAACGCTGCTCTATGGATGCTGGAGTCGATTACGCAGAAGAGATTGAGAGAGGGGTAGAGACTGGCAGAGAGTGGATGGCCAGAGAAAATCAAGACGAGAAATGGTGGAGCATCGAGGAGTTGCAGCTGTGGCAGTTGACTAGTCGGCTCGCCTACCATATGTTCTCAAAGCACCTCGTTTGGTGATGCCCTGCCTCAATTTGCCCGCACATGCTGCTGCTTCATTCTTGGTCGAGATACAAGGCACGGCTGACCATTCCTAGCGGAAGATCGTAGATGCCAGCAGCAAGAGGACCCTGCTCTTGGCCGGTCTCGCTGATGCGCATTCCGGCCAAGGCGCCAGGCTGAGGGAGGACATTCGCGTGAGAGTCTGCAAAAGACAGCAAGAGGACGATCATTAAAACAAGAAGTTGAGAGCATACGCGAAATGTTTCGCAGCCCACCTGTGACCGTTCGCAGATCTTCGTGAGATGGCGTGTTGTAAATATTCAGTGCCATGAACCCAATGTACGTCAGCAATACCGTCATGAGGCTCCAAGCTGGAATGAGATACGCCCATTCTCTGAAGCGACGACAACATAAATTTAGCGACGCTCTCCTTGATTCCCGGAAGTACCAATGGTCTTTCTCACCTATTAGGATACCACTCCACTCCCAGCCATTTTAGAGCGCTGTCAGGGAGTAGCGCCCATAAGCACCAAAGCGCCCACATGACAGTTGCAAATATGAACAGCGCGAAGCCGTAGTACTCGCCAGACGTACGGTCGACAGGGTGCATGAGGTTCTTGTTGGTCTCTTTACCTGTGGCAAGCAGATTTGTAGTCGAATGAATGGCTGAAAGTGCAGCAATTTGCAGCAGAAATGAGCCAGATTGAGACTGTGGGAAGGGATACGGTCTCAGAGGCAGGTCGATTATCACTGAGCCTGCTCACTTACGCCGAAATTACTACGAGCCATGATGCTCCATTCCTTGACCTTGGCAGGATCGAGAGGTTCTGCACCATCCTTCGGCCTGCCCCGATAGGTTGGCCGAAAGGCACTCCAATCTGCAGCAACCCGAACGAGCTGACCTACTGGCGTTTCTTTTGCCGCGGCAGTATTCGTGTCAAACTCCCATTCGTATGCAACAACGCTTTCCCTCCTTCCGTCTGGTCGACTCTCCGGCACGGCCATCTTCAGTTGGATAACGTAGGAAGTCACTGGCGTGTTCCCGCCTCCTGGTTGTTTTTCTTCCGGCTGCACTGACGGAGACGGCTGCCGATATCGTAGAGCAAGCCCTCGAAATTGCTCTTGGCTAACGCTCCAAGGGAACCCGGTTGAACAAACCTGAGAGGAAAATCCTGCACCCCCCAATGTGGTCGTGTCTGGCGCAAATACAGGATCAGCATGACGAATGCAAAATGGGAATGCTGGGACAGAATGTGCAACACACCCAAGAAGCCCTCGAAGACAACTTCTCCAATGTTCTCAATGTCTTCACTAGGCTCTTTCGCCTTCTCCTTGCGTTTGACATCAGGCGTGACAGATGTTCTTATATCTTGGCCGATTAGCCTGAGTGTGCTCCGAGAACTGCCGCCACGAACCCTGTCATCCACATCGCGAAAGTCTGAAGTGATCCAATGTCGTGCGGGGGCTTTCGCCAAGCGCGGTGGTCCGTAAAGTACTGACTCCATGGCGTGTTGGATCGTCCTCTGGTGTAGGGGAAAATATGCTTGTCGCAACTTCTCCCCAGGGCCGCTCTAGCTGATGAGCCGCAAATTGAATACTGAGGATGGATGGGGAATGTGAAATGATAGAGTGGGGGTCCTGGCACATGTCATTATTTATGGCGGTTCTCAAACCCAGAATGACGACAGACCAACGCCCCACTCTCATATCTCGTACCAACGACCAAGCGCTCTTAGGTCTCAACTCAACAGCACCTCATCTTGCCTTCATCCGCCACAGATTTGTGCAACACCATCTTACTCATCCAACAGTCTCGCGAAAGCGCATCTTTCCCACTTGTTTTGCACGGCCATCAACTTAAAGCTAGAGCAGCGGGAAAGACAATGGCTCGTGATCCTCAGGCTCGCGAGCGCGCGAATATTTGGACTGATAGGGCCTTGCTATGGCGCTCACCGCACCGGCATCTGTACGCCATCGGGCTTGCCATTATCACCTCCATCTGGATCGTCGAGCTCGAGGTGTTCAATCGAGCCGCTTCGACCGCTTCCTGTCCATGGCCATCTCTAACGCCCGCCTCGCAAGCCTCACGCACGAAGAGAGCAGTTGTGCCCCAAACAGACGAGCGATCGGATGAAGCCTTCCACCTACTTGTTCTCGCCGACCCGCAAATTCTGTGGACGCATGCGTATCCAAATTTGACGCCATGGCTTCGAAGACTCCCACCATGGCTTGCAGATCATTACATTCGCAAAGTTTACCGTGCTCTTCTACGAAAATGGGACACGGACTCGTCTGAGCGAGTCGATGCGGTTGTCTGGCTTGGAGACCTCACAGATGAAGGGCGGCGCTCGCAGACGGACGAAGAGTGAGTACACAATGACATTGCCAGTAGCTAGTATGAACCATTACTGACCTCTATAATCTGAAGATGGGTGCGCATGTACGACCACTTCGACCATTTATTTCCCTTCCAGCGGTCTCAACGTCGGCGCAATTCCCACCGTGCTTCCTCAGCCGATGAACGGTTTCGTTTACTGCCCAGGCCTTCCGAGCTTCCTTTCCTCTACACGGTAGGAAATCACGATGTGCCCATTCCTCGAAAGATGGGGCAGGCCAGCGACGTAGAGTCGGACTCGCGCGCGAAACGACGCTTCACTGAGCGCTACGGGGCACCTGTGGTCAGCCAAGGCCCACAGCGCTTCCAAGCGGTCACCCCATCCGCATCTGCCAAGGCTACGCGGTCCTTAAATGCTGTTTTTCATGTGTCTGTAGGAGGGCATTCCACCACACACGAGATCGTGCTTCTCGACGCCATGGATCTGATCGCCATGCAGCGCGATACCCGGCCGAATATTGCGCCCTACGGACAGCCTCTCGACAAGCTCGTACGCCAAGCTTTTCCCAGCACCTATGACTTTGTTGAGTCACTCAGCAAAGAGCGATCGAAGGAGCAGCATCGGCCACGCGTGATTTTTAGCCATGTTCCACTTTGGAGGCCGACACCAGGAATCGCTGAGAACAACTGCGACATCGAAACTCGCTCACGCAAACATGGAGTGCGCAGGGAGCACCCGAGTCGTGGCTTGTATCAAGACACGGATAGGTACGACACGTACCAAAACCTCCTCAGCAAACCGGTTTCAGATTGGATTGTGAAGAAGATTGGCTGGAGTGGTGGTGCAGTCCTCTCCGGCGATGATCACGACCACTGCGAGTATGTGCACAATGCCAGCAGTACCTCAGGCGCACTTGGCCCCACTGTGCAGGACTTCGGCAGGGAAGATCTGCCAGAACTCACGGTAAAGAGCATGTCGATGACCATGGGGGTTCGCAAGCCAGGCTTTGCCCGCATTACGCTCTTCGCGCCCAGCTCTACGCAGGACGCGACCAACCCTTCGATGGCCTACACTCCGTGTCTGCTTCCTGACCGTGTCGGCTTGTCAATCAAGGCTTACGGGATGCTCACATTATGCGGGCTCTTCGTTCTTACAGCTGTACACAACTCAACCTTGGCATCGATTTTCGGCAAAGTCCTACCGTTCCGACTGTCGACACATCGCAAAAAGGCCTCAGACACGTACAAGCTGCTACCTACGATGGGGAGCGGAGCTCGGGATGCACGTGCCAAGCAGGTACGGCGCAGAGTGACAGGTTTGGTTCCAGCTTTGAAGGATCTAGGACTGCTGCTGGCTCTCTTTGCCGTGTATTTTTACTTGGCAGTCGCCATATTGTGAGCCATACGGAAACGATGCCTTCCACAAGTTGAGATTTGAAGCAGCCATTACCTTGCGCCATCAAGTGGAATTCACTCACCACACGTCAGAGTTGTCAGGAGCTAATCCCCCTCACCACACAAATTACGGTGAGAGCTATGGAATCCCGTGTGTCCCCGGACGCCATACCGTTTTACTCTTCGCTCTACGTGGGCTGAAGGGAAATAGAAATCAAGGATTTTTGGCAAATATGAAAAGCGATGAGTGGTTTCATGGCGGAACCAAAAAAATACAGTAGCCGGGGTTCGAACCCGGGACCCTCACTTTATCTCGCCAATTCAGGCGCCAATGCTCATGGGAAAGTGATATCTTAACCGCTAGACCACTACTGTGACTGAATATGGGAGCTGTCAGTCGATGTAAATATATATCAATATAAAGAAAGGCGTTTTTCTGGAAAAAGAATGAATGCTTCTTTTCCCGTCTTGCCTCCCTCGGTCGTCACTCGCCACTCGAATTGAACACGGCGCGACTCCTTCGGGTTGTATTCGACAACTCCCCCCCTTTGAGTTCGCAGCCGAGGCTCACAGCTTACTGGCCAGCGAGAAAAGGCACCCTGATCCGTACGCCGGACGACGCCCATGTACTAGTCTCCGCAAGATGGCGCACGTCCCGTACATTTCGGTCCAGCCGACATATCCAGCTGCATTCGCTGACGTGTCTCAGTCCATTCTGCCGCAAGAAACCGCTTGGGTATCCATCTACGCTCAAAATGCACCCAATGCTAGTGTGCATGGGAAATTGCTTTTGGAGCCGTGCGTCGCCAAGACGCGCGGCTCTGCTGAGGAGCAGAGGAACACTGCCGGTGGCGTTGCGCTCACTGTGAAGGATGGTGAATTTGCGATTGAGAGGGTCACTGGATCATATGTGAGTGATTTCCAAGATGATAGGGAATGATCCATGCTAATATGTTGCACTTGCTCCGGCTCTACGTAGGCCGACTTCACTGTCCGAACTCCGAAAGGCAACGATGGCTCGATGACCAATTTGCAAGACCGTTCAGCACGCAAGCGCAGCAACCAGATACACGCTGGCCCAACCAAGGTCAGATTCTCTCGAAGGCACATTCAGACATGCATCAAGACGCGGGCAGGAATATCGGCCTTAGATATCAGTCCAATTTCGAACAATCTCTACGTTGTGGGTGGTGACGATGGTGCGCTCTATGTCGGCCGCACCAATCAAGGCGACCGGTGTTCAGAGAATGTGCTGCCACAAGATGATAGCACAAGGGCAATAACTACAGGCGAGCCTCTTGACGAAGGAGAAAGGATAGAGAAGCTTGCACAAGCAAAAATGGCCGCAAGACAAGCGCAAACTGAGAGGGAAAGGGTGCTGCCTCTGACGGGTCATGTTGGAGACGTCAGAAGTGCCCGATTCTTCCCAAGCGGAGAGGGTGAGGTGCCATGCCTTGCTTGCTATCATCAACGCACTTCCAAATGTTCTTTAACTAAAATGCGCTACTTTTCTGATGCTGATTTGGGCTCTACTCATGTTTCATAGTGATTCTAACTACCTCTTCCGACCTTACAGCGCGGATCTTCTCTGCGTTAGAGGACTCGAATCCACGCACATTCAAAGGACACAAGCGCGCCATTCTCTGCAGCGAGATTATCGATCGCGGAAGAGAAGTGCTTACGGCGGGAGCAGACGGTACTGTTCGCTTGTGGGACGTGGGTGCTAATAAACAGATAGGCCTCTTCGCCAGCGAACGCTTCAGCTCCATTAATGCACTTGTCCTTCAACGGCACTCCGCGGACGCAACCGGAGGAAACTCACAAGGCAAACTGCTTGCGACGGCTCTTTCATCGGGGAGGATCGAATTGCATGACCTGGGCGCCAGGCGGAGTGCAGCACTTATCCCCGCTCTCAAAGCATTCCCTCCTGGCTCGCCCCCTGCTGCTTCAGACATATGGGACCAATCAGCGCCCGGCCCTCTCTTCTCCCTTGATTGGGATAGCGAACGGCACATCATTGCGGCAGGCAGCAGAGAGGGTGTGATAGCACTGCATGACGACCGGATGCTCAGCTCCTCACTCTCTTCCGGAAGTGGAAACGCGCGCGAAGGTGAGGCGACGCAAACAGACGATGCACCGTCGACGGATGGGCGCTCAACACCCCGGAGTCTTTTGGGCTGTTGGAGGCGTAATGGAGCCGCAATCAACGATCTGCGACTCGTCTCAAGCAATACTGCGGCAAGTAGCCTGGACATCGTCGTCGCGACATCCGACGGTCTTCCGTACCGCGCCAGCTTGCGGCCGATCCTCACAGGTCAGAGAGACGAAAACTTTAGCGTCGCCCCAGAGGTTGTCGAGGAGTACGCAGAGTGGGACTGCGATAGCGTCGAGAAAGCACGGTTGGATCCGCAAGGCAGAGTTTGGCTGGCTGGCACAGATGGATTGCTGAGGCGGTACTGAGCATTTAAAGTTTCAATTCGGGATCTGCGAAGGCACTCTGGCTCGTTGCTACTCTTATTTCCGAACGCGACCTGTCAGGAAGTGCACACTCTTGAAATTGCAATCCATTTACCAAGCGGCGCCCTTGCCTGCCTTTGAGGTCATATGGGGTGCTCGTCAAGATTCATTCAGTCTGGCGTGCCTACCCGACTCGGCGATGGCCGTCGTCCGACGATGGTGGGCAGTTCTTTCTTTTAAACCTGCTCATGTTGCCTGAAAGAAAGAAAGAAAGAAAGAAAGAAAGAAAAGGAAAAAGGTTCAGCGGGCGCTGTGCGCACGAGCCACCTGACGTTGGGGGATCCACGAGCTTGCTTTATGAACAAAGAGAAGAGCCGCTGGCAGCAGCGGCCTTTAGGCACGCTTCGCTGATCGCGGGATTGATGCATTTTGATGATGACGACGACGTTACGGCAGTAACGGTGATGGAATGGCAAGTCTCGATTGCACACGACATCCTCCAGGCGCACGCCCATCTTTCCTTTCTTCACGGGGCCTTCCTTTGCTTCCATAAAGGATCGTTGAGCCTCAAGCACGCCCACACCGCCGTCTTGTCATACACGCTTCTGCTGGTGCTGCCGCTGTCGCTGTTGTGTCCTCGTTTGCTTTCGACGATCAAGCCAGGCATTTCTGCGCGCACAAGCAGCATCAAAAAATCTTGCCTAATCACTTCTCAGTTCACCCCGGCGCGCAGCTCTTTGCACAGCAAGCCCAGGTAAGCATATCCACTCTTTAGGTCATTGTACATCAGCGAATTAGTCAAGATGCCGCGCACAGCCGAGACCGCGTCGTACCGCTTCAACCACACCATGATCCGTGTGAAGGACCCCAAGGCGTCTCTGCACTTCTATTGCGACATCCTTGGCGTGAGTTGAGTTTGCCCCTGCCCGATCGCGAGCAAGCTGCGCGAAGCTGACCTCGCTCATCGGGGGTTTCGCCTTTTGCGCTCCCTCCTCGTTCCACGCAGATGGACTTGATTGACGAGTGAGTCTGACGCGCAGGGTCATTCGAATGCATGTATTTTCAGAGAACTGAGAGGCTTTTGACGTCCAGGCACAATGCAGGTGACTTCACGCTCTACTTCCTCGGATACCAGCACCAGAAAGTTGAAAAGCGCGGAGAGCGCGAGGCACTCCTCGAGCTGACCTGGAACCATGGGACAGAGGTAAGCTTTTCAATAGTGGCTTCAGCTCATACCATCAGAGATACTAATGAGGCCACCACTGCTTGGCTCGGACCGTGCATCAACAGAACCAAGAGGGTCAAGTGTACGTCAACGGAAATGAGCAGGAGAAGCAGGGCTTCGGCCACACATGCATCGCAGTTGATGACCTGCAAACAGCTGTCAAGCGTTTCGACTCGATGGGCGTCAAGTTCAAGAAGCGTCCCGAGGACGGCAAGATGCGCCACATCGCTTTCGTAAGTTTGCTGCGCTCGTCCGCACTTTTGAAAAACGCACCGGCTGAAACGGTGTTGGAATCGCTCTGCTTACAGATCTACGACCCTGACATGTATTGGGTGGAGATCATCGAAACCGGGACGGGCGGTACGGCAAAGTGAGCAGCTCGGGAGAAAAGCAGTGCACTCCACATGTAGAAATTTGCCGTACACACTTGTACACACTTGTCATATCTAATTCTCTGCAATGTTGCCACGTCAGCGATACCTGCTGATTCAACGAATGCAGAGACCAGAATCAAGCAGTCGTCACTTGCAAATGCCGCATGCGTCTGCTGTACGTTCTGGATTATGATGCAAATGCAGCTAATCGCCATCAAGCACCGCCGAATCGTGCCAGTCTGCGCCTGCGGATCTCTTCAGGACTGATCTGCTCCACCTCTTCCGCCTCTTCTTCCTCATCGCTCTCTCCCTCTCCCTCTTCGCCCGTGGTCTTACACTTAGCGGTGGAAGCGCTCTCCTTGACGGGTGACACCTCGCCTCTCACACGACGCTCCGCCCGCTCGCGCTCTAACTGCTCCTTGGCCCGCGCCTCAGCACGCATGCGCGAGATGCGCTCAACATCGTCGGGTGCCGGCGTGTGGTACGCTTCTATGACGGCCGCAGCCGTCGCACGGGCATGTGCGACGTCCCTGTCGCCGCCACCGCCCCTACCAGCCTGCAGCCGCTCGAGCGCGGACGTGTCGCCCATGCTGGCCGCCAGCGCAGCTTGCAACGCGGCATCCTCGTCGTCGTAGACCCTGTCGCGCGCCGGGCCAATCAGTGCACTTGCTTCCGGCGCCCCGCGGATTTTGAATGGATCGATCGAGGCGTTGTCACCTGGGAGAAGCTCATCTAAATCGTTGTCGTCGTCGAATGCATCGACGTCGATCACTGGTGCTACAGCATGCCGCATGGGCGGACGCGATGGGGCACTCGAAGAGTGCAGAAGGTCCACCTCTTCGTCATCGGCTTCGGCACCCTCAATCGTCCCACGTAGCGCGGGATGTAAAAACGGCGAGCGGCGTGAAGAGGACGCAATGACCTGGAACGTGCCGTCTCCAATATTCTCGTCTACTTCCAAGGCGTTCGGAATGCCCAATGTGCCAGTGCTACTTGTGGAGTGTGTCAGGAAGCTGTTCTGCCCTCGTCGAGGTAGTCGGCTGATGCTACTGTTCGGCGCAACTGCATTTGATCCTCGCATTGCATCTTCTCCTGCTGCGTCTCCTCGGTGAGCCTTTCTCCGCCGCCCGCCACTAGCGCTGGGTTGCCCAGCTCGGTTTGCTGGTGTATGCGGAGAGGCGGTACCTGAGCGTGAGCCTGAGCGTGATGAAGATGCAGATGTCCGCAAAGCGCTGGTCCTTGAAGCATCAACAGCAGAATTATGTTGCCGGGCTCTGGTTGCGCTGGTACTCTCCTCGGAATCTGCAGGTATGTCCCGCAGAGAAGCCTGCAAGGCGGCCTGCAGTTCCGCATCGTCGTCGTCGCCAGTTAAGTCGATCTGCTCGGTAGCGGGGTGCAGACCTTGTGCGGAGGGATCGCCAGAAGGTTTGGAGGAAGATGCCATCTCCGGCGGGATGGCGTCCGCCACTTCGTCAGCCTGCGATACGTAAAAAGATTGTTCGCCGACCGAGTCGTCGGCTGGTCGGATAGCAAATACGGAATATCGCTCGTTCTCGGCCGCACGCAGCAGCTCGCTTAGGTAGAAGTTGCCGACATACTGCGGCTTCTTGAAGAAAGAGTTGAGATTGAACCAGTATTTTGCGCGTGGGCCAAAGCTCCTGATGGTGAACCAGTGCGACTCAAAGTTCAGAACGAACGCTAGCTGCGACGTCTCTGGATTTGAATGGAATGGTACCATCTCGGCGCTGCGCCATCGGACCATCTTCAAGCTCCAAGCTTGTAGCGCAGCTTCCACAACGCCTACAGAAAAGAAGCCAGAGTCGTCCATATTGAGGTTGGATTGATCATTCCGTCTATGCGCGAATTCGTTCATGTCCAGCTGTGCAGCCTCCAGAGAATCGAGCTGGGTGGCAATGTCGGCTAGCTGGGCGGCATCGTAGATGTTGCGCTGTAGCAAGGCGTTGAGACAGTGCTGAGCGCAGAGCATCGAGCCTGGCTCCTGGCGCTCTGCGGATGTGCATTTCAATCTGTAAGCATCGGATTAAGTCACGACATTTGACCCATCAAACTCACCATGATGAATGTATTGCAACAGTGCCTCCGCCATTGTTCCTTGAGGCTAGAGCCACGCGTCTGATAAGAAGCAACTGCGCGTCGACGTGCCGAAGTACGACAGCCCGTTCGAGTCTTCGACTTGCGATGGGCCTCCTATCACCTTCAACAAGAGTCCTAGCCCTGGTGGGTAGAATGGTCATGAGCGCGGGCGGTGCGCTTGCGCTGTTGGAAACAAAAGCAGCACATCCAGGACGATCACAGAGACCAACACCGATCGACGGTGACAACGACGACGACGACGATTCGAACTCACGACGCGTCCTTTTCGTATCGCGTCCTGTGCAGAGAGGGGAAATTCGACACGGGCGCAGTGCCGCATCCCAGCCTGAGCATCCCGCCGATCATACCATACTCGACTGAATGAGATGCGGCCACTCTTAGGACTTTCATCCTCCAATGATGCCATGTTGCTGCTCCCCGTTGGGCAGTAGCAGCGTTGGACGCAACCTTGCCGCCGCGAAGATTGGTGTGTGCCGAGAGAGAGGCGTGGAAGATGGCAATCAAGACATCTCTGCGATGTTGGGGGCGATCCAGGATCCCCCTGATACGCCGAGTGATACTGGTTCTGGCTGCAGCATCGCTCGCTGCAGGTGCTACCGACCATAATCACTTCACTTGCAAGGATATCAAAGTAAACAACAAGCACTAGTGAGGGAGAAGTTGCACGCTGATGCTTCCATCTTGAACCGCTATGCGAGCCATCTAACCCAATTTCGAGTTCGTGCCCTGCATGTTTGATTGTCCAGTGACCTTTCGCATATATCATTCCCAATCTCCATCTCCTCAACAAAAGCCACACCACCAACAAAGACAGAGGAGCGCCTGGCGCTAGATCTCTGCAAACCGTTGAACTACCACGAGCGAAGCCCGGCAAATGACCAATGTCCAAAAGGGTCGTGGGCGTGTCTGCTTGTGGTCAACTCCAAGCAGGGCGAGAGCGACCGTATCACACAGGTGATACCTCTCATCACCCCTGAGAAAGAAGGAGGCGAACAGACTGCGATACGGTGGGATACCGACGAGGGAAACACGGTTGAAGAAGGCGAGCGTGAGTTGCTTGATGTCAGCCGGATATCGCCCTCACCTGCTAAACTCATTAACGCGCTTGTCTGTCCACAAAAGAGTGGCAACTACGGCTCCACGGAGCAACATACGCCGATAAAAAGCAGAAGACTCTCATTAACTTTAAATGCGATCACAAGGCTCCAAAGGTGACTCTCTCTTTTCATGCGTTTCTCTCTGTTCACTGCTAAGAAAGTCGTGTTCCCTTATTTCTTCAGAGCGCGAACCCCGTCTGGGAACATTACGATGCGCGAGATGGCGAGCTCAAGTTGGATTGGTCCACACCGTATGCGTGCGCCAGCAACGACAATGGAAACGGTGATGATGGCAACGATGCAGGTCGTGGAAACGGCGATGCCTCTCAACCTAGAACAGACGGTGGCTGGGGCTTCTTCTCATGGTTTTTCTTCCTGCTGTTCCTCACATTCGGCACATATTTTGCGCTGGGCACTTATCGCAACTACCAACAATTCGGCATCATCGAGATCCCGCACAAAGAGTTCTGGCGCGAGTCGCCTTTCCTGCTGCAAGACGTGGCCAAGCAAGCCCTGCGAGGACTATCAGGAGGGTTTCGCGGTAGCAGTCGTGGCGACTATGAGGCTTTGTAAACACCTGTGAATGCGGCGGGAGAAAGCCATGCCAGTTTTAATATGCCCCCTGGGGTACATTGATGCGGGGCTTCTGAAGACAGATCCTTTTCTGCCGATCTTGTAGCATACTACTGTTCATTGCATATAAGTACATGTGAGAGTGTGGGTCGTAGGATCAGTAGATGCCCGCAGAGATGTTTGCCTTAGCCATTCCCTTCAAGCCTGCTTGGCTGGCTTCTGTGGTGATGCATTGTCACCTTGGATGTCCTCTTTAGTGACAAGTTCGAAATGCCACATCTGAAAACAGAGTTAAGTGGCAGGCACTCAGCTTGGTGGCTCAGCACGGCTGGTGCTACTTAATAGTAAGCGACTCACGAAGTACTCAAGCACTTGTTCAAGATTCTTGCACAGGGTCTCAATCTGTTCGCGTCGCTTCTGTTGCTCGGCCGCGATCTGCATTTTGGTCTTGGTTGGACCTTTGCCTTCGCTCTGCGCTTTATTACCATCATACTCGACCTTTTCGAGCCTGTATTTGATATAGAGAATAGTCTGGTTGATCCCTGTGGAACAGATACAGACACATCGAAATCCTCTTAGCACACCTGTGCAACTCTTGAGTTCACTCTAACCGCAGGCGACTTACAGTAAGGCCAATTGACCGTTTGCCAGCAGTCAGGCTGCTCGGCGACCCATTGCTCCTCTTTGCCACTTGAAGACGGCACGGAGCGCACACTCTCCGTTTCGCTCAATTCCGAAAGCTCTGACTCGGTCTCGTCGGCTTGCAAAATGCTGCGTTGGCTAGCCGAAGGTGTTGGCGGAGTCAAGTCGATACAGTTCGGCCGGGGATCGGGCGCCGCCGCTACATCCAGCTTGGCTACCATGGTGCGGAGACGCGTACTGGGCGCAGATGCGCTGCCACGTACTTGAAACTTCGCCTCTTCCGGATCGACAGGTACCTGCTTGGGAGCCACCACATTGTCGGACGGAAGTGCGCCATTCCCTGATGGGGAAGAGGTGCCATTGCTGCGATCATCCCCCATGACCACGTCCCTATCCGTTGTGTGTTCCACAGCAGCCTCAGCAGCAGCTTTCTCCGCTCGCGCTTCCTCCTGAGCTTCCTCTTCCTTTCTCCTGACTTCTTCTGCGGCAGCTGCCATGGCGGCTGGTGAAGGGAAAGGCTTGCCATGTACAACTATTCCCCACGCCCAACGACCAGTTGTCTGCCGTGGCATTTGCTCTACATATTCTGAAAGTTGCCAGTACTCGCGGCCATCTACGTCGACGCCGAGCGGGCCAGTACGCAACTTGAGCGTGTTGAGGTTGTTGTAGAGCTGAACGCGATGGTTGAGAAGAGCCCACTTGTGATTGCGGTCGGCCATCCGTTTCTGTGTGCGTGCATGTGATATAGTGATCAAGGCATGTCAGTCCCGGCCAGCAGATTTCAAGCTGCCCAGTTTCGCAACCAGACGCACCTCCTTCTTCCAAGCTTCAAATAGCTCCCTATTTAGCATGCTGGGGGCTTTCTTCTGGACTGCGCTGTTGATCTCAGCGTACTCCTTCTCCAGGAGGCCCAGTGCAGCTTTTGCTTCCTTCTCCACTGCCATAATCTCATCGGCGCACTGTCGCAAGTCCTTGTTGACTTCAGGCGCTTGGAGCACAAGTTCGATGAGCGCAACAAGAATGCTAATCTTGTCTTCCAAATTCGGAGCAGGAATCGGACCAGCGGGCTCGGGAGTCTTGGTCTTCTCTTTCTTCGCCTCGTGTTTCTCGGAGGGCGATTCACTCTCTGCAGAGTTCCGACCGCTTGCGGCGGACAAGGCATCATCCCCTTCCCGATCACCATTGGACGTCTCCCTAACTGAAGCGTCTTCCTCGTCCGACTCTTCTTGCAAGCGCTGCGTTCGGCTTGAGCGACGCGGCTGAATCTCGTCTTCTGCATTCTCCGCAGAAGCCGACCATCTTCCTTTTCTCCTGAGTGTAAGCTTGATTTTTGTCGCTTTGAACTTGCTTCCTTCTTCGCCATCCTCTTGATCCTGTACATCCTGATAGTCGTACTCCGACTCTCCTTCGCTCTCCCAGCTCGAGACGCTGGCCTCCCGCAAGTTCATCCGTTTGACCTCGCGGTTCTCGACGGCGGCACGCCTTGCTCTGGTCATACGCGTGAACAATGTTGGCGAAGGCGGTGCAGGTTCCTCGATATCTTCGATGCTGAATTCATGCTCCACTACCGGGAGTGGGGTGATGGTGATCTCATGGTCTTGCAGGAGCTGACATGCGACCTTCCATGGCTCTCCGCGGCTGTTGTCGCCTCCGAAATCTCTGAAGGATTTGACGAGCGATTGGAAGCCTGCTCGGGGCTGACCAGATTGAATGTTCTTCCCTAAGCCAGCAATGGTACAGATCATTCGTTCGAAAATCGTCTGCACAGAGCGAGGGGTCCAGGATTCGAACTTGTCCAGGGTTTTCAGGACATTGCTGCAAGACAAAGCCACGTGAGCAGGCTTTAGTCGTTATCTCATTTGTGAAATTGGATTCATCACTCACGCAGGTGTCTCAACGGCATCAAACCGGACCAGCGTTTCGTACAGCCAAATTCTTGCTGCAATGTTCTCGCTGGGCAGTTTCGTGTGGATGACGTCAAGCTGTGGCGCATCGACTTTCTTCGGCTCGACCAGCTTGCGCGGGAACAGTGTCTGGCGCTTCATGCTCTTGGGCGATGCTCCTCTACGAAGCTTCTGACCACTCTTAGTTTTCGCTTTAGCAGTGCTAGCAGGCGCAGAAGCCTTGCTGGTTGTGCTCTTGTTAGCAGTGGGCTTGCTTTTGTTTTTCGCAAGGTTGGCATCTCCGGTAGTCTGCTTCTTGCTCTCGATATTTTTCTTCGTGAGCTTTTTGCGATTACTGCGATCCTTCTCAAGCGCAGGCCTTAATAATTGCTTTTTGAGCTTGCCGGGAGACTTTGGATCGGCGTGGCCATTCAATTTGGCACCGGCAATTGGACTGGAGCTCACGCTTGCACTCGAAGCCACCTTTTTCGATGATGCCTTTTTGTCCGATTTGCTAGGACTACTACTTTTCGTTCTGACTCCCCCGTTCATCATATCGCGGGATGCAGCAAGGTGAGCCTTCAGACTGCCTTTCTCTTCGGTCACTTTGGCCGCCTGCTCAGTTGTGCTGAATGCAGGAAGGCCATTGAAGCGCCTGCATCCCGAGCAATAGCAAGCGCCCCGACAACGAGGGCACTTAGGAAATGTGAGGAACAACGCAAGTTGAGCAGGGCGCCTCCTTCGAGTGAGGTGATCCACTCGGGGCAACAATACTCACAATCCAGAAATATTTCGCCTCACCTGGCCCGACATGGTCGGCCGGGTCATAGGTTGTGTCGCCACGACCATTCTTTCGAATTTGCTCGAGCTCCTCGTTGTAAAAGTTCTCGAGCGAATACGAGCAATACGAGTAAGCGCACCGGTTGCCGCCACCCCGCACGACTGTGTGCGCAGTCAGCAATATTTTCGAGCGCGCACGTTTGCGGGTTGCGGTTCAGGAATGTTCAAAATGAGCGACGGTCGTCAGCGACGCGTTATTCTTTTCGATGTTATCCGCACCCATTTGTTACCATAGTCGAGAGACGTCCCGTGCGCATGCCAATATGGCTCTTGTCCAATAAAGGAAACTCACCTGTACACTGGATCAGAGGAAATTTGCAGAGGCTGGACTTGCCATGTTGATGGCAGAATTGTTCGTCTTTGCCGGTGAATCCCTTTTGATTATTCTGCCTCTTTCCTGTCTTCGTGCCATCAGACCTCTTTTTCGCTTCACCTGTCGCAGCCTTTGCATTCTTCGGCGTCTTGGATACGGGTTTGCTTCCCACCGCACCGCCGGCCAACAATGCCCGTTTCTTGCCCTTTTTGTCAGACGCGTCGCTGTTGCCACTATTGTATGAGGTCGATGTCGTGTCGGCCGTTCTGAATCCGTGGCTCGTATCAGCTTCGTCCTCTGAGTCAAGGTCGTTGTCGGTGTCTGCGCCGCTGAGAGAGCTCTCGCCTTCGGAAGTTAGGTCAGAGTCGAGTTCCGAGTCCGCGGTCACGTTCGTTTTCACGAACGACTTTGACTTTGTGCCTTCGTCGTCGATATTAATTGCTCTGCCCTCCTTCCCGTTCAGCGGAGGCAATGAGGTTGAAGAGGGAGACGCTTTGCGTAAGCCAGACGTCGCTAATGGCTTTGCGGACAGGCCGTTCATCGCTGGGAGAGGCTTTTTAACATTAGGGCTAGATTCTTTATCACCACCAGATGGAGCAATCGCGTCAGGCTTTCGTGGTATTCTGGGTAGCTTCGTTAAGTTGACTGAGGAGGGAAGTCGCGGATTAGCCAGAAGAGAGAGGGCGCGTATAGCGAGTGCAATTGCCCACTCCCAACTCACGCGATGTCTGATGATAGAGCTTCCCCGGCGGCATGATACACGAGCTTACCCGTGTGCAGCTGAACTTGAGCAAAAGCAAGCTGGCTAACCGCTTGTGACTTGGAACACGTTCAGGGATGCACTATGCGAGGAAAGAGCGTGGCAATTCTGCATCCATGCAAGGTCGAGAACAAGTTATTGTATGGTCAAGCGCTAAACTGTGGAGGAGCGACGCGAACTGCGATTCTCATTGACTCTCATGTGTGCCGCGCGTGACGCGTTCCCACCGTGAGACGTTACTAGACGTGATTTGGTGGGTCGGGGGGTTAAGTGCATTTTCGCGATTCTCGGCATGTTTGCTGCAATCCTCCCCGGCTTGACGCTCGTAACCCGATACATTTTTCGTGAATGAATGGGACATTGGTGCCTATGCCCTGGTTCAAAATCGTCGATGGAACGGAAAAAAAAAACGGGGCAACTTCTGCTGGACCCTTCATCCAGCGCACACAAGGATCATGCACGTATCGCCCCCGCAGATTTTAAGCGTGCGCCGGCTGTAGACAGCTCGGGTTACGATTCGGGAAGTGTCCCTGAAAATGGGAGGAGAGTTCCATGATCATGGAGATTTTGCAAATTCCCCCGGAGAGGCCTTCTCCCTCAAGCAGGCAGGCTTTCCGTCACCACCGGAGGTTGGACTTCTGTTGGTGATAGCTTGATCACAAACGTCGCCTTGAACCTTTGACGGTTGCTGCTCTTCGTTGTCTACACTTTCATAGTCAGAGGATGGGCCACGGTACATCGCGTTCAACAAATCTGAACCCCTTGCGGGCTGCCTGCTCTTTGGATTGCAGGGATCCTTCGAATCGCCCTCAACGTGACCCATCAATTTGAACAAGGCTAGCGGGGCAATCGACTGAGAACATGTCGAGCAACGATGAGCAAGCTGCTCCTTTCACGAGTGGGATCGAGTCTCAAGTGTCGAACCTATCTCTCAAAGGTAGGAACGACAGCAAAGGTGAGTGCAACCTCATCTGGCGTGGCCATCTAACGTGCGTACACTCATGAAAATGCGCGCTGATCCTGATTGCAGCAACACGACCAACAATGTCAGGGACTGTATCGGCTCCAGCAGCTGCAGTGTTAACATCAGCAACAGGCTCAGCCAGCACGGTGCCACGACCACCGCAGGTGGCGACCGGTGGTCCACCCCCTCGGGCAGCGACAGGAGGGCCTCCGCCAAGGAGGCCAGGAGGGGGAGGTGGCCCGCAAAGTGGCCTTGCAGATTTGGCCGAACGCACGAAACAACTGGGTGGAGCCAAGATACCACCGAGTCTGCAGGCCAGATTAGCAGCCGTGAGTCTCTCTCGATACGACCGACCTCGAGGACAGCTGATGTTGACTTGTGCGGGATGGGCTGCAGAACGCAAATCTTTCATCAGCCGGAACAACAATGGCCCCCAATCAGCGCATTGACCCTTCTTCACTACTCAGTAGCACCCGCATCGCGCCGCCGCGACCCAGCTTTCCACCGGGTATAGCAAGTGTCTCGGCTCCAGCAGCTAGTACTGGAGGCTTGGGTGGTCGGCGAAAGGGGCCATTGCTAAAGTTGAGCGATATGAGTGGGAATGCAACAGAGGACTCAAAGAGGAAGGGTCCAGGCTCGGCAGGGGCACAGCCACTTAACAGTGGGCCAGGTCGAAAGCTCGCGCCTCCAGGTCGCCTGGCAGTGGCATCAAAAGGCGGCACGATGAGTTCTGCTTTCTCCAGCTACTCGAAAATTGTCGATCCGTCTGGCCGACTGAACTTTGGCGGAAAAGCGATTCTCCATGCCTCTGGGGTTGAGTTTGGGAACGGAGTGACATTCAATATCAACATGGATGATCTTCAGTTGCTAGATGAGTTAGGTCGTGGGAACTACGGAACTGTGCGGAAAGTCAGGCATACACGTACCAAAGTTGAGATGGCAATGAAGGTGCGTAAATTGAATACGCATCCCCGCCGCGTGAGGGCCCAAAGCTTACGCTTCTAATGCTTTTGCAGGAGATTCGCCTCGAACTCGATGATCCAAAATTGAAAGCGATCATTACGGAGCTCGACATCCTACATCGAGCCACAGCACCGCAAATTGTCGAGTTCTACGGTGCATTCTTCATCGAAGGGTGTGTCTATTACTGCATGGAGTACATGAACCCCGGAAGTCTGGACAAGCTATACTACGGAGAAGGAAGCGTACCGGAAGATGTCTTGGCGAGAATTGCAAACAACATGGTTAAAGGGCTGCGGTTCCTGAAGGACAAACTGAATATCATTCACCGAGGTGAGCGCCCAAATTGGCGCACAGCGGAGGGCCTAATGTCTGACTCTTCATCGTTATGTCTCTCCCACCAGACGTAAAACCGACAAACGTATTAGTCAATCGCAAAGGCGAGATCAAGCTATGCGATTTTGGCGTGTCCGGTCAACTGGAAAAGAGTCTAGCAAAGACCAACATTGGGTGTCAAAGCTATATGGCGGTGAGTAACATTCTACATGCCAGTCGATTCATCGTTTTCGTCCATCTGAGGTTTGTTACTTCGTCGTCTCGTATTGTGGCGTAGCCCGAACGCATCAAGGGCGAGTCCCAAAATAACTTGGCGACCTACACAGTCGCATCGGATGTGTGGTCCCTGGGCCTTTCAATAGTGGAGCTCACCAAGGGCGGCTACCCATACCCCCCCGAGACATACTCGAACGTATTTGCGCAACTACAAGCCATCGTACACGGCGACCCACCCACATTACCGCTTGAGTATTCGGAAACTGCCAAGGATTTTGTCGCTCGCTGTCTCGAGAAAGTGCCAGGGCGAAGAGCCACTTACTCGGAGCTGCTCGAGCACCAGTTCCTTCGCGATGACGTGATGCGCGGCGACTTGGTCGACATGGCTGCCTGGGTCGAGCGCTCCTTGGCTGAAAGAAGTAAAATGAAAGAAGACGCACAAGTCAAGACGCCTGTATGACTATACATATTCTCATCCTTCCAAGTAGTAACGAATCAGACGGTGCATTGGCCGGGCTGCACATCCACTTCTCTGCATCATCCCCGTGTGCTCGATTTCCAGCGCTGCTCTTTCATGCTCCCATTGCCTCGCGCATTTCCAGAGGGCGAAACGAGAAGCCCAAGTCCGGTGTAGAAGCAGCTTGCTCACCAAGTCGCGAGAATAGTGCAGACTGCGATGAATTTAGAAGTTTGCATGCCTAAACAGATGAACGTATGATAAGTCCTAAGATCGATGCAGTCTAACATTGTCCCAGCAGGGAATTGCCCGGTCTGGGAGCAATAGATGAAAGTCAGACATAGTGAAAGGCCTAACTGCAGCGACAGCACACTCACACTTTCGAACCGTAACCTCCTTCAGAGCGAGGACGCTGCCAAGTCGTCAGGTTCGGATTTCTTAAAAGGTAAATGGTGATTTAGTCTCAGTAGCCGCTACCCCTCCTGCCTTCGATGTCAGAACTCACGTGTACGCTTCCAAGTGTTTCTCAATGTAAGCAGCGGTGCTAGAAAAATGAACGAATATTAGATTCAGGAAGTAGCTCTACAACCGGGCGGAACGAGGTAGGACTCACGGGTGATCATCCGCTAGGTCAACGAAAAGGACAGATTTATCTCATCAGTGCGAGTTGGAAACAACGACAACGATACCCATACTCACGATCGCAGCCAACAGCAATCTTACTAGGATCCTGCCATACCCTCACATAGTCTACGTACATGTGCGCAGGGAATTCCAAATTCTCCCAGTCGATCGAAACTGCCATGGGCCCGCGATAATGGATCAACTCCTAGTTAGATCGAAGTACTGCTGCGAAAGCAAGCTCACCAAAATTTCGACTGATGCCGAGGTTAAGGATGACTGGCATGAGAATATGAGGTCAGCATAGCTCGACGGTGCTTGAAATAGTCCAAGCGCAGGGGGGAAGGCTCACTGTACATCGGCTCGGTCGGTACGACGCGCGGCCCAATTTCGGTCTGCTCATCAGGCCCGAGCCCAGTTGACCCTAGCCGCCACTGTCGCTCGCCATCGATCAGCCACGTGACATGGCTCTGAGTAGAAGTACCAGGGATATATTCGAAGGCATAGGAGCTGAATTGTTGTCCTGTTAGCTCATAAGCCTCGTACGAAGTGTTGCCCAGACCAGAAGCAGCTTGCTGGTACACGCTACCTCGATACTCGTTCGGTTCTGTGTTAGGCGTGTAGAACGTCGCCCAGTCGCTCGTCGAGTTTGGAAGCCAGTAGCCCGCATCGAAAGGCGCGACCTGGAGACTCATGGACGTGCTGCCATTTGCACCGCGCTGTCCTCGGGCTGCGGCTTCAATGATGTCGATCTCGGCGCCAGAACGACCGACCCAGGTGCCGTCGCTGTTCTTTGGACCTGGATGGTCATCGCTGTTCGGACAAGTGCAGGCGCTGAGGCGTTGGCCTGGGAGATAGCTTAGTGCCGGTCCATACTGCAGCACTCTTTCATTTCAGCCACTGAATAATCCGAAGTTCCACAGGAAAAATGTACTAACTTGCTCCACATACACACCCGTAGTCTCAGCAGCCAGCGGCCCGCCACCCTGACTTGCAGGGTATGTCTGATTTTTGAGGGTGCCAACGTCGCAAGAATTGTAAGAGTACGGCCACAATCCATCCGTTGTTGCTCCACTGATGGCAGTCCCCACTGCGTGAGTCAAAACGACCCGCAACGTCACAAGACCATCCACTCACTATCCTGCTCTGATAATGTTTGCAGCCGTCCAAGCGGCAGGCCAAAGGCCCATCACGTCCGGTCGCCCTGGCAACATAATTCGGACTCTGGCAAAAATGCGAACGGACCCGCCCAGGGGCACGGTCAGTAGGACACCACTTTAGATGCCAACCAAACCTCTCAGACTTACTCGATCTGCCCGCCTTGGAAGCAAAATTTGTTCCAAGTGTTCATGAGGCCGCTGCGGAAGTTGAGATTGTGCGTGGGTGTTTCGGACAGCGTGATCACGAGCGATCCATTTGCGGTTGTGATCGCCTCGGGTGAATACCATTCGTAGTCGGAGGTGGCCTGCGGTGAACAGTCGCGACCGTCAGCTTCAGATATTCAGGTTGATAGTAGCAAAACTTGCGTGAAATAACCTCACCCAGTAATGGAGATCTTCCGCCGTCCCTAGGTGGAGGAACAAACGCCTCTTCAGTGCAGGCACGCGAAATTGGGATTTGCCACGGTTCACGATGAGCTCACAAAATGGATCATCACCGGGCCAGAATGTCCTGCCGTCGATGTTGAACTCGTCGCTGAACACCAATTTCAGTTGAGTTTTTCCATCTACACTTGTGCGCGTGTACACCGATTCGGGTGTGTCAGGGTCGATGAGAGTGGTGCGGACGCCCTTGCAACACGGTGGCGAGCGTCAATACGGGGCCTGCACGACACGTGTTGTCCTTACACGGGTGCAAGAGCTTACAGATATGCCCCCGACTTGCCCGGTGTTGTTCAATGTACTCAAATTATGGTCTCTCGGCCGTAGGTAGACCAGCATGGGATAACTGTACGATTAGAGACAGTAGTCGTCAGCCGTGAACGCAAAAGCCATCCCTGGTCACTGTCCAGTACCACACACCCAGCAAATAGCATACACAGACCCAAAGTCAGGAAGGCGAGAGCTCCAAGGTTCATCAAGCCCCTCGTCGTAGCGAGAGTCTTGTTGCCTTTCGGTTCTACCGTTGGATCATGAAATGCATCATCGGCTTCCTTTTCATAGTCGAACATACCAAAAAGCAGTGTATTGCTTGAGTTTCGCGTGACCGTCAAGCTCGGGACAGCAGAGATGTCGCGCGAGGTTGACCCTACGTTACGATGGCCGTCAAAGGCGGTTTCGCGAATACCTATGCCTTGAACGTGACTGCTGGCGGTCGGACTGCGAGATGAGGACATTGATGCAAATGGAGACGAACGCGAAGGTGGACTCATGCTACCAAAGCGGCTCTCCTTTCTAAGATGCAGAGAGCTTGGACTACCCAGAGAGCCGAGCAGATTGTGTGTTGAGCTCGAGGGCGTGCGTGACTGGCACACGGGAAAGTGTCAGGTATCTGTTCGCTTCGGTGCTATCTGGCGGAGTTGCTCGCAGGGTGAGTCATCAACCCACGTTGCAGGCAGCATCAGTCCTGATGGTTAGGTCGCTTGATCCAGAAATACATCGCCGAGATTGACTGGAAGCACTACGAGGGCTTTCAAAACCTGCAGCAGTCCTCGGTCTCCAGTTCAGGTTGACTTCTGTGTAGCCATGAGGAAATGGGTACGTTGCGGTTTGAGATGGCTCCAGCTGCGCCTGGCTGCTAGAAGATGAAGTATCCATGATGGCGGCGCGCAATGCCACGTTCTACTCTCGCCCAGGTGAGAGTTGCAACTGTGAACACGTAATAGCTTAAGGATCAAGGTGATTCTGATGCAGATGGAGGAGCTGAATAGAATAGGGGAATGAATGGAAAGCTGGAGAAATGGTGGCGCATATATTTGACACTTCCTCCGTCTCCTGAAAGAACAATGAGTAGCCCAGCTTCTCTTTCGCGCCAAGCTCGATCGCTTTGTGCGGCGATGATTGGGTAGTGCCAATGCATATCCTATTCAGCTTCAGTTACGCTGGGAGGTTCGAATCTCTTGTAAACGCTTAGTATAACTGCCGGGCGGGGCCAACCTGCAATCTCGCCTCTTCCGCGCATGTTGCCTTCCATGGGAACTGTGGTTACCGCGTATCTGGTCACTGGTGAGCATCAGTGAGTGAAACACGCAGTGTCGGCTCCCAGTGAGCCACCGTCCGCAGGTTTCAAAGGTTTCCTGCGCCAAGCCAGACCAAGCCGCAGGGTCACTTGTGGATTTTGTTTGTCGGTCAAAAGTGTGGGTTTACTGTTTGAACTTTGAAGCAAAGGCCAGGCCAGGCAAACACAAAGGAGAATGGCGGAATGTGAAGGATCGCATTCTCGATCGATGCAACCAGTTGTAACGTGGCTGACCGAAGTGGCGAAAATGAGTGAAAGACGCTGGCAGCCCGCAGCAACAGCTTCATCAACTGGCGCCATGCGTGGCCACAATTCGAGGGTTTTGGCTGAGGTGCTACATGCAGGTGTTTTGGCGGCTTTGTGCGAGTGGGTGACGGCCTGTTTTGCAGTGAAGGTCGCCTGCCCTTCCCACCTGCAGACTTCAAGCAAGGGACTGCAAGCTCGTCAAAATGAGGTGGCCTGCAAACTCGAATCATTGAATGAAAGCATATGAAGACACCACACACCACCCTGAGCCGACACACACACGCTGGCCACTGCCCGAATCTCATCACGCGACAGCCACGCGCAATGTGGTTCCCTGCAGCCACCGGTCACTTATATGGCGGATGTACCGTTCAGAAAGTGTGGGCAGCTTGTCATATGTGATCAGCCTGCGGAGTGGATTAAGATGACTTCTCGACATGAACGGATTGGAACCAATGAGCGCAACGAACAGATGAGAAGAGGCTGCTACTTCAGCTTTAGCTACATAGCGCAAGCTCAGTGCTAAGGAAATGAGTGTGCGTCACTTTTCGAGAGCATTCGGCGTGGTATGTACCTGCATCTGCAGCCCAATCCATAGCCTCACGACGAAAGACCACTCCCCATTACACATTGTCAAACGCCTCATGAACGGCGCAGGGAGTCACAACACCCTACCAAAAACCTGATGCATAATGCTCATGTACAGACAGGAACGCTCAACGAGCGACCGCGTTACAATCACAGGGAACTCTGGTCACACTGAGGAAACAAAAGCACTCACGTGATCTCATTTGTCGCGGTGACAAAGCTGCTGCGGAAAAGGACCTCCACATGCACGAACCCTAAGCAGGACTTCTCGCTCGTAACATTCAGCCAACAGCTTTGCGCCGGGTGCTGTCTGGCAACTTCTTTTCAGATTGCATCCGGCCTACCTTGTCTTCCTGCTTCCCTCACACGCCCCTTTGATCGTTGTACTTGTCCATAACAACACATCGAAAATGGCCTCTTCCAAGCTCCCAGCTGTCCTCAACGCCACAGAGGAGGACCTTAACCTCCTCCTCGCGGCCCAGACCCACATCGGCACCAAGTGAGCACGTTGCGTCTGAAGTGCGCAGGTGGCATACCAGACATTGACCCTGCATTCCTGCCTCCCTTTGCTTGCTCTTCCATGTAGGAATGTCGAGAAGGCTATGCTGCCGTACGTCTTCAAGAGGCGTGCTGATGGCATTCACCTTCTCAACCTAGGCAAGACTTGGGAGAAGATCGTCTTCGCTGCCCGCATTCTCGCGGCCATTGAGAACCCTGCGGATATTTGTGTGATCAGTGGCAGGCAGTACGGACACCGTGCCGTTCTCAAGTTCGCCTCCAACACTGGCGCAACTGCCATTGCCGGCCGCTTCACTCCTGGTACCTTCACGAACTACATTGTCCGTTCGTTCAAGGAACCCCGTGTCATCATCGTCACGGACCCGCGCATTGACCACCAGGCCATCCGCGAGGCTTCTTACGTGAACATCCCTGTCATCGCTCTTTGCGATGCTGACGCTCCGCTCAGGCACGTTGATGTTGCCATCCCTGGTAACAACAAGGCTAAGCACTCCATCGGTCTCCTCTGGTGGTTGCTCTGCCGTGAGGTCCTTCGCCTCAAGGGCCAGCTCCGCCGTGACGAGCCTTGGAGCATCATGACCGACATGTTCTTCTACCGTGATCCACAAGAGATTGAGCAGGAGCAGGCTGAGGGTGAGATTGCTGCATATGCTCCTATCTGAGGGATTTCAAGCTGACGTAATCATTCTAATTGTCACAGCTGCTGCTGCTAAGGCTGCTGCTGCCGGTGCTGAGGCAGACGTTGCCAACCTCGACTACAATGTGGATGCAACTGGCGGTGCTGCTGGCACTCTCAACCCCGTCCTCGCGGCCAACATTCCCACTGGCGACGCCAACGTCGACTGGAACGCGGACACGGCCAACCAGGACTGGGCTGCAGATGGCGGTCCCAGCTGGGAGGCTAGCGCTCCGGTTGAGGTCGCTGCTCAGCAGCCCTCGACGACTTGGGATTAAGCTGTTCGATGCCAACTATTAAGGCCAGCCTCTGGCATGGACGTGAGGTAGAGCTGCTCTCGCTTGGAAGCTCGACAAAAGAAAATGAAAAATGGGGGCGTTGTCTGGCCTCAACCGTTCGGCTCTTCCTTCGCTTTGGACGGCTTGGGAAGTTGAATGCTGTCTTTGCTGTCGCCTTGGGCGTCAGTGCCGACACATGCGGTTGAAGAGCTCATATCCGAAGTTCTTTCTTGCAATCTAAAATGGCTCGCAAGCTTCGTTTGCTTGCCGGTGTAATTGTAATAGAACAGGTGCAATGAACCGTCTTACCTCAAACACGTTTTCGGTTGATCTTCACTTCGCTCATTTCATTCTTTTGAATTGCGTTGAAAGTAACTTGAATTGCCCCGAACCAGTACACTTACGGAAACATGGCCCCTTAAGACATGGTCGTTCCATACCTTCGTCATTCTTGTTCCGTGTCTCATTAAATGTTCCACACCTCACATGGCCACAACGGTACGACGTACAGCGCCGCACCAATCTCCTTGCTTGTTCTGAACGTACAATTCGTCGCCAGTATATGTGGTGACTCATTTGCAAAAAGGAATAGGCCTGGAACGTCCCAGCCTGCCGAGATTGTCAGAGAACGTTTCTCAAACTAGTGCACGCGCTCCCTAGCCATCATGGACAAGCTCTCTTCGTCTTTCGCGGCTACTTCGACTTCGTCGCCCAGCTCCTGTAGGTATGGCGTTCTCATAACCGAAGAACAAACAAGCCGTGGCCTTGCTCGATGACCGCATGGAGGCAATAAGCGAGGCACCTCCAGAGGGAAACCAATCCCCATGCTATCAACTTTTGACGAACTTGGGCTGACTTGATCCCGTTGCTCATGCCAGGGATCCCGCCAAGCCTGCTGGGCAAATGGCTGTTATTCGTCAGCTCGCTGGCGATTCTCAATTGCGTACAAAATTATATCGATTATCAGTTCAGCAGAAAGGTCTACACGAGTGGCGGCGCTTCAGGTAAGCTGTGAAAACGGCGCGACGATCGTGGCGCGTTGCCCATTTAACGTGCTTCCTCCATTTATATGTACGATGGCAGTTACCCCACTATCTGCCAGGACATTTGGCACGTGGAACCTCTTGTCGGCTGTTGTACGGTTCTACGCAGCGTACAATCTCCATTCGAAACCGTCTGTCCCTCGTTCGCATGTCTGACGGCGACGACCATGAAACTAACCACGAGTTTGCATACGCACTTGCTCCTTGTGTAGGATCTACGAAGCGTGTATGTGGACGTATGTGATCGCTCTCGGACACTTTGGTAGCGAGGTACTCGCGTTCAAGACTGCAAAGTTCACGGCAGGCATAATCAGCCCTCTCATCGTTGCCTGTGGGTTCAAGCTTGTGACCGACATGATTGGGCGTTCCAATATCTGACGACATCCATTTTTGTGTGCCCGCAGCCACCTCACTCGCCACGATGGCGTTGCAGTACCGCCACTACATTAGGTAGTGGACATCGGGAAAAGATGTAACCAACATTGCACTCGGCCTTTTATACCCGTGCTGCACGGTTGAAACGCTCCCGCTGACGCGGGGTATGCACGCATCTCTTTACCTGATTATCAGAAGCATTCTTCTCGGTTTATTGGGGATGGCAAGCGCCCATCGCAGTGAACCACAAGAAAACGGTCCGTAATCAGAGTCGATAAGGGCCTGATAGGTTGCATTACTCCGCTTCGCTGTCACTTTCCGCATCCGGCCGCGAGTAGGTCAGTGCATCCGCACCAGGCGCGACCTTCCTTTTCTTATCGCCATCCGCTCCTTCATCAATGCCATCCAATTTCCTCTTGTTGTCAGATACTGCCGATTGGGCACCTGGAGCGCCATCGGCACCCACTTTTGCCCTTTGTTTCGCCACTTTCCGTTTGTCCCGCCGTGATTTATTTTTGGACGTTTTCGACTTGAGCTCCGCTTCACGCGCTGCCTGTGCTTGTTCAAAGACGAATTTCTCCTTTTTCTGCAAGACGTACGGCAGCAATGGCAGTGTCAGCCACTATCAGGCGATTGACTCGCGCGTGATGGTTCACCTTTTGGTCTTCTGTCTCCATAATCTTTATTCGTTCGTACTCTCTCCGCCTCGCATGCTTGTAGACGTGAAATTCACCACTACCAGCACCTGCACTGCTACCACTGACGTTCTTCATCATCTCCTTTGGTGGGCGCAGCTGCTTCTCAGTTGTGGATGCAGTTGGTATTTTCACCTCCTTCTCGGGGTTTGCCATGAGCTTCTGAAGGTTCGCAGCCTGCTTCTCGGCCGCAGTCATTTGTGAAGGCCGCTTTGAAGGGCCTGCAACTGCCACACCCGGCATTGGCACCAGAGAGGCCGAGCCTTGTGCAGATCCTGCGTTCATCACGTCCACCTTCAGCTTGAGGGACGGTGGCGACGAGGCGGAGTTGGACTTGGTAAACTTGGATGAAGCAAGCTCGGCCGGTCTGAAAGGCGCTGAGGTCACTTTTGGTGGCTGTAAGGTCTGTAAAGCGTCAAGCTGATGGGACTTATAGCCTTGGCCAGGCTTGCTTCTCCATGCTATGGTTGCAGGCGTCAGGTGCTGGATGTAGACCTAGCCTGTTTGGACATCCAAATCGAGCTGATATATCGGCGATGATCATTCGCTCTGTCTCCCGGTTCTCTGTTCTTTTGACTCCAACGGTATGTACGGTGTTAGCAAGTTGGAATGGGGATTTAGACCAGCATTTATTCCGTTCTGGGCAAAACAGTCACAAATAGAGTGAATGCACCCACGGCAGCGCCAATTCTGCCGGTTCGCCGTGCAGAATCCCCGATGCTTTGCGCGGCCATCCTCTTTACGGGGGTTTCCCCGTATATTCCGACAAGTCCAGACATCAGCCGCGAGTGAGCGCTCCAGTTTCCAGGGCAAGCCCCACGTGGAATGGTACTGACTGCATCACCTCGACAGCGAACGTGGCAGAGAGCAGAAATCTACATCTGCTGGGACGACGGCGGCGTAAATAACCAATGGTATTCTAAACTGACAGCGTCCCTCGTGAACGTCTCAAAAGAACTGTAAAGCTGCCCAGGAACTACGGCCCAAAATGGTATGAATCCTGATGTGTGGATGCTCCAATGGAGAGGCTCATGCACGATGATTGCCTCCTTGTCGCCGGCGCAGCCTACTGGGAAAGACATTCGAGCAAAGAATCAGCGTGTGAGCAGTACATAAGCGCCGTATATCGGGCGAGTACTTCACAAATAAAACCATGAGCTCTGGGCTCACGCAGCTTCGCTTCGATCTCGCAGAATGCTGCCACAGCACGCGCCGGCAAGCAGGTGAAGCGACCGTCATATGCGGAGAGGGCGGCGAACAAGTCACCCGTGAGTGATAAAACCGCTGCTCCAGCTCGGAACAGAAAGCAAAAGGGCTGAAAGGCAAAACTCCCTTGCATATTCATACAGGTCCCCCCAGCGCTGCTGTACTTGTTCATCTTTGTCGTGGTGGGAGGCGGTGAGTGCGATCTATGGTTGATCGGGCCGCAGTGCCAGTGATTGACCGCATATGTGGCGTCGCAGTCTTCTTCGAACTATTGAGGTTTTTTCTTCCATCAACGTCGCAAAAGACGAAGTAACGGGTATAAAAGCCTAGGGAAAATCTATTATGCAATCGCAAAATGAGTTGTATGCTACAATGAGGTGAAGAAACGTGATCAAGGAAGACCCAGGGCCCCGGCAATGGCTGCAAGGCACTTTTTCGACAGCTCGTCGTACATCGTCGGCTCGTCCCATTCCATGCGGTTGCTGTGCAGCACATTCTTCGTAGCACCGACTGTGCCGAGCTCGAATCCCTCCGGAAGGGTGATGGGGACAGCAAGCGCTGTGGAAGTGCCGATGCTAATCTTGTCGAGGTAGTCACTTGTGGAGCGCGGTAGCGCGAGCAGGTCGGTCAGACAGGAGAATAGAGGTAGCAGATGGACACGTTCCGATTGCATGATGTTGCTGCTGAGATGACTGACAGAGACATAGCTTTCAATCGCTCCAGGAGGAGATCGAAGGTCGAGGAGGCGTGAAAGCAGATAGTTGAGCTCCTCACTTCGGATTCGAGGAAGTGGCGAGGTTCCGTGGAGCAAAGAATCAGCTGCGTAAGTTTGCAGTGTGGACTTGCAGCGGTCGAGCAGAAGAGGGAGCAGACGACTGCTGACTCGCTCACGTTGCGCGTCCACTGCGGTGTCGGAACGGTCAGCACGGTCCTCCTTCACGAGCATAGCGGAGCATCCAGACCAGACTCACATTTGGAGCCTCGAGAGCATGCCAAGAAGAGCAAATCCAGAGTCCAGTACGCTGTCAGCTCGCGCGGTGTCGGTTTAATTGGAACCGTAAGCCCAGCTGGCCTTTTCCATGTCCCAAGCTGCTTCGCTTTATGTCCTGAGGTCCCGCCATCACCGTCTGAGCGCAACCGACCGCCGGCTTCGTCCAGACCCAGGTGGTCACGGACGAAGAGCTCACTGGCCGTCACCAGCGCTTGTGCAAGTCGATCGATGATCGCATCGGGCGTTCTCTCCGTGCCTATGGCGTTGAGGACCGAGCGCTCGATGGTAGAGAGCAGGAGTAAATCAAACACCTGGTCCTCCTGCAGTTGGACGTAGTTCTGCGATGTGTCAGAAATAACCCGAGGTGATAGAGCAGCCTCCAAGAGCGCAACGATGTGCACCCAGCAGTCTGTGAAACCTTCCTGCGGAAGGCTTTGGTTAGTATTTAGGCGTACGATCGCTAGACTCAAAATGCGACATGCGACCACAGTGACAATCTTCCACAGGGGTGGAAGTGTCCCATTGGAGCTCGAAGATGGGCAACCGTATCGAAGCTGCATCGGAATAGCAAGCGCCTAACAATGCATAACGGGTCAGCTGGGTTGTAAGAAACCATGGATACACTCCTCGACTCACAGCCAGCATTGCAGAAAGCGCACCGTCAGTGTACACTTCCACTTCTTGATGCCACTGCTCGTAGAGCCGCTGCATGTCCTGCAACGATGTCTTGCAAAGCGCGACAAACGTAAAGTTTGTTTCGTCATCATTGACAACTGCCAACGTGCTCAATTGCGCCAGTTCGGTCAAAACGAGCGCTCGCGAGCCCAGTACAGGTGTGATGGAGAGCATCAATTCACGTACAGCGGCTTGCAATGGCGTCAAAGCATCGACGTCTCGCGGCGCGTCTACAGCCGATGGGAATGTGAGAAGCGCTTTGAGACCATCAAATAGAGTACGAAGGCGCCCGACGTCGAATTCGTGAGCTGTACGCTTGTAGATGGCCGATGCAACGTTCACATTGCCGACCATGTTCTTCTGGGACAGATATGGCATGTTATCCACGCACCGTGCATCTGAGGTCAGGCCGACCCAATGCCTCCACGCAACGCCATGTGCTGCATGGTGTCTTGCTTCCGCTTGGTCGTTTTCGTAGGCCACCTCGGCATTCAATACGGTCACTTTGGCTTCAATTGCCGCTTGGGAAAGGTTGGTCGGTCCAGCGCGGAACGTCTCATCCAGCAGTTGCATCAGCTGTGCCCATATGCCGCCAAAGTCTGGGCATGAGATAATTTTCGTTGGGAGATATTCAGCAAAGACTTTGCCGAGACGTGCAATTGAGAGCGACCTCGAAACGACCCTTTGCTTCCATTCGCTCTGGGCCTCTCCCAGGATCTCTTTCCACTTGTCGTCCGCTTGATCAGCAGTGCCGGCACGCTCTGCTGCTTCCTGGCCTTCCGCGAGAGCTTTCTGCAAAGGATATAAGTTCTTGAGTAAGGTGCTTTGCCAAAGCGTCGAGTCAAAAGACGAGCCGTATTGCTCGAGTACACGGAAGAGGGCACTGATAGCGGCATTGCGGATGTCTGAGCGGGCGTCCAAGCACATGTCCGCAGTGCGCTGGAGCAAATGCATCCAGAGTTCGGTAGCTGAGTGGGCCTGCTCTTGCGAGCGGCGCATGACGTCAGCTGTGACGCCCCAAAGCCCCCCAACGGCGGTGAGGGAGACATTGACGTCCTCCGACTGCAGGGCGAAATCGGAAAAGTTGTCGATGCACGCCCTGAGCTGATCTTCAGAGAGGCACGTGAGCAGGTCGGAAGCGACAAGTTGAACAACGGCGAACGCAATCTTGATGAGCGGCACCGCACTACGTGGCGCTGTGCCGAGAGCCCCTTTTTTCACTTGCGCCTGGTCGCAAGCGGCTTTGCAGCACGCGAAGATCGAGTCCCAGCCATGCTGTAGAACGTGGCCGTAATTTTCAAGAACCTTCAGCATCGTTTCCATGGCCAGACGCCGGATCTCAAGGTCAAAGACGGAAGATCGGCGATGGTGCAGGATGGCTTGGCGCTCGATCGCTTCGAACACCTGCTGTTGGATGCGCATGCGCGCTTCTGCGTGCTGCTGCTTTGCGCACGCTGCCATGGCGTCGAGAGTGATACTATTGAGCGAGGCGGCCGCCTGCATGCGCACGTTCGGCTGCGCCTCTTCGTACTCCAGCACGGCAAAGATGTGCTGTACGACTACACTCCAGCCAGCTCCTTGGGCGCCAATCGTCAGCCGCTCCGCATTGAGGGCCCAGGCGATGGCGATGTGCGTCAAAATGATACTGTTGCCCTTGGGATCCAGCAGGGCCGTCTTGCTCTGCGCCAGACGCAACGACGCATCTCGCGGTGCTTTTGATGCCTTGTCCTGCGGCGGCAGTCCGGCCACCTGCGCGCTAAGCTGGCAGGCACAGGCGAGGAACTGCGTCAAGGACGCCTGGTCGAGCGCAGCGGTATTCTGTACAATGTGCGAGATGTCGGCGAGCAGCTCATCAGGCGTCAGATCGACGAGTACCAGCGGAATTCCCGACTGCTGCTCGACGGGCGCAACGGCGAACGGCGACGCAGGCGGAGCAGGAGGAGGGGCCGCGGGGCGGAAGCCTGAGGCGGAGGATAACGATCTGCGCATCTTGTGCAGAACGTATTCAGCCTGGACGAGCGCGTTGAGCGCTGGATACCAGAACTCGTCGAGACTCCCGCTGAGATAATAGATGCAGTGGATCAGCGCTTTGAGGCTGGCCATGATCCGACGGGACAGGCCGACGCATGTAGCGCCGTTCGTTGAACCGGCCAATGTCTCTGCGCCGGGCATGGATAAAGAGGGCGGTGGGCCTGCGCCACTACCGGCAGCAGCGGCGGCGGCGGTGGTGGCGGACGTGGACGACCGACGCTGATCGAGCGCAGCCGCGACGATGCCGGCGGGCACAGCAAACTTGATGAGTGCATGGAGGAGCGCATCGCGTGGCTCGACAAGCGCAAAGACGCCAGCGACATTGGTCACGTTGCGCCACGCGGCGAGCGCCTCGGCGAAGACAGCGTCATCACACTTGGTGGAGAGGACAAACTCGAACGAGGCGAGCATCGCGGGCCAGATGGTCTGCACCACGCGCTTCGTCGCACGAATCGCCGCTTTGCTATGCCCATTGCTGTTGTCACTGTGCACCGCATCTGAAAAGGGAGAGGGCGACGACGGTGTAGACGATGGCATAGCGTCAATATCGAGCACGGGCGGGGCCCTGCTCGCCGTTTTGGGGCGCGAATTGACAAAGGCCGAGTATGCAGGCAGCACTTGGTTCGTCACACAGGTTGCAACGTTGATAAGAGCATAAAGCGCCAGGACGTAAGTGTACGCCGGCGCGGCAGATGGCGCATCAGCTTTGTCGAGCTGGTCGATCACTTGCACGTTGGGAATCGTGCCGATGGAGAGGGAGCTGGAACTCGAGCCGGATCCGGAGCCAGAGCCAAGAACGCCAGAGACGGCGCCAGCTGCAGCCTCGTAGAACGCTGCTGCACCCCCGGCTGCTGCTTTCTCCGAGCTGCGGCCCGCTGCGGTGGGCTCTACGGGTGCGGTGCCAAGCTGCTCCCGTACTATTCGCCGATCAATCAGCGACGAGTCCTCCGTGACGACGCGACGCAGCTCCTCAACCATCTTCGCGACGAGCCCGGCCGGCGGGCCGTCTATGCGGTCTCCGCCGCCGCCATCTTCCCCGCACTGCCCACTGCGCCGAATGTCGTCGCCATGCGCGTTGGGATCGTCGTATCGCGCCCAGAGGTGACGCAGCAGTTCGGCATCCGTCGTGAGGCTGCGTATGATTTCCAGTCCCAAGATTCGCTGCCAAGGAAGCGCTGCTGGCGCGCCGCTGCTGCTGCTGGTGCTATTGCTGCCGCCGGCCTCTGCAGTGCCGCCACTGGAGGAGCGGGGTAAGAGCCGAAGGAGGATGCTCATGAGCACTTCGGCCTCTACGTCCAGCTCAGGCGTGAACTTTTGCAGGAGCAGAAAGAGGAGGCGCATGAGTCGCACCTGTATGCTGAACGCGAGCCCACCCGCGGCGTGCTCGACGCCGTAGCTGCTGCTAAGCGCAGTGATGAGCAAAGGACAGGTCATCTGCTTGAGCACCATCTGTAGTTCCGGGTGATGGGCTGACTGCGGCCGATGGGTGGCGGGGGCTGATGATCGGAACAGCGGTGCGTGGTTCACAAAGACGGACTCGAGGAGCTCGAGGGAGAAGGTGATGCGTGGTGAGTGTGGGAGCGCGAGAAAGGTGGCCTTGTGCGGCTCGCCGGTGGCGAGGTGGTGCAGGTTGGAGAAGACGAGATATGCGTCCTTGGAGCAAGGGAATAGCGTCACGGGCTCTGTGTACCCGGGAAGCGGGAGCGTCATGGCGGAGAGCGGCGCGCTGGCCGCTGCATCTTCGCCGCCGCCTGCGATGGCGTCCAGGGTGCGGTCCTCGTCGACGACCTTGTCGCAGATAGTCATGACAGCCGAACGCAGCGTCGCAGCTGCTGTTGAGCTGACGACAGCGACCTTGGCGCTCTCCTGGTAGGCGAAACAGAGACGCAGCAGGTCAGCGAGCTGCTCGTCGTGAATTTGCGGGTAGGTCGACAGCAGCGCGGCGACGGTCTGGAGCAGCTTGAGTTGCACGTCGACGTCGCTTGCGCGCTGCGAGAGCGGAGTAAGGAGGTTGATGATAATGGGTAGCGAGGGCTGCAAGGAGGGGAAAAAGGGGGAAGCACCGGTCAGCGGGGAGATCTGCAGGTGCAAGATTGCGTCCGCACGCACCTCTGGCACTGCATTCATCGAGATGACCCTCTGGAGAAGTGCAACGCCGAGGGGGAGTGCCTTGGGCATCTTTGTCTCGCACGCGAGCAGGATGGGCCGGAGCAGGATGTTGTCCACAGCGGGGCCAGGATCGTTGGCGGCGAGGGTGAGCGCATGGTCCGAATCACGCTTGAGGACGGTGAGCGCGGCGTCGCAGGCCGCGCGGACGTCTGGGTGCTTGCGCTTCGTCTCGGACGCCAGAGCGGCAAGGTCGGAGACGAGGATGCGCGACATGGTGTTCCAACACTGGTGCGACCGGCAGCGTTGTGCTGGGTGTTGCCTGGGCCGCTCGCACTTTCAGTTGCTTGCGTGCACGAGGTGAGCCGAGAACTCCAAGCGACTGAGTATGCAGAATGCAGCGTGCAGTGTGCCGTGCCGTGTACCTGAGGCGATGGTGATGGTGACGGGCGACTTGCTTGCGGACGGACTACCCGAGAGCGAGGACAGTAGTAGGGTTGCTGCCCATCACCGAACCAACCCTACTTATCCATGGATGACCAGCCGGTGTGAAAGCCGTCCCAGCCGGTGGATGGGTTCGGATTCGCTCCACCTCCATTCCCTTGGTGTACAACTGGGAGAGCGGATCCGAGTATTCATAGCAGCAGAGTAGCGGCTGCTGACAGACACCTCTAGAGTCTAACCCGCGTTGGGCTGGGCTGGGCTGCGAGTGTGCATGGTAGTGTGTGCAGCTTGCTGGTATGCGAGCGACCAAATCTTGGACATTCATCAGACCCGAGCACACATCTCGCTAATCAGAGGCCCACAGGGAGCCGTCGTCCCATGCAGTGAGTGTGTGCTTGATCCGCCAGCAGCACTCGGTCGCCGCACTTTGTCCTCATCTTCATGGTCATTGGCAGTTGGACGTCGAGAATAACACAGTGCTGGAGCCACGCAAAGGAAGGATGGCCTCCGCAACGCAAACCGCTGGCGACAGCGAGCAGCTCGCTGCTGCACACGGCAAAGACGACTCTGCGAGCACCGCCCGGCGGCTCTCGTCGCAGACCTTACCGCAGACCGCACCTCCGGCCCTCGGCGCAACGCTGCATCGCCTCCCCAACAACCCCGCATTCGGTAGCGCCGCCTCTCTCTCCTCCTTCTCCTACCCTGTCAGCGCCGGCAGGGAACACGGCGAAAAGGCCGACCTGAAGCGCCCGCTGACCGACATTGAGATCCTTTCGTCCGTCCCGCCGCAGGTGCTGCATCTGTTGGCACTGCTCGCACCGGTCATTCACGCGCTCACCGTGCTCATCCGCCTCGGCAGCTGGACCGCCGGTCCGCACACGTCCTCCGCCAGTATCCTCTTACTCATTGCCTGGTGGGCCGTGTGCACGTACGCCTACCCCGTCCTCCGCTACGCTCCCCAGGCGCTCCCGCTCGCAGCGATCGCGTGGTACTACCTCCGCCTGCATGTTGCGCCGTTGCGGCGTCGTGCGAACAAGGCCGGGAGCGAGCGCGGACAGGCAAGCATCAACGGTGTCGTCGGCGGCGACTCGGTCAGCTTCGCCTCCGCCACCCACGGAAGCCGCGAGCTCCGCGTGCACAACGCCGGTACGATCAGCGAGACGATCCGGCAGGTGGAAGAGCTGGCAGACTTCTTTGGGAGCGCATTCAACCTGCTCCTGCGTCCGATCAAGTCGCTGCTCGACTGGTCCGACCCGTCAGCCACGCTGGCGACCATTTCGTTCCTGCTCGTGACGTACCCGTTTTACCTGCTCTGCTTCCTGCCGTGGGAGCAGCTTGGCCTGCCGCGCGCCCGTATCCTCGTCCTCCCCGGCAGCAGCATCTGGAGCCTGCTCGGCGCCGCGGTGGCGCGTGGGTGGTGCCTCGGCCGCATGCTGCTGCTGAACACCGAGTTGCTCGCGCGCGGTCTGCTCAGCCAGGACTCCACGGGTGCTGCGCTGCTCGCGCGCGCCGACGCCGCCGCGCTCCACGCACAGCAGCACTGGCATGCGCTCGCCACGCATCCGCTCTCGCAGCGCCTCGCCGAGCTGCTCCACATCGCCAGCTTGCACTCGCTCCGCATCGCGCAGTATGTCGCCGTTCGTTTCAGCAGCGGTTCCGCGTCATCGTCCGCGGCACGCGCAGCATTCATCATCCCGCTCGCGCCGCCATACCCCTTCTTCTCGCTCACCATCTCCTCTGCCTTCTTCTGGCTCGGCACGCTCCTCCTCACCTGGTCTTCTCCCTGTGCCGCACTGCTGCGCCACGCGCTCTGGCGCTCCGCGCTCGTCCGCTTCCTTGCGCGCCGCGCGCTGCACGCGCTGACATTCGGCCACTGGGCGTACACTGATGAGCACGGCCGCGACCGGATGCGCTTCTACCACTTGCACGACATTCTCTTCGGCGCGGCGAGCGCGCGCACGCACGTCGCAACAGCAGCTGCCGCTGTTGTTGGCTCTGGCCCCGGTGGTGCGGCGGCGGCTGGAGAAGGCGGCCTGGAGCTCGACCCATTCCAGATTTCCACCAGTCCGCTGCCGACACCGCAGTTGCGCACCGCCGAGTTGGCGACGACAGATGCGGTGGCAATGGCGGGAACGGCGGCGGCCGGTACCAACGGTGCGGAGAAGAAGATCGAGCGGCACGAGGATGTCGTATATCAGTTCTCCATCTTTGAGAATCAGAGATGGTGGGTCGGTCTCGACTGGACGGCTGCGCTCTTACCACAGGAGCGACCGAGCTGGTGAGTCGGCCGGGCATGGGCCTTTCATGGTTCCCCGATGGTCACTCTTTCTGACGCTCCTCGCTTCACCTCTTTCCATTTCCGCCTTTGCGCCTGCGCACAACAGGGCAGACGAGCAGAACAACCCCGTCTCACCTCCTCCATCCTTCTCTTTACCGCCTGCGAAACTAACGCTGACGCCGACGCCGACAACGGCGAATCCGCGCGCGCACACACGGCGCCTCGTCAAGTGGCAGTGGATCGACCCAGAGTGGACCGTCGCTGGCGCAGGGTTCATCACCGCTGCCGAGGGTATCGCGTCTCCCAACAGTGCCTCGCTGTCCGCCAGCCTCACGTCCAACTGGAGCGAGAGTCTCCGCGGGCGCTTTGGCAGGTCTGGCGGCGCCGGCCCCGCAGGCAGCCCGCCCACATCCCCGACCAAGGCGGCCAACGCTGGCAGCAGCGCCCAGACGCTCGATGCGCTGTCCACCTTCACCGGCAGCGCGGGTGAAGACGGTAGCGGTGCGGATACGCTGAACGTCGATCCTGATGGATGGCAGTACGGTGACAATGCATGGGACAAGATGAGCAAGAAGGCTGGACTTGGCAGATACACGCGTCGCAGGAGGTGGGTGCGTAGGGCCGCGCTCGTCGAGGTCGTCGAGAGGGGCTACACGCCCAAGGATGAGGAAGGGGCGACAGCGGCGAAAAAGTAGCAGAACACCATAGGAGAATCATGATAGCAAATTACAATGGCACAGTCTTCGCGTTCATGGACGCTTCGTCGACGGCTTCGCCGATGCCGAACAGATTCAAGGCACATCGCATCACCGCTTGCTCTTTCCCTTTCCCTGCAAAATAAATGGTTCAGCGACAAACTCGAAAAAAGCCACGCCAAAGCAGCTGTGCTTACCTTTCGCTTGTCATTCTTACGCCGAGAACTCGCTCCTCTTCCCGCAGTAAATGTAGAACCTGTCGGTGCAGACGAGTCCAGCGTCCCTTGCGATGAGTGGCCAGGGTGATCGCCAACGGATCCGCTGTTGCTGGCGTCTTGCACCGAGTGCGGTTGGCCTTTGATTAGGCTGCTGATTCGCTTCCTGAAGGAGCGCGTAGATATGCTTGATTGGATGTCCACGCTCGTGTTGCCTCTCTCCAGATCCACCTCGGCGCCAGAAGGCGCTGGCTGGCCATCGACGAACTGGCTGTTTGGGTGCTTCTTTCCCGCAGCTTCTTCTAAAGTCCGTGGGAAGGCGACAGAATCGGCTGAAGAACCTTTTGACTGACCAACAGGCGCTGGTGCTGGAGATGTTACTGCCTTGATGGTGTCTTCCTTCAAATCTTCGCTACGTCTTCCCCTGCTTACGGGACCGTCATTTCTTGCGGAAGTCCCCTTCGGAGCGGGAAAATCGTTTGACACGTCATTTACTTGTGCAGGGGGCACCGTACCGCTAGCCAAGTCCATCGGCGGGGACAGTGATTTTAAGACTTTGGACCGGCTCGATGCTGCTTGGGCTTCCTGCACGGCGGCTGCCGCGAAGGGCGACTTCGGAGACGTCGGGTTACTTGTCAACGGTTCAAGCTCTGCCTCTGCCTTGACTTGGGCAGCGGCAGCCGCCGCTGCCTCTGCTTCTTTCTGAGTCTGCACTTGCTTCAACCAAAGCTGCCGATACGTGCCTTCTTCTTTGACGATGAGCTCCTCGTGCGTTCCACTTTCCACGAGGCGGCCGTTCGAGATGACATTGATGACATCCGAGTTGATGATGGTAGAGAGTCGGTGCGCGATCGTCAAGCTCGTGCGGCCTTGCAAGAGAGTTTTCAACGCTTCTTGTAGCGACCGTTCTGTTGCTGAGTCTAGAGAAGAAGATGCCTCGTCGAGCAGGAGTAGCGGTCTGGCAGTAGGAAACATGCGCGAAGGCAATTAACACCTGAATTGTTATTCAAATCATTAGCAACTCGATTCACTGAAACTCACGATCCTCTCAAAAATGCGCGTGCGATTGCCATGCGCTGCCGTTCACCACCACTCAAGCGAACACCACGCTCCCCGACAACGGTGTTCATCCCATCTGGAAAGCTTTGAATCTTATCCCAGATCTGGGCAGCCTTTGCAGCTTGCTCGAGCTCTTCATCTGTGGCATCGACACGGCCATAAAGGATGTTGGTGCGAATGCTCGAGTTGAACAACGATGAATCTTGTGGAACGATGCCGATCGCCTTGCGCAGGCTCTTCTGCGTGACCTTGGAAATATCCTGACCGTCAATGTAGATCGTGCCGCTTTGAGGGGCGTAGAAGCGCAACAGCAAGCGAAGGATGGTCGACTTTCCCGCGCCCGATTCGCCGACGACGGCGCAGGCGGACTTGGCGTCAAGCATCATGTTCAGCCCCCGGAGTGCTTGGACCTTGCCAGACTCGTACGCAAAGTGCACATCTCGGAACTCGATGACACCCTCTGTGACGACGAGTTCCTTTGCATCAGGTTCGTCCTTGATTTCTGCCTGTTCATCCAGGAGACCCATCAGCTTGTCCGTGTCAATGAAGTTTTGTTGTACAACTCGGTACAGTGTGCCGAGCATGTTGAGAGGACTGTAGACTTGCTGCAGGTACGTGATAAATACGACGAATTGAGAAGGCGTTGTCTGGCCGCGCACGACCGATGACGCCACCATCAAAGTTGTGATGAGGGTTCCCACGCAAATGATGGTGTTCTGCGTCAAGTTCAGGACATTGAGACTGGCTTGCACCTGGTATGCCGCTTTCTGGTACTCGATCAGAGAGTCGCGGTACCGACCCGCCTCGAACTCCTCATTTCCAAAGCACTTGACGCTTTCCCAGTTTAGCAAAACGTCAGTGTGAAGCGCACGGGAGACGGAGTCGAGATTGTTCATCCGCCTGCGTAAGTCCGTCCGCCATGCGGTGAGCTTGACAGAAACCCAAACGTAGGCGTACATGATGATGAATAACGTCAGGCCGATCCGCCACGAGAATGCACGTGTCAAGTAGGTGATTGCAACGAGCAGGTCAATGAAGATTGGCACGAGCTGGAAGAACCTGCAGGCGAGCAAATCAGCAAGTTGTCAGAACAAATTGTACAGACGGCGGGACCGGAACGCCTTTCGTGACGCACAAATACTCGAAAAGATTGTTGATCGCGGCGCCACGATCAAGAATGCGGAGAACCTCTCCAGTTTTCCTCTTCGTATGAAACGCCATCTGAACGTTTAAGACGTGAGGATCAGAATTTATGCTGCCCTTCCTGCCGCCTCAAGACCTACTCACCGACAAATTAAGCAGGTGCTCGAAGGCCATCATGCTCATCATTCTATCGCTGTACTGCATGACCGGGATCCATGCCTGAGATTGCACAAAGCGGAGGAATCCGGATCCTCCCTGGAATAGCTTGAGCAGGGTGAAAAGCCCAATGTGCCACCATGGGGCCACACCCATGCCCAAATCCTCGACGATCGCGCCGAGTGTAAGCGGCACAAGCAAATTGACGAAGCGTGCGATGAGCAGCACGACTGCACAAAGCAAGGCAAGAGCTTGTAGACGAGGCGATTTTGACGGCCAGAGGTAGGGGAAGAGCTTGGTGACGCGCTGAATGAAGACACGAAGCGTCGGGGGTGGCGGCGTCGCGGCGACAGAGAGCCCGAGATCAGTTTGGCCAGCAGTGCGACCGTCATTGGGTTTGCTGCTACCGTTCTTGGTGCTGTCAGCAGACGAAGCCGACGAAGATGGACCTGCTGCGCCATAGTTCGTTGTGAGCGCTGCGGAGCGTGGGTTCAGCAGCGAGTTTCTCTCGGACGGATCAACATTCTGCTGTCCAGATTGCTGGGATGCAATCTCGGTAGCGCGGACAAACTTGACCTGGTCCCAGCAGAGCGCGATGAAGAGCGCCGGGTAGAGCAGGATGAAGCGGCTGACTATGATGCATAGCTGGACGATCGTCCAGGCGTTCGTGTCTGGCAGCATGCGTCCTCCTCCTTTGATGACAAAGTACAGCACGAACACCGCAATATCGACTGCCATGCCAAACAGGATCGACCATGCTGCTTTCCCTCGACCATAAGAGCCTTTCATGCCACGGGAGCGCTCCTCCAGCAACAACGCCAGCGCGATACCCGCCCATGCGAGCGTTCCGCCAACGGCTTGGAGGTGCGAGCCTCGCCACAGGAGCAAGTCCGGTGTCCAGACATGCTGGTGACCCGGGTCAGAGTAATTGGGGAGAACGGCCCTGAGAACGATGAGAACTCCTGATGATAGATAAGTTGTTGCCAGTCCAAGGAGCGCATATTGCGTCAAGAGTCGTCTCCGTGAGCGAACAGGAACTATCACTGGCGTGGGTTGCGGCGTTTCATCTTGATCGGCAAGTGCTGAGCCAGCTTCGGGAGCCTCCTCGTCATTGAAGGTGAGCTGAGCGTACCGATCACGGCGAAAGGCTGAGCCGAAGAATCTACGACTAGGGCCGAGAACGACCGATAGCAAGAGTACGAGTAGGAGCACGGCAGGCTGGAGGACGCGCAGCCAATAAAGTGCCTCTACCAGAGAAGAGTGCTCGCCCAGCTCGCCGACCAGCACTGTCGTCCGCGGCGCCTCGACCATGGCCGAAAGAATAGGCTGGTACACAGTACTTTGCCCTAAGTGCTTACTGAACTTCTGCTTGTGAGAACCTCCAGTCACCACCTTATGAGCGCATGCGTCTGTACACTATGTCTGCCGGAAGTGCCTTTACAGTACTGCGTCCATGAATGGGATCAATTCGTGCAGCGTGATGCACCATCGGGAGCACACATGCTAACATGCGATATCAATGAGTGTGGCGACGCGATGGATGTTTTGGAGGACAACTCGGTGCCTCCGAAACTGGTTGCATCACAGACTCGCAGGCCACTCTCTCTTCGCTCGCACGTCTCGATCTCTCGTGCTCACCTTCAAGAGCGGGTATGTCCATACGAGCCTCTACATTGTGTTTGAGCAAACGAATTTGAGTTGCAGAATGTCTACCCCTGCTGCACTCAGGAGGTGCTGTTGCTTCTCCAGCTTGAGAACCGGTCGTACAGGCTTTGTACCCACGTCTGTCTTCTCGGCTTCTGACCTTCCTGGTCAACTGTCGTATGCGATAAGGTCAAGACCACGTGCTCTTCAGCATCGCGTCTTTTCACAATCATGTGCTGCCCTTGATCGAGGCACTGTCACCAGCAAGGTGTCTGACGATGTGACCGCCAAACTCAAGGATTCGGCCACGAGTCAGGCAGAACGAAGCATGCGGCGGTTTTGGAAAGAAGTCACAGTCGCTCGAAACAAAGGCAACAACGCGCAAGAACAAGATGAGCCCCTGGTGGTACAACTTGACTCACGCTCGTTGAAGACCCCTGCCGGCTCGCTGTTGAAAATCCCTGTGGACAGGCCCCTGCTTGCAGCCCTGATCGCTCAGGAGTGGGACGAACAGGATCGCGTGCTAAGGCCGCATGCCCTTCCATTGGTGAGCCTAGTGGCTAAACTGTCCTTGGGGCCTCAAGCACATGTTGAAATACCTCGGGCACGCTGCTTATATTCTGTCCTTCAGACCTCGCTCGCTGCACGCGCGTTAGATGGCATGGCCAGCCCCTCACAGCGTGAAGCGGTTTGCAAAGACCTTCTACGCTACCTCGAAACAGACACCATCTGTTTCCACGAATCAAAGCCCCCCGTTCTTGTGCGCTTGCAGAAAGAGCACTGGGAACCGATCCTGGCATGGGTCAAGGAACGGTTCGGCGTTGAAATCAAGCTTTACGATGGAATTACGATCTCAACTGCACAAGACTCGGCAACCAAGCAGCGGCTACTGGAGCATATCTCCACGCTCTCACCCCTCCAACTTGCCGCATTCGAACGAGCAGTCATGACGAGTAAATCCTTCCTCATCGCACTAGCGCTTGTCGAGGGCCGCCTGGACGTTGAGGGAGCAAGCAGGGCAGCCGAGGTGGAGGTTAGAAGCCAGATCGAACGATGGGGTGAGGTGGAAGATACACATGACGTCGACCATCATGATGTTCGGAGAATGCTAGGAAGCGTCGCTGTCGTACTGGCACGTGATCAGGATCATGCTACGATTAAGCATGTTTGTAATTAGAGCTCGCCACGTGCGCGAGCATAGGCACGCAGTCATTCATCAGCAATCCCTCAAAGCATAGCTGCTCCTCCATCCCTTCGTCATTAAGCTTCGTGTTACCCTCGCTTCGGATCTTCATCTTTCACCTCTTCCGCTCTCCATCTCAAATGTCGACTTGCCACGAGAATCCCCCTCAATATGGGCACAGGCGTAGAGGTAGCGCAGCAAATGTAACAAACTTTTGTAATTTTTGAGGCACTAGAAGCAGAGATCGCATTGTTGCAGCTGAGTCTTACAAGCTCTGACAAAGAGCCAATGAAGCGAGCCCAAATCACATGTCCTGCTAGTGCCATTAAGGTTGCACCGGTGTGCAGGGATGCTGAAGGAAGGTAGTATGCGAGACACTTAGTCGAAGAGACCGAAGCCCATGTCGTCGTCGGACTCCTCCTTCTCCTCCTCCTTCTTCTCCTCCTTCTTCTCCTCAGCAGCACCAGCACCAGCGGCGGCAGCCGGGGCAGCGCCAGCAGAGGCAGCAACACCACCAGATGGGACGGATGCAAGCTTGGAAGCACCCTCAGTGATGAGCTGTTGTGTTGTATTGGAAAAGCAGGGTATCACGATGAAATTCAGTCAGTAAATGGGGAAGCGTCCAAATTGGAGTCAAAATCGACTCTGGGAAGAGCTTTTGAATAACACCCACCTCAGCAATGTTCTTGCCCTCGAGCTCGCTGATCAGCTTCTCGACACGCTCAGTGTCAGCCCCGATACCGACAGTGTCGAGGAGCTCCTTGATGTCCGAGGCCGAAGGGCTCCCGTTACCACCAAGCTGGAGGAGGAGGTAAGCGGCGATGTGCTTCATATTGACGTTAAAAAATGTTGTGGATTGACGTTAAAAGCCAGCAGCAAATCCGCTCGATGAGCTTTGATCGGTAACCGAAGACTTGCAGACTAGAAGCAGAGATCAAGACCGAGAAATCAGGTGTCTTATTCAGAAATAGCAGAATTACGGCGTCGCGAATAGGACTCACCTAAACGGCAATTTTGCTTGACGAATGCGTGCGTGTGCAACGGACGGAAGTTGGGTGCATACCTTGCAACTTTCAATGTCCAAAACGATGCAGCGCCCCGACAGCAGCGGAACAGGGCCAGCTTCCATAATGCTGCGGATTGATTGCGCCCACTTTGCAATCTCCCCGGAATTAGAGCCAATGGCGCCGCTTTCCCGCTCACGCTCACCTTCCACCCACCAACACCGACACCGACACCCGTCCGGCATTCACTGTGACTTGTGGCATTCATCATCCTCTCCCCATTCTTCTTTCCTTGCTTGACTGCATTCGCCATCTAGTGATCACCGGCAAGTCCAGACACCAGCAGCAATCATGTGGGTATTACAACGAGCGAACAACGCTTTGTCCTGTGAGGACGCAGAGAGGAGCGTTACCAGGCGGCAGCATGCCCATCCAACTGGCCGCGCGGAGAGGGATGGGATGGATGGAGAATGGCGCATAGAAAGGATGCTGCGCTTCTACTTCCCTTGGCTTGTGGGACTGGATCTGGATGCATCTTTCATCGACAAGGCACATCTTGCGGCCATATCGACCCGTCAGAAGCCTGGTCAACGCTCGGGGAGTTCAGGAAGACCTGTATGGGGTTTGCTTGCGGAAGGGCACAATTTGAAGAGAATAGTTGCAGATTGCACTCGCCAAATGTGAAGCATTGCGCCGCATGGTGATCATTGTTTTGCGTTGCAACGCTGTCAGCTCTACCTCGCGGCATAGCGATGCAGATGGCAGAAAAGTCGGAGTGAGGAGGGAATTCTGGGTTGAGACTTCGTCGGCGCGCCAGAAATAGAGCCATATGACTTGAGACTGACGTGTCTTGCCACTTGTAGGGATGACTACGACCCAGCAGCGGCCGCTGAGCTCAAGCGCAAGAGGACTTTCCGCAAGTTCTCTTACCGCGGCATTGAGCTCGACAAGCTCCTCGACCTTTCCAATGAGGACTTCATGGGCATTGTGCACGCTCGTGCACGCAGACGCTTCCAGCGGGGTCTGAAGCGCAAGCCAATGGGCCTCATCAAGAAGCTCCGCAAGGCCAAGAAGGAGGCTGCCCCCAACGAGAAGCCGGCAATTGTCAAGACTCATCTGCGGAACATGCTTGTCGTCCCAGAGATGATCGGCAGCGTCATTGGCGTCTACAACGGCAAGAGCTTCGTCACTGTCGAGATCAAGCCCGAGATGTGCGCTCACTACCTCGGAGAGTTTGCTATCACGTGAGTCATTTTGTATCGGTGTCTTCTGGCGATGTGACTCCATTTAATGCTCTCAACCTGTTCAAATTAAAGGTACTCGCCGTGCGTTCACAACCGTCCAGGCCTCGGCGCAACAGCGGCTCGCTTTATCCCACTGAAATAAGCGGCTGGTCCTTTGCGCTTCGGTCACATGTACACTATGGTGTCTCTGCGCTGAAAGAGATAACTACGATTTTTCTGTGTCGTGCGACCTTTTATCGACTGTTGCTAATAACAACCCTAACAAACGGCGATAGGAATGATGTCAAGTCATCCAATCTTGATTGAGCTGCTGACTGGTCGTGAAACTGGCGGCTTGCTTCTTCGTTACTTAGACTATGCTCAGGCCCCCACTCATGAGTCGAGACGCACACTATGCAGAGTGGACTTCGGCATGACATGAATCTACAAGATGCATGGTGCATTCGTATGGCAATCGTTCTCATGCTTTGAGGCGACGCTACATGAGCGACGCGTCTGCAATTCTAAGCTAATTTGAGGGCTGAAGTGCTGATCCCTTCGCCTGCCCACTGTGCGACTTCAAGAAGGATCCGTCGCTTGTCCATGATGGAGTCGTCCCTCCCCAGCTCATGGAAGGTGACCAAGTTGAAGATAAGAGAATCGGTGGTGCTGATCGCAGAGGGTCCATCACGTAGCAGAGTCTCGAGCATCTCGACGGGCTCCTCCAATTGCCCTTGGTAGAAGAGGATGACAGCGAGATTGGATAGCTGGTTGGCAAGGTCGAGATTGTGCTGTCCTGCCAAGCGCCAGTCTGAGGGAAAAAGTGGTCGTAAGGCTTCTTCAGCTTGCTTAAACTCTCCATGCGCCACATGTAGTAGTGCTTGATCCGTCGCGAGCATCGCGCGCAGCTGGGTCGCTCGTTTCATGGCTGGTGCTGCGGCGCTGTCCTCTTCCATGAGACGTGGTGGTACAGTGTCAACTTTGCTTAGGCTATCTTGTGCTACTTTGCTGCATCGTTGGAATGTCTGGCGAGCGAACTGGAGCATGCCGCATTGCAAGTACATCCGGCCGATGCCAGAGAGAAAGTAGGGATCTTGAGAAGCCGGGCTCGCTGAGCTCAGGAGCGGTGCCAGAACGTTGATGGCTGAGCGGTAGTCCTGGCGGCATAGAGCAAAATTTTTCAGAGTAATGCCAAGACGAGCTGCGGAAAGAATGCAGGCAGTCTTGCTTACCTTGATCTCGACCAAAAGACTTGCAGTGATCAAAGTTACTCTCGAGGCCCTGTCGTTCCACATTACTTGACACTTCTGGCACGTAGTCCGTGCATCTCCTTCACACTTTTCAGCGGCTGTAGCAAAGCGCCTCGCAGTCCCCTGACATTTACGCAAGAGCGCGCTACATCGGTCGAGTGCAATAGCGTGCTCACCATGCAGACGTGGCTGTTTCGCACGCAGCACTTGTAGTGCGAATGGAACGATCGGAGAGTCAACGAGGGTTCTTTGCTGTGGACGAGTGCGTTGCCCTTCAAGGCCGTCAGGTTGCTCTGGCGAAGGAGCGGAAGCGTCGCTCGATATTACTGTATTTTCCAGCACGCCCCATAGCGCCTCGATTTCTCTACTGACTTGGGCATGGAGTCTGAGCCTCCACAACGCATGCAGCCGTACGTTCCACCATACTAATATCTCTGCTGCGCCACCTCTGCCTTCCATCATGGCGGCGCCGAAAGCGATGATATGCGACCGCGCAGATTGAGCAACGCGCCGCCAGGAATTGGTGTGAATCGCCGTGGGTAGGCTCGCTATCTCCCCAGGTGGCCAGCGGCCGCTGAGGTCGCGCGAAGGACGCAGGTTAGGTGCAATATGTTTTGCAAGGAGAGCACCGATGGCATCCGACTGCAGGTCGAAGAAGTTGGAGCGCAAACACAAGCACGGGAGCTTAAATATCACGTTTGGGTTCACGGTCACCAATGGCACTTACCGTGGGCAGCTCCATGAAGAGAGAAGGATGGGCGAGTGCAGGAACCGATATGCCGGGAAGTTCGAGAGGGTTCGCTCTCTGGGTTCCTCGATCATAAAGCTGATCTACGGAAGGTACCGTACTTGTCCGGCCAATGTTTGCGGAACCTGCCGCCGGTGGCTCGTCGGCCTGAATTGATGATGTGCTTTGAGCAGACGGGTCATCGCATGGAGCCCCAATGAAGGCAGGAGCCAGATTGACAGATTTGCTTGGGGCAGCATCCTCCTGAGTCATCTGTACAGCGAGTTCGTCTCCGTCTTCTAATAGACTCGATGCATCTGCTCGTTGAAAGGACTGGCCGGCGGAGAGGGGAGTCTGCAGTGAAGCGTCAAGAGTCGGCGGTACGGCGAGCTTCGAGGGACTTGGTCTTTCGTCTACATCTTCTGACATGGCGCAGATTTTCTCGCAACGCATGCGATAGTGCTTGCTGATGAGCGAGTGCCACGACCTGATCTGCTCCTTACAAGAGAGGTCCAGCTATCGTCGTCGTCGCTCTGAGTGCGTTCTGTATTGCAGCTGGTGATCCCAGTGTGCTCACGATGGATGACCTAATAATGTATATAATATTGGTGTTTCTGGCACCAGAGCACTGTATTTTCTGTGTAGTAACTAATGCACCAACTTGGTTCCGCCTCCCGAGAGTCTCTCCACAGCATCCCCGTTCGCTTCCGCGGCATCGCCTCGACTCTCGTTCATCACGCTTTACCCATGGAGCGTTTTGACGGACATGTGCTGACTTGAGGGCAACATCTTCCAGCTCGAGGATGTGCATCATCATCACTTGTTGTCGCTCGTTTGTCAACTGATTACGCCTGCAACCTCGGAAGAAGCGCTCGCCTTGGAATCGATCGACGTGAGCGTAAGATGGCGGCTCCACAGGATATGGATGCACCGCCAGTGCCGCCAGCACCAACAGAAGAACAGATGGCTCTTTCCGATGCGACCTTCAAGCAGGTACCGCTCTGCATCGATCCGAACACAGATATTCTCATGTCCCCCACCCACGATATGACCCTCCTCAACGCTCTCAGCCGGTCCCTCAAAGCATTGCCGCCGCAGATCGCGTTCCCACCCCCGCCGAACGTAGTACTCCCGCAGCGCAGCATGGCGGTCAACAAGGCCCGGGAAGACGGCAATGCGGCATTCAAGAAGAAGGACATGGTGGAGGCGATCAAGATGTACACGCTTGCCGTCGACGTGGCAGCGTCAAGACCGTTGTGGGAGTCGAATCAGATCGCGCGCGAGGAGTTGGCAGCAGTCTTGGCGAACCGCTCAGCGGCGCTTGCAGCAGTTGAAGACTGGATCGGCGCACTGTGTGACGCCGACGCGGTCATCAATCTCAAGAAGCCGTGGGCAAAAGGGTACTTCAGGAAAGGAAAGGCACTCGCGGGGCTTGGAAGGTTCAAAGAAGCAAAGGAGGCCTACGAAATGGGCATGCAATTCGACCCGGATAACCCAGTGAGCGGTTCCATTGCCTGGGAGGAGCGACCCCTCCTTGGCTCACCTGCTCTGTTCTTCTGTGCTGCAGGACTTTGCCGCAGCACTCGCGGAGCTACCCAAGCGCGAGACGTCTTGAGTCATGAGCGACGCACCATCCCTCTCAAGCAATCTGTACATTAGTGCAACATCTTGGGCATAGCCAGATCTTATCTTTCAAACGTGCGGCATGGCTTGCCTACATCTCATCGACTGAACTGCCGCTTCTTCGCGGATTGAGACAATAGGGTAGCGCGGTCAGGTATCCAATTGGGCAGCAGAGTACAAACAATGATCGGACTCGCACATGCGAGTACATGACGGGAAGGCGGATGAAACGCAAAGCAGACGCGAAGAACGAGACAAGGAGGAACGTTAACGTTTAAATCGAATTACAACGGTGCACCAAGTTCCCTGAGCTGCGATGGGATTTGGGACCCGTGCCGCTGCTGACAGGGGTAGCCAAAAGTGCTGATGGGCAAGGGAAGCGGTTTCGCTAAAAGTAGAGCCGCGCTCCTGGTCATGGTAACGGATGAGCAACCGCAGCAGGCGTATCGCATCCTGGTATCTGTATCTGTAGTGGAGCCGTCACATGCGCCTCAAGGACAGGGGGCGAAAGCGGAATCGATGCAGTTGAAGGCATGCTTGACACGATTGGTGGCACTACGGATGATCCGACATCGAAGTCAATGGTCTGGATCCCGAGGCTTGTGCAGTCGATGACGGTGTGGGCAAAAGTGCTTCCGGGAAATCCGCGCGCAGCCGCAAAAGTAAGCAGGTCATGATTCTCGTGGGAAAAGCAAGCGCAGCTGAAGCAGCAGCTTTTCGAGTGTGGGCTCCAAAAGCGACGCCCCTTCGAAGGGAGGCCTACGCCCCCAGTCCGGGTAACTCTGGAGCGCATTGAGCCAAAGGCTGTCGGATAAGACAATTTGATCAAGACCTGTTTGGTGAGGTGTAGGATGATTCCGACCCGACGCGTCAAATCTATTCGCGGAGGAGAACGGCTTTGTTCCAAACGCCTTGGGATCCGAGATCGGACTGGGATATTCGGTTGGCTGCAACTATGTTGCACTGAGCCCAACAAGAAGAATGGAGTGGTTAATCCAGCGTTCGAAGGATGTGAGTGCATTTTTTGAGCCAGGCGAGAAGACAGAACGTGCATATCAGTAGTCGTGGCAACTCTTCAGAAACCCAGCCCTCGCTGTAAATGTTTGGAAATCGTAGAAGTGGTTGGAGTGACCAGTGGCGATGACTAGGTCATTGGTGGACAACACGGTGGCCCTGCGTGCTGGTGCATTGTCGAGCAGGGTATATTGTCTTGTCCTTGCTGGTGGCATCTGACATGATAGGTTTGTGTCTACCCCACGCCTTGTCGCAATTGACCAAATTGAATGACGACCGATACGGCTGCATCTGGAAATATTTGCGCGTCTTTGCCTTCGATGACAGACCCGTTTCTTGCGACCCGTACGCGCGCGACTTGGGGTGGCTTCTCAAATATGCATACAAGGCCTTTGTTCGTGCATCTATCGCATTTCGGATCCCTGCCGAGAACCAACCCCTCTTCCCCCCAGTATTCAATATGTTTCTTGCGTTCGGAATACTTGCTTTGTCGCCAGTACAGAGCACTGCGGAGATTGCGGTGGGGACGGCATAACTTCTGCAAATACTTGAATGAACGCGCCTTGCAGCGCTTCACGAGTCTATCCACCTTTGTCTTTCTCGTGCCTGTACAGCTAGAGGGATGATGGGACAGATTTGTGATATGCACTCGATGGAAGAGCAGGGAAGGCCCTCACGCACGGTTCATATGCATGGAAAACTCGCGCCTTCATTGGTCTTGAGGCTGGCTTCGATAAGCCGGCGCGCATGGCTACCGCTCACCGTATTCCACACCCACCAAGATCCGTCAGCAGACCGTGCAGAGTATGGAGGAAAATTCAGAGCATGCGTCTGCACAGCCGCCCTGCACTCCTATGGCATGGTCACAGTGCCAAGCGTTGATGGGCGTATTTTAGACCTCGTCACTTTTCACTGAGATGCTGTCGTTGCCCTGCTCCTCAACTTAGCCAGATGCGTCGAAGAAGTCCTGCATGCTAGTCTCTGACGTTGCGGCCTTATCGCTGGTGCTTGCGAGGCCTTGAAATTTCGGACCATGGCTGTCTTGTCCATGATAATGTAAGCTCTTGTTAGAGACTTGCGAAGAAGTGTCAGAGCGGGGAGGCTGGGACGCGGAATCAGCAACCATGAAATCAGTGCAATAACTCATCTTTGGCGCATGGTGTCGATGGCCGTTTCAACAAACGGCATGCTTCGATGGAAACGGATGGGATGTTGGAAACAAGCACTCTCGTATCCCGCACATCCACATTTATACCTGAGCCGAGCACGAGCACCGGAGAATGGCCTTCCTAGAAGCCTAGAAGCGTCTTGTTGGTGGACTGGGATGTTCTCGCAGAAACAAGGGAAAAGGCGGTCTGAGCACGCGAAGACGCCCGCACTCTGCGACATTGCCCCCGACCAAACATCCAACGCAGTGTCAGCAACACATGAAGCAGTCTGTCGCCCTCTTAGAGCGGCAGACGGCCCACTTTCCCGGCAACTTCCATGCAGTAGATCTTGCGCTGCATATAATCGACGTTCCCGGACGAACGGGGGCTTTCAAGGTACCCCATCGCCACCATGGCCCGATCCATATTAGCGATGTGGCACGCATCATGCTTGATGCGTGCTCGAGGCGGTATACTCGGCCGTGTTGATCGATGGAGCAGCACCGACGCACTCATGTCAAGGGATGCTTCGTGTGGGGAGTGCAGATTTTGATTGACCAGAGAGGATGAGGGGAGCGAGACCGGCCTTGAAGGGTGTGCATGGCTAACAAGGAGTAACCATGGACAATGCTTGCAGCATAGAGCGAGTAGGGAGGTGTTTTAGTGGCAAATATGCACGAGCCACTGCTGTCGGTTCGTCCATCCTTGAAACATGCTCTCGCCCAGCTTTTGACAGGGTTCGGCCCACTTGATTGCTCGCGGAACGCTGCACCACGTGTTTGTACTGCTCCTGATGATCGTCGCGCACGATCATGCATTCCCATCCAGGATCATCGGTACAAGGCTGAAGGCACCAGGCTCGTCATGAGTCGGAGGATCTGTGCTCAGAGCGGCGTGCACGTCCATGTATGCAAGAGTCAGCAAGGAGCTGGCGGCTTCACCGGGGCCCAGCGGTTGCCGAAGCTGTAACCTTGCCGACACCTTACATACGGAAAAACGAAGATACCGCCGAAATGAAGAGAGCGAAGTCCAAATGAAGCCGGTGAGGCAACACATTCAAAAGTCAGACTTTTTCACATTTATCGAGGTTGCCGTGTTTCTCGAGTCTCGTGGGCACTGCCACTAGAATCCGTTCCAATGCGGAAGGCAAATTGTAATAAGCGTACTTAAGGCACTTTAAAGCCAGTAAATGGGGTGTGCCCCGCAGTGCTGGAACGAGCGATTGGGCTCCTTCCGAAATAACGCTGTGCAGGGCAGCTGAGCTGCCGGCTGCAACATCATGTTACAGAGACACAAGCTAAAGATACAGGGTTGCGATTTCTGTTGGCAACGGAATATTTCTTGAATGCAGTGCGAAAGGCCTTGTGGCGCAGAATTTGATGCACACTTGCGCCATATGCTGAAGCGGTGACACAAAGTGCATTGCCTACCAGCGAAATTCCAGGGCTGTATTAAGAGCTCCGCAATACCAGCTGGTTTGATCTGCGACCCATAGGTACGCCGCCTTGTTGCGCTCAGCGGTCCTCCGCCCACTCATTCTCCTTCTTGATCTGTTCCTCCTCCTCGGGTGTAAAGTCGTTCTGGATGTTAAAAAGCTTGCGAATCTCGTCTGGCGTCTTGCCCTTAATCATGAGCGCGACAGTCTTGCAGCCGACGTCGAGCAGGGGTTTGATGTCGAGGTAGTTGGCGGCGAGGATAATCTCGAACAGCATCTCCTGGTCGACGTTGATGAACTTCTGGTCCCACTCGCCAATGTCGGTCACACGCTTGCGCGACTCCTCAGCCTCCTCGACAGTCGGCGTTGGGTCGGCGCGGTGGTGCTCGCAGTACTCCAGGACCTGTATTGGGTGGAGTGTCAAAGTGCATGATTGAGAGGCGGTAATGGAGTGGATCAGGTTTTGGCACTATACGCGAGCAAAACATGTAGACAAGGCTCACCTTCTTGAGAACCTGCGAAGAGACATTGGGCAGAGGAATCGCTTGGTCTGATTCTCCAATATCTATTTTGCAGCGAGTAAGGGTTTCAGCAATCACAATGCGACAAATAAAAAGGATGAGCGGTGCGGACGAGGCAAACCGCGAGAGGGATGCAGAGACGATAGAGTATTAGCAGATTGGCTTCATTGGAATCATGGCGAAGACGAGCCTCTGTATAAACACTGAATGCGACAAGGTGAGGCCCGTCGCATCAAAGCGAATTGCGAAGAGCCGCTGCAATGACAACGTGCAGCATACTTTATGGTGTCGCAGACCAGTACGTAGTTACATACGCGAGCTAAGCTCCCGTATGCTGCGTATATTTGAGGCAGCGACATCCACCAAGATGTGCGGCGGCAACCACGTACCTTCGAGCATCTGCTTGATCAGAACTGATCGTTCCGCCACGTCCCTCTCGACGGTGAACTCTTCGCCATCCGAAGTGCTGAGCTTGACCATTCTGCTTGGCTGTGTGTGTTGCCAAGAGTAAATGCCTGGAGGATTCTTGATGCTGTGGGTCACGCTGTGGTGAAGCAACAATGATGAAGGCACAGATGGAAGCCATGGTATGATGAGCGAAACGACGAAACGGGTCACGATCACCTAACAGCCCATGAGCCAACAGCTGTGGGCGCGTGGATATGCCTCGTGTAGCTGCCACCAGCAGAGAGTGTCCTTGTTGCCAAATGGGTCGGGGCTCTCGCGCCAACAAATCTCTTCGCGGGTCAAACACCACGCCACTCTTGTGTAATAGAAGGGACGTCCCCGCTCCCGCTTACCTAAGGACCTTGGGGTCCGATGCGGCGTCTCATTCTGCAGACTGCATATCTGCAAGGAAATAGGGTTCTTCCACTACTGTAGATGATGTGAACTGGTGAACCCAATCTGCCACCTCTGGCTGGGACTCTGGAGGCTGGAGCATCTCCATTGATCTCATCTTCTGATGGCACCAGGCCAAGCCGTGGTCAGTGTTGTTGAGCACGGCAGGCCTTCTGAGCTAATTTCAGTGGCGAAAGTGGCACTTATTTCGCTGTGCAATCGCGGGGATATTTGCTTGACGACTACACGGTGTACACAGCATGACGAACACCGCTGAGAACCATCCCGAGCCGAACGAGGTCGAGGCACCTGAGGCATCGCGAGACCCGTCTTCTTCACAGAGTCCAGATGGGGCGTCTGCACCTAGCAACTCTGTCGCTCCAGCTGAAGGTGCAGTTAGACCAAGCACTGTGGCAGATGCAGGAACCGCAGATGCGTCGCGGGTCGAAGACAAATCACAAGGCGAACAAGAAAATAGCACAAGATCGACTAAGGCCGACTTGAGCAAGAAAGAAAGTGATGGGCAGGTACCCACAAACACAAGTGTCCAGCAGCCTCAGAACGTTGATTCATCAGAGGAGGGAGAGCCGAGCAAAGCAGCGGAAGCGGTGGGTCCAAATACAACAGCTGCGGCGCGCGGCGGCCAACCTGCGCGCGGGAGAGGCGGTGAGCGCCGAGGTTAGAATCCGGGCCATTGATCTCAACTGCTGACACTTGAACATCTCTTCTGTCTCCTTAGGGTACCTCAACCGTCAACGGTTCCGGACAGGAGGGAATGAACGGCAAAAGCTGACGCCAGAAGAGCTCGATGCGAAACTCGCGGCTGCGCGCGCCAAGAACGCCGCCATCCTAACGCGCCAAGCCGAGATCGATGCAGACAAGGAGTCGTATGCCACGCAAACCGCCGTGGATCGCCAGGCGCGTGAAGAGGAGCGCCAGCGGCGTGAAGAGCGCGCGCGCAAGATGGTCGAGACGAAGAAGATGCAGCTGGCGCTCGATGAGGAGCGCGAAAAGGCGCGCGCGCGGAAGCTGGAGAAGATCGGCAAGCGGGATTGGGACCAGGAGAAGGCCGAGGGAGGGGAGCAGCTGTGGAAGTCAAATTACCGAGAATACTCGTCCGGTACCCCAAGAGCCGGTGCCGGTGGCGGCTATGGTCGCGACAGAGCGGGCGGTGCGCCTGCGCGAGAGCGAGATGGCGCCCCGGGCCAACAGCAGCGGCAACCCAAGCCTGCCAATTTGGATAGCACCGCCGATTTCCCGGCACTGGGCTGCTGAGGTGTAGCACTGTGTACTTTGAAGCCACTCATACCTGGCACTTGGCACATTGGCCCATTCAAAGCATCGAGCCACTGTGAGCCCTGCAATTGGGCGCGGACCACCGAAGCGCGTGCGTACCTGGTGCAAAGTACAGGTATCTTGCAGCTGCAATGTTTCACTCCACGCAATTACAACATAACCTTGCCCCTCCCTTTCTTGAGATCCTTTCTCTTCTCTTTTACCGCTTTGATCTTGCGTTTTTCTCTGTCCTCAAGCCTCCTGACATGTGCACGTTGCTCGTCGCTCGTCTCGCCGGGCAGATCAGAGCTAGCGACCTGGTGGATGTGCGCGTGCAGCTTGGACAGAGCGTCCGCGAGGTTCGCGTGCGCCGAACGAGATTTGGACGATGACAGCTGCAGGGAATGTGTATTTGCAACGTAGTAGGGTGACACGCTGGCCAGACGCTTGCAAATCGTCGGCAGCAGCCAGCGCTGCGAGTTGACCACTTTGTCCATTGCGGCTGCGGCATCTTGGTCAGCAGCGGCGGCAACGATGTTCTTCAGGTCCAGTCGAACGACAGCTTTCGAGCTGGTCTTGTTGACGTGTTGCCCTCCTGGTCCGCTGCTGCGTGTGAAAGAGATGTGCATCTCTTGCTGGTTCTGCTCCTGCGTCAGGTTTTTCTGTGCAAAGGCCGCCGCCCAGCACCTGCGCCGCGCGATATCCGACGCACTCTCGAATGGCCAGCCAGCTTGGCGGTCTGGAAAGTTTGCCCTCGCGGTGGTGTGCAAGTGTGAAGTGCGCAGAGATGCATGTATTACATGGATCTCAAAGAGTTGCGTTGCGATGGCTCGATCGGATCGCGGACGCGGCTGCTGCTGCCATCTTGTCAGCCTCGGAGCTATTGACCTTGCAGCCGCCGTTGCCGCCGAGCGCACGGTTGCAGGCTGAGCCGCACGTCCATCGATCCAGGCAGCTAGATGCCCTGCCTGTCTCATGAGTCCATGGTCGATTCGTCTATCGGATGGCGCAAAAACTATACCCTACGGTCTCTGGACTTGCATGTGTTTCGAAAGAGGGAACAATACCCTGTGATAGACAGGCAAACATGACGAGCGCACACGCCTTTTGAGGGATGCTGGCATCAGAGCAGTGTATGTGGCTCCTACCCCCCTGGGCGCCGCACCGCTCGCGCTTCCATGTCTCTCCGTTGGGTCTCAACCACACATTGCGCGCACCGCGCACACAGACATCAGCATCGCCCACATCCACTTCTTCTTGAGCTTGCCGTCCACATGCAAGATCCGTGCTCTGAGCAACAAGCGACCCAAGCATACGCAGTCACCAGTTCGAGCACAGCCACAGAGGTCTTCATCATGAGTGCGTATCAAAATTTTGCGTGGTAAGCTGCCGTGGTCTGACGTTTCTTGCCTTTGCTCCCTATTGCGCCTGCCTGGCCTGCTCCACTTTTATCACCACTCTTGTCAATGCCAAACAGATGTTGACGACGTCGAAGACCGCGATGGCGTTCGCCTGTCCTGGAACGTCTGGCCTTCGACCAAGGTCGAGGCTACCAGGACTGTTGTCCCAGTCGCGGCCCTGTACACGCCGCTGAAGGAGAGGGAGGACTTGCCTCCAGTCATGTATGAACCAGTTGTGTGCAAGGAACCTTGCAGAGCGGTGCTCAACCCATACTGGTGAGTGCATTCGATCGTGCTTTGTACCCAAAGCAGACTCGGCTAGTGCTAGTATACGCTGACTGGTTCATTACATCGCTGGTGTTGCCAGCCAAATCGATGTCCGTGGCAAGCTATGGATCTGCCCATTCTGTCTCTCGCGTAACGCCTTCCCGCCGCACTACCGCGACATCAGCAATACCAACCTGCCGGCCGAGCTGCTGCCCAAATACACGACGATTGAATACACACTGAGTAGGCCCGCACAGGTTCCTCCTATCTTCCTGTACGTCGTCGACACGTGCATGGAGGATGATGACCTCAAGGCGCTCCGCGAGACGCTCGTCGTCTCCCTCAGCTTGCTCCCGCCCGACGCACTCGTCGGTCTCATCACATATGGCACGATGGCTCAGGTCCACGAGCTCGGTTATGAGACATGCCCCAAGAGCTATGTCTTCCGCGGCACAAAGGAGTACGCCCCCAAGCAGATCCAGGACATGCTTGGTCTTACCCCTGGCGGCAGGCCTGTTGCACCTGTGCCGGGCCAGCCAGGTGGGCCATCGCAGCCTCACGCGCCGCAGGGGCGACAGGGTGCTTCGCGCTTCCTCCTTCCCGTCTCGCAGTGCGAGTACGGCCTGACGAACATCCTCGAGCAGCTGCAACGCGACCCTTGGCCGGTCGCCAACGACCGCCGCGCGCAGCGCTGCACGGGTGCTGCGCTCAGCGTTGCCGTCGGCATGCTGGAGACTACGTTCCCCAAGACGGGGGGCCGCATCATGCTCTTCTGCGGAGGCCCATGCACGGAAGGCCCGGGGAACGTCGTTTCCACCGAGCTGCGCGAGCGCATCAGGTCGCACCACGACATTGACAAGGACAACGTCAAGTACTACAAGCGTGCCGTCAAGTTCTACGATGCGCTAGCCCGTCGCGCCGCCAGCAACGGGCACGCAGTTGATGTCTTCGCAGGATGCTTGGACCAGGTCGGGCTGCTGGAGATGAAGGGCTTGAGCAACATGACGAACGGACACATGATCCTGACAGACAGCTTCCAGATGGGTATATTCAAGCAGTCCTTCCAGAGGGTCTTTGAAAAGAATGCCGAGGGCCAGCTGCAGTTGGGTTTTAACGCTACATTCAATGTCCAGTGCACCAAAGAGCTCAAGGTGTCCGGTCTCATCGGGCATGCCGTCTCGAACAACAAGAAGACCGGATGTGTCGGCGAGACCGAGATCGGCATCGGCCAGACGTCCGAATGGAAGATATGTAGCATCAATCCGCGCACCTCTGTCGGCGTCTACTTTGAAGTCGTCACGCCCGCCGGCCAACCTTTGCAGCCCGGCAGTAGGGGTCTGATCCAGTTCGTCACACACTACCAGCATTCATCCGGCCAATACCGGCTGCGCGTTACAACTATTGCACGCAACTTTGCCGAGGGTGCCAGCGCACAGATTGCCCCGTCCTTCGATCAAGAAGCAGCAGCGGTGCTCATGGCGCGGATTGCTGTGTTCAAGGCGGAAATCGACGACAGCCCCGATGTGCTGAGGTGGCTTGACAGGATGCTCATCCGTCTGTGTCAAAAGTTTGCGCAGTACATTAAAGACGATGCCACCTCCTTCCGCCTCGGAGAGAACTTTTCCATCTACCCGCAGTTCATGTTCCATCTGCGCAGGTCTCAGTTCTTGCAGGTATTCAACAATTCACCTGACGAGACGGCTTTCTACAGGTGCGTGCGACAACGTGCTTGCGCCATGATCCCGAGCTCATTATTTGTTTTGTGAACAGGCACGTGCTCAACGCAGAAGACGTCAACAACTCGCTGATCATGATCCAGCCGACCCTCATGTCGTACGGCTTCGACTCAGAACCTCAGCCTGTGCTGCTTGACTCGGTCTCGATCCGGCCCGACGTCGTCCTGCTGCTCGACACCTTCTTCCACATCCTCATCTTCCACGGCTCAACCGTCGCCGAGTGGCGTAAAGCGGGTTACCAGGACCAGGAGGGCTATGAGAACTTCAAGGAGGTGCTCGAGAACCCTAAGAGCGATGCACAGGAATTGCTCGCGGATCGATTCCCGGTGCCGCGATACATTGTCTGCGACCAGGGCGGCAGTCAGGCGCGTTTCTTGCTCAGCAAGCTCAACCCGTCCACGACGCACATGAGCGGAGGGATGTACGGCAACCAGGGTACTGGCGCTGCCATCTTTACAGACGATGTGAGTCACTTGCGCCCTGCGACATGGTCTTTCCCAGCATTGTCGTTCTGATTGCCTCCCTTGCACTGCCCTTGCAGGTGAGCCTCCAAGTATTCATGGAGCACCTCAAGCGTCTCGCTGTCGGTGCCAGTGGCACATGAGCGTGGCGAGGGACAAGGGGAAACTTTTACTGGCAAACGAGGTGTAGTGGACCAAAGAAAGATATATGCACACACATGTTGTGATCTTGTTTGCCATCGTATACCGCGCCTAGGATACAGCGTAGGATCAGAAGCCTGGAAAGAAATTGTGAGCGTAAGGTCAGTTCATGCCATGCGCGGCCGCGGCGGCTCGAGAGCAGCCCCTGGACACCTACAGCAATCGCAATCAAAGGGGCATAGGTCCGTCTCACCCGCATCAGGCCTATTTATCCCAAGTTCTTCCTCTGTATACACCAGGAACCCTTCCTCTGTCCGTTTTCGTTTCGAGTCAGCAATGATGCCGCGCGAATCCGCAAATGCGGCATTCGAGTCGTCCATGCCTGATGTAGGAGCGACGTACGGCCTGCCGCGTTTGAGCCCGTTTCGCCCACGTGTTGAAGAGTCAGGTACGGAGCTCGAGGAAGTGATAGCATCCATGTATGCTTTGGGTGCTTTTGCCGACGGTCGTTTTGACTTTGTGCTGGTGCCTTCTCCGAGCGACGGATCGAAGATCTCTTCAGGAGCCTTTTTCCTTTTCTTTGAAAGTATTGCGTTGTTTGCATTTGAAGCAGTCTTCTCTTCCTTTCCTCGCTTTCCGGAAACTTTTTCAGAATCATTTGAAGGATCTGCTTTGGCACTCTGAACCGCTTCTCGCGAGCTCGCAGTCATGACTATCTTGCCCTTCTTGCCAACGGTCGAACTTGCTACTGAGGCAGCGAGTTGATTCTCAGACGCCTTCTTCTTTCCCTTGTTGACTTTTGCCTGGCCACTCTTGTCCTTCTTGGGTTTGTCTTCTCCCCCGTTTATGACGGTAGTAGCGGTCGTGGCAGACTTCTTGCCCGCAAAGATGTCCTCGATTTCAGACATGACGGACGATGTGGTGAGGGAGGGCGCGAGGGCTTGGACAGAGCGACAACTACGACGAGACCTTGAATTCACGGTTTGAGTTAATTCCTCCCAAGCAGCTTGATCCTGTCTTGACAAAGTGATGTGCTGTTCTTCTTTAACCAGCGAGTTTCGGCGTAGTGTTATGCTCATAAAACAGACCTTTCCGAGCAAGGCTGCATTTTCATGGCGTGAGAGAGAGAGCCGAGGTTGGGGTTTTTTCTAAAAAGAATTGTGGAACCAGTATAGAAAAAAAAGTCGCCACGTGGCTTGAAAAGCGTTCGTCCCTCGTGATCGTCAACATTTGTTGGAAATCGTCACCATGATCCTGAATTGTGCATTTTGCTGCCAACGGCATCATTGTGCCACAAAGAGTGAGGTCCCCGCCAGCTCATATCTTACGCTATAAAACGAGGGGCTATCCTGGCTCGTAGATTAGGGGCTTAGGAACAGGCGCACGATGGATCATCGATGAAATTTGAAAGCGCTATATCCACCACATCAGCGAAATCATCCGGTAAACCCACTAGGATGTCGGGAACAGCGACAGTAACCCATTTGTCAATGCAAAAGCTGTCACATCTATCAGCCAATCGAGGGCGAGAGCGATACTACTCCGTGCCTTTTCGCCGCGATGGTGGTAATTCTGGCTTTCTCTCGCTCTTTCCATCACGGTCAACGCTGTATTTCATTGCCAACTGCCTCGCCTGGTATCTCTCGTCGGCACTGTCTTCAAACACATCCAAAGCGCTCCTCTCTGCACCAAAGCACGTAATGACATCACATCCAAATGATGTTCTGGAATCTGGTCGACACGGGCAAGCCCTACATCCACCAGATTCATCCTCCGCACCATTTCCTTACCCGATTAGCCTGACATTTGTTCAATTTCTTTTCGTACATGGCTTTTGCTACATATGCACGAGCGAGCGATTGCTAGGAAAGCGTACGATGGGAAAAGTCATGCCGCCTGCAAAAGAAAGAATCTTGGAGGTCGGCCAGCTGTCACTCTTTACGGTCATCGGGCACGCATTGAGCTCGCTTGCGATCAGTCGCGTGCCTGTCAGCACGGTACATACGATCAAGGTTCGTCTCGATCCACTCTGACTAATTAAATGCAATGCAAGTGTGATAGCCTTTCGTTCCCTCCTGAATTCTTACAGGCATTGTCTCCGCTGTTCACCGTAATTGCCTACTCTCTCTTTTTCTCTGTGACTTATTCAAGCGCGACATGGCTCTCACTCCTCCCACTCACCATCGGCGTGATGATGGCTTGCACCGGGCTCTCACTATCAGCTGAAGATATCTTGGGTCTCTTCACAGCCCTTGGAAGTACGATGATATTCGTGGCGCAGAACATATACAGCAAGAAGCTTCTCAGTGGAAATGGCCATGGCTCGAAGGATCTAGACAAGATGGGGGCAGAGGGCAGCAAACTGGGCAATGGTGTCAGCACAGGCAAAAAGCGCAAGGATCAAAAGTTGGACAAGCTGAATATCCTTCTCTATTCTAGCGGTTGCGCTTCGACCGTGAGTCAATCTCCCTATTGCTCGTGTGTGAGCCTCAACTTATATCTGGCGCGGTCTCTGTTCACAGCTCATGATTCCGATGGTGCTTTACTACGATGCCTCTTCCATACTGACCTCGTCCACAGGAGCAAGCTTTGGGAGGGTTTTATCATTGCTTTTGGCCAATGGAATCGTAAACTTTGCCCAGAATGTGCTTGCCTTCAGTGAGTCTTAATCGCCCCCTTCGCCAGACAAGGTTGCAGTATTAACACTACCATTGGTTGCAGGCATCCTGGCTCTGGTGTCACCTGTGACCTAGTGAGCACGGTCTAATCCATCGCACACAAAACACAGGGTGCTGAGACGAATTATGTTTACAGTTCCATTGCTAGCCTTCTCAAACGAGTCTTTGTCATTTGCTTCGCCATCGTGTGGTTCAGACAACAAGTCACCATGCTTCAATGGCTTGGTATCACCTTGGCTTCCACGGGCGTGTGAGTCTTAGACTGCTGTACTGAGTTAAACACAGCGAGCATCACTTTCTGTGTGAAGCAGACACCGAGAGGGCCAACGCAGATCATGCTGACTATCTTATCACCTGTCAGATGGATGTACAACAACGCTAAAGTCAAGAATGACGTCGCACAGGTAGAGGAAAAAGTACATCCGAAAGGCAACATTGATAGCTTCACATTGCCGACTACGGCTAGTGCCACCACCAACAAGAATGGCCACGCGAATTCCGGCTATGTGACAACATCAGGACTCGGTGGGCGCATGGCCATGTACGGATCGTCGCTTTCGCCAACGGCAGCGCGCTTCCAACATGCGCAAGGCCAACCGCATATGTCTGTCTCCAAAATCTCTGGTAGCTTTGGGAGCAGCACGGGCAATGGCGTCACGGGCCCTGGAAGCTGGAGGTTGGACGTCGGTGGCGGCCTACACAGTCCGACACAGGAAGTAAACCGCAGTGCTATCATGAACGGGGCTATCGGCCCTGGGTGGCGTGCTAAGAGCAAGTAACACCAACAGGCGTGCATCGCAATCCCATTACTGCTCTATTTCCAGAACATTATGCACAATACACTAGCATGGCGCGCGAGGAGATGAGCAGGTCTGAGCGTCCTGTAGCGAAAGAAACGAAGAGCATGTCTTGCTTGATCAATTGGCTGAGCGCTGGACTAATGAATTGGTGGATATACAAGACAGTGTCCATTAGCTGGTCCTGGATCATGCGTTGGAAAAAAAGATGCGATTGAGAAGTGGAGATAGTCCAAACGCCAGAGAACAGTGTAGTATAGCGAGAAAAGGAGGCCACAACAGTTGCCAGCGGGTAGTGGGTTGCTTGGCGGCAGGTTGTTTTGGTGCCCAAACATATCCTGGTATGCTATCGGTGTCGCTATTGTGGTACCCGCGACGAAGATTACTGTAGTGAGTTTCGGATGAACTCTTTGGGAGCGAATTCACAGATTAGACAAAGCTATTCCGAAGGTTGAGCTCGAATGCTTCTTGCAGAGTCTCCATGTCGACTGTTCGGAAGTCGGAAGGCGCGTCGACGCTATAGAAGGAAAGGGGGCCTGAGGAGCTGCTCGACTCTGTCATTGGGTCCTCCATGAATGGAGGTGGAGGCAGGCCATCATGAGAGCCACCAGCACCAGCAGACAGACTTGCTCTCCACTTTCGCAATAGAGCCTCTTTCTCTTGTTCAAGGGTGAGAGGTGGCTGCATCGTCTCGTTGAGACCGGAAGCGGTTGGCAAGGTCCCAGTTGATGATCCGCATTGTCCGTGAGCATGTTGAATCGCCGATATGGCAGCCTCAGTCAAGAAACTGCTGACCCGTCTCTTCGTCAGAGTGGGAGCGCTCATCAGCTCATCCCCGTAATGGAAAGGCGCCGAGCCGAATGGCAGAGAGCCATCCCCTGAAGGCAAAGCACCCATTCGCGCGAAGCCCCCAGCTTCGGGGGGAAGGAAGCGCGCAGCGGCATTCATCGCCGTCGGCGGAACTGCAATATCGCCAAAGGAATTGCTTCGCGGGGAGATCAGAATGTCTGGCATCGTGGGCAAACCCAAGGGATATGCCTCCAGCTGTCCTCCAGCTGTCCGCGGCCGTGAATGTTCCAGAACTGATGGCTGCGGAGCAGGCATGCTCGTCATTGCGAATGGCATGCGCTGGAAGTTGAAGAAGGAGGCCGGAGAGGGCCCTGGTGGAAAGTTGGATGGGCTTTGCTCGTTGAGGGCTGCTCGGTTCGTCCACTCTGGTATGAGGGTGTTGGAGAAAGCAGAGTTGGTAAGACTGGCACCATCAGCTGTGCCGCCGTGCAGAAGCACCGGCTGCAAGGCAGCCTCCTTTGGCTTAAGTGTTCCCTGAAGGCTCGGGTTCTGCGATCCAAAATCGATATTGATCGGGACTGAGGATGAGCGTCGATAGCCCCTCAGAGGAATGCCGGCACTTGCAGGGGAAAGCTGATTCTCAGTCTCAGCACCAACACTTGGAGATGGCGATCCTTTGATATGATGTGTCTTCCGCAGCTCAGCATCAAGCTTCTCCTTTCTGATACGCCTAGGTTCGGATCGGCCCTCTTCGACCGCGCCTTCGCGAACACCTTCGCGTCCCAGAGCCTTCAAGATTTGATCGGCAACCGATTCGACCCGGCTTTCGGATGTTCGAGATCGGGGTCGCTGACGCTTTTCCGAAATTTTGCGCGAGGTCTCAGGCTGATACTTGTACGATGGGTGGAGGCGTAGATGCTCCGCCTTCTCTGCAGCGGCATTCTCTTGCCACTGTGCGCGCTCATCGCCGGACAAATTGTGCCAAAGATGGGAAATGACGTTACTGAGCGCCTTTTGGTCCTTCAGATCTTTTGGAAGAATGCCTTGCTGGATGACGTGCGAACGAAAGAGGATGAAGGCATTGCGAGGGCGCTTGACATGCCCAGCAGGACGCTTGCGGGCGTGAGATTTCTTCTGACTGCGCGGGACGCCCGATGCTCCCACTGGGCCGACAGACGAAGATGAGCTACCGAACTGACTTGACGAGAAATCGCTGTCACTTGCACAAGTGTGCGAGGCCGATGGCGACCAAGCCCCGCTTTCTGATTCGCCAGCATCCAACCCCGAAGCACTGAAGTGCTCAGCGTTTGAATTTAAATTTCCATCTACACGGAGGATGGGTGTGAGTTGCTACAAGCTGCGATTCATGAAGAGAATGAAGCTCACTCGTGGCTGCTGTATCGATTTGGAGCAGTGGTGTGGGTTCGCTGGGGCCTGGTAGACTCTTGGGCCCTGAAGTTATAGTCTGCTCAGACACACGACGCGGACGTGCTCAGCCAAGGGAATCATACACTGACAGTCTGCAAAGCTACCCACCAGAGCACTGCGTAATGAGCGTCTACGGTCGCAGAAGCCGATTGGCATTGTAGAGAAAGACTGGATGTGCGCCTGCGGCGTCGGTGGCTCACAAGTGATGTGCGGCACGGCGAGGTCTTGCATATTTGCATTGTTATCCTTGATGCTTTCGCCTCGGGCCTGTTGCCGCATCTGCCTGGATGATCGACGAATATTGGATCTGAGTACCATCGTGGCATCAAAGGCACCGGCTGGCTGGTATGGGTTGGTGGGTGTCATGAGAATGACCATTTTTTATAGAGACCAGCTCTTGGGGATCAGAGATCCAGCGAGCAGGTTGGGAAGGATGTTTCAAGGCGGGCTGTGATGGTGAAGACATAAGACATCGTATCATGTTGGTCCACTCTTATGTGTGTGAGTCGTCCTCTTCATGGTAAGAGCGCAACAATGACCGACGAGCAGTGTGCCCAATGGCGATTGAGGCCAAGGGTGATGGAGATGTTTCGGAGGACGGCTGCCGAGTCGACGGCACGTGGCACTTGGCACTCGCGTGGCGAAAAGCAAAAGAAAGGGCAAGCCTTCCGAGATGGATGATAAAGGGCTGAGCCTGGAAACACTGGGTAAATCACCTGTCATTGCGGCTTCGTTGCACTTCAGATGTTTGCATTGATGCAGCGATCTGTAGGTGAAAGTAGATGCGTGATAAGCAACTCAAAATAACAAGCTAGCGCCGCGCACGCCGCACACTGGCGTGGACTTGGTATGTACGTTGGTTCGGCCGACGTGCAAATGTGAATGCCTCGAGTCCTCGACGCTCGTCGATGAACCCAGGGCAGTGGTCCATGACAAAGTATCTCGCACCAGCGGGCACAAGCTGTGAAACAAAGGGGGCGATACTGCAACCTACTCAGTGGACGCATTGCGGACGCCCCCATGCTCGAACGGTACTGCTATTTGTTATTGTTCGCATAGCCACGCGTGACGCCACAAAGGGTGATCCGAGGGCTTGGTTGCGTTCTCCTCATGTCACATTTGTGCTCTCTGCTCTGCTTCCAGGCCGTTCCCAGCTGCACATGGCGCTGGCTTGCACTGCACATGTTGACTGCGATCATTTGCTCCTCCATGCACGTCGAGTTTCAGTTGTCAAAGACTCTGAGTGTTCCACGCATTGATACCGTATCCCTGGGTAAGTACGTACCCGGCAGTTCGAAACACGTCAAGTATGCACAATCCGCACGAACAGAGTTACTAATCCGAATTCGAAAGATCGCCGATCGCGTCACCACAGATTTTCGATGTTGGTTAGCATCGTCGCAGACCACCGACCTCCTGCCCCCAACAGTTTGAAAGCTACATATGTACACTAAAGCAACTGTCACACTTTCAAGTCATTCACTGAAAGGTACACAAAGACCCTCGATAGATTCTTTCATAGCGGCTTCCATGTTGCGATTCCATTTCGAGTGCGCTATTTACCGGTTGTAACCGATGTGACCTGTGAGTCTCGAATTGAGCTTCGACAGTAACCTGTTGAAACCTTCATCGCAGCAAACATAAGGGCGTTCATCGCTCACATCTCGCTGCACATATTTCGCATTCCGGATCCCACATCTGTATGGAGCATCTGCCACCGTAAGATAGTCATATATTGTAGCATTGACAATCAATGTTGCCGTGCACAAGTGACAACTGGAGCGAAAGCATCGGGCATGTGCCGCTTGCCTACGATTTCAAGGTATCTTGCAATGCGTACAAAAGGTATAGCATAGGAAGAAGAGACGGGAACCAAGATTCTAGGACTCTCCTGCCGACGATACCCTTGCGCCCTTGTCGTGGTGACGTCGCTCCCGGAACCTGAAAGTTCGAAGTTTGAACAAATCTCGATGATGCTTATGTATCCCTTTGCCTACATATCTGCCAATGTACATCTGTAGCGAAGTAGGTGTGTAGGTGCATACACTCATTCTCTTAAGGAAATAAAAATGGGTAGCACAATTTGACATCGTGCAGAGAGTTCGGCGTCGATGTGTTGAAGAGGCGGCGGGGTGTGAGAAGTTGTTGCGAGGGCCGGCGCTCACAATAGACCGATCCCCTGAGGTGCCGAAGTACTCTAAGAAGGCAGGGATAATGGATAGATTTTTACAAGTCTGTGGAGCATAAATATCCATGTAGGAGAGAGGAAACGCCGGTGGATGTGCCAAGGGTGAGGCCTATGTCGCGGGTAGGTTAATGCATTGCCACATGTTCGTTCCGGCCTTTGTAACAAATGTTAAAGGGATCGAGCAATATAAAAAAGGTTCAAATTTTGATTGCGCCTCATGTAATTTGGGCTCAAATCACTATGAGCCAGCAAGCGCAGGCACTGAAGTGCGATGGGCATCTGGAGTAACGTTGTACGTATCCATGCGCTTAGGTAATACAAAATACATACTCATATTTACATCTGAGAACCAGGGTTTCGGCACACACAATCACCGAGTTATGTGCAGACTCCCAGGACTCGGGTGACGAGTCGCATCCACCCATGCATAAATTACGGCTGCTGGACTCTAGAGATTGGAGAGTGGCGACGAGAGGAAGGCGAAGACTGCTCAGGTGCATGGGGACATATGTATTGTATCGAATGCATGTATCCAGGTCGTATGTATGTACGTCTCTTGTACTCCCTCAGTAGTGATCTGTTGGGCGTACGGCAAAGCGGACATGTGCACGCTCTCTGTGCCAGATAGGCCTTCGCGCTCAGCGAAGTGTGAACGACATTAACAAATGTACATCATCTACTCTGTAGTTCAAGCGACACCAAAAAATTACTCAAAAAGTAGACTGGATCAGCAAGCCCCCTGGCCAAACGGCCAATGGGTACGTAGATGTACATTGAGAGTGTTTGTCCATCAGCACTGAAACAGTACTCCTGAGCCAAGCCGTTCCATTGTACGATTTGCATTTGCAGCGACGACGTCATGAAGAGGTTGAAAGTGACACAGAGACAACTCGTTGCCTACTTGTTCTTTGTCGACCACCTGTGATGTAAACCAACAATAGATGCTATCTCATTGGACCCAGAAGGCGGTGCGGAAGAATAGCTCTTGGCTCGTGTAGGAGTCGTGTAGGGTAGTGTTGAGTGAATTTAGATAAGCCATAGGTGAATGCAAGCATGCTTGGGGAAACCCGACAAGGATGACAATGCAAGGTGCATTTCTGAATCCTTCCTTCAATCAGATGACCGGGCAGTTTCGGCACTGAGGAGACTTCCCAGGGTTTTGGAGCATTTGTAACGGTCGACATCCTATGCGTATCAGTATGAGCGCATGGCTGCATGAGCGCAATTCTCGTTGGCACCAGCACCTTGTAAAAAGCAAGGTGTTGTGAGACTATGAGGGGTTATGAGTCCGAGCAACTATAGCCTCTACCTGTGTGTATGCGCGCTTGCTCCGCCTGGGACGCGAGACAGGGAAAATACTATTTGGCTCGCGCTTCATCGAACCATTGTCGAAGAAGGCCGAACGGCGAACCATTCTCTGCTCAGTCTGAAACAATCTTCGTTTTTGTCATGTTGAGCTTCTTCATGCCTATATGCTCATGCTTGATCGTCATTGGTCAGCGCCCACCCTTGTCTTGACACCTTGCAAGGCATGGGACTGATCGCTGACCTGCGAAGTGATTGTTGCGGAGCCGAGCTGACTTGATTGTGGTTGTGCAGAAAGGGAAGCTTTACACACATGCGAGTACACATTGCGCATAGCTTCGAGCTGTCTAGTATGTATAATCATCATCCGGTCTATCTAGAGAGCCAAAGTAATCCCTTCGGGTCGACTCTAGCAAAACATAGCAGGTCTTGGCCAATGTCGACAAATACACCCAATTTACTAAGCTTATATGCCCGTCTCAGGTTACGCGGAAGCTCCCCCATGCCACATTCGCAGTGCACCTCCACAAACCCAAACCTCCTTTCAAAAACACTGTATATGAAAGATGATTCTAGTCACATACATAATCACATATATGTGACGATATATAAATGCACATTGCCAACCAGAGTCAAGAAAGAACTTCAAGTACATACATCGGTTCACGGTGTTCTCGGAGGACTGCAAATCATCGTGGTTAATGTGTATGGTAAGTCAAAAGTGGGTAGAGATATGGGATATAGCGCATGAGACATGAGACATGAGGAATGGTTGGTCGCATATTGACTAATCAGCGATCCGTTATCATAGACGACTCCAGCATGAGAGATGCCTGAATACGTGAACCGCCTTATCTTTGACAAAGAAGGTATTGAGCGAGATTCCGGGACCAGACGGTCATAGCAGAAGGTATTCAGCGCGCACGATCCTTCACCCTTCCGAACTCCTATTGCACGCGGTCAAAGAATAGCTGCCTTGGGGTTCAAGCGGTTTTTACTGTCTCTACATAGCTAGCACCCCGCAAATGTCCATACCTCGTTTCACGATTCTGGTTTGTTCATATGTGTCTGCTAAATGCATTCTGCTTTGTGACAAGTACATAAATAGTCTGTGTGGAACGTCGTGTGCTAAGCGTGGCTCTCACGCCGGCCTCGTGGCGTTCACGTTCGCGTGACCGGCCCAGCTCTGAGCTACTCTGCCGAACGCTGCTGGTATGTTTGGTATGCTGTACATACGGTTGGTACTGTTGCAGTCCCAGAAGGGATATGGGACTCTGTTCGAGACCGGTGCTTTCTTCTTCTTCCAGTGTCGGTTCTGATACGCTGACGAGCAGACAAGCTGCAGGACTGGCAAAATTCACCCTGGTCGCCTGATCGATGGTCTTTCTTACTCGCTCTTGTCTAGTGTTAAATGGCGATATACGTGACCATCAGAATATAGGTCGCTGGCCCCGACCCGCACATATGCTCCAGTAGTTCAAATACAGATCGCCATTGTTGCATTTGTGCTTATGCTTCGTCGAACATTGCCTAAATGGGCTCGGATGGTTGTCCTCAAGTAAGTGTTCACACTGTTGGTGCTCTGCTTGGCGAAAGATGCGGAGTTGATTGTGTATTCGTAATGAGGCAATTACGAGGCACATGAGGGTGCATTCTTCAGCAGTAGAAACCCACGATCTTTTGACACTGGTAAGCAGATAGTTAAAGACAACGGAGGCACTCCATTTCGAGCATGTAGCTCCGCGCCTTCCTTGTGCACCTCTGGGCGAGACCCTACATGACTGCACCGCATCAAGCTTGTTCTTGACCTCGTGTACGCCATTTTGCACACTCGCTGAGAGCTTGACCTGGTGGGTCACATGCACTACGGCAGCCTGAAAGAGTCCAGAAGTTGTGTCACAACCTTGCAAGCTGCGGTGCTGACGGTCACTGACGCTCGGACGTGATGCATGGGTCCAGAACCTAACGAAGCGCAAGCACAAATGACGCAAGCTTGCTGGGACCTGGAAGGTTAAAATTTACATTTTTGGTCTTAGAGATCCGGCAATGGATCCTGCTTCCGTATTAGCTGCCCGCGGTCGGATGAGAGAAGGCGACAGCGATGTTCGAGGCGTGCGAAGTCTACCTGCTTGGTTGAGCTTTGAGGAAGAAGGTAAGATGAAAAAACATGGAGCTCTACGGGGTTTCGTCTTTCCTATGCCGTTCAACAGTTCAGGGCGGAGGGGGATCTTGCGGACGCCTCGAAGATCGCCCCTGCTTGCTTTCCCTTGGACGAAGGCGGCAAGGACTGGCTGGATCGATAAGGTTCCAGAGCGCACCAAACCAAGTCGTGCTTCGACTACAACCTTTTCATCGACCGACTTGAGGTCAATCGCGGTGATTTTCTTGGCCGAAGTCAAAATCTCTACGTGTTTCTCACACTGGCGCTACTTTGGCCGATCTTGCTGAGGGACAGAGTCGTGCTCCTCGCTTGAACTGGGATATGAGGCTGGAGTAAAAGGTACCGGAAGAGTACGCGAAGCAACCTCAGTGGCTCAATACCATTCCCCATTCTGGAAGTCGCACGCTTAGCCACTCGCATGCATTCATGAACGCCTGCTTGACCGTCATCGCCATCAGCCCACGGACGAGACAAGTCTCAAGGCATACACACCTTCAACTTCAGACTTATTCCCAGATGAGTCGGTACAATACCAGTCGCTTCACATTTTCCCTCTCCAATCAGACCGATTCTTCCACGGTCTTTTGCTCCACCCGCAATTGCTCCGCAGTACGCATTTGTCAACAATCGCCTCAAGGAGTGCACTCTGCACGTCACCGAGCGTGCGCTAGCAATTTATCACATTGCCACCGTCGCTGAAAGAAAGGGCCGGTGAGGGCTGATAGCGTTGTCGTTAGAGCAGGCGGTCATGCGTGTATGCGAGTGGCCATGCGTGCGAATTCCGAAACAGGGAAGTGTCAGGCCACTGAAGTTGCTTGGCGTATTCATTCTGAGCTTCCTCCTTTAGCGACAGTGAGCGATTAGCGCCACATCGATCTAGTCCAGGAGACAAGATTGTATAAAACGAATGCATAGATTATCCTGTGTTCAATGCGGCAATGACCACAAGGAGGGTGCAATTGCTGAGCTCTGAGCTGGAGGGTATATATCTGAAAGAGGGAAATCACGAACTCCGGAAGCTCGGCTCGAGGTCCCGTTACCGGTGGGCGAGTGTCTTCCTATGTAGGCATTCCGCGCGTCCGCGACAGCACGCCCCCCACGTGTGACGATGACGATGACTTGCCTTTCGGCCATACAACAGCAGACTTGCCATGGTGCCATTTATGGCTCTTTGAGGCCAAGTCACCCCTCGAGTAGCGCTACCGAAGCCTATCTCTGATAGTTCTGACCCCAACTTAAGAGGTTGCGATTGCAAACTCCCCAGCTGAGCTCTCGTCGAAAACATGCCTTCCTCAGGCGCCGAGTCATATCAGGCGCAAGCTAAAGCTTGGCTGCAAGCAGATTTCGACTCGTCAACTCGAAGGCAGCTACAAAAGATCATCGATGATAATGATCAAGACGCTCTTAAACAGGCTTTCGATGGAAGGATGGAGTTCGGTACGGCAGGTCTGAGGGGCCTCATGGGTGTGGGACCAGTAAACATGAATGTAAGCTAGCACTGCAGCAGCATGATAACCGTAGGGAATCCCCTTACCCATTTCAAGTGTTTCTTCTCCAGCGACTAGTGATTAGGCAGACTACAGCTGGGCTTGCAGATCATCTGCTCGCGGTCAACAAAGTTGCAGCCCAAAACCATGGTGTTGTCATCGCGTACGACGGCCGGCACGGTTCGAACATATGTGCGCCATCAAACCTCCGTCTTTGTGGTACTTGCCATCACTGAAAATTGATACGTCTTTGCAGTCGCAGAAGATGCCGCCGGGGTTCTGGCGGCGAGAGGAGTCAAGGTGCTACTGTTCGACAAGATGCATCCCACTCCACTCGGTGCATTCGCAGTCAAGCATCTCAACGCTGTGGCAGGAGTCGTGGTCACTGCTTCCCACAATCCGCCGCAATATAATGGCTACAAGGTCTACTGGCAAGGTGGGAACCAGATCAATGATCCGATTGACGAACAAATCGCTGCAGCTATCAGCCATGTCGCCGCAAAAGACAGCACTCCAAAGGCTCTATCGCTGTCCGACGCACAATCAGTCGGCCTCCTGCAGTACCTCGGCGATGAAGTCTTCGCTTCCTACCAAAAGGAGCTTTTGAAAACAGTGTCCGTGTCAGGCGCCAAGGGAAAAGATGGTTTGGTTGTAGCATACACTCCCTTGCACGGCGTAGGGGCGCCGTTTGCCGAAGCCCTCCTCAAGCAGACAGGAATTTCGAACGTTCACACTGTAAAGGTGCAACGCGAAGCGGATGGTGACTTTCCTACAGTGAACTTTCCCAGTGAGTACAAGGCCTGCTCGCCTGCTCACCTCCTCACATGGAGTTTTCTCACACGATAGTATTGCTCAGATCCGGAAGAGAAAGGCGCCATGGATCTGGTGATCGCGCTGGCGGACGAGAAGGACGCCCAAATCGCCGTCGCAAACGACCCCGATGCCGATCGGCTCGCAGCATGCGCACGGACGAAGGATGGCAAGATGCGTCAGCTGACCGGAGATCAGCTTGGTTCTCTGCTCGGGGAGCGCATGCTGTCGCGTGCGCCCAAGGGCAGCTGGGCGCTGAGCACTGTCGTCAGTTCGAGGTTGCTTTCCAGGCTTGCTCTCGACATGGGCGCGCAGCACCAAGAGACGCTCACTGGATTCAAGTGGCTCGGAGCCGTCGCAAAGAACATCCAGGAACGGGGCGATCACTTTGCTTTCGCATACGAGGAGGTGGGCCGCTTCGCTATCGTCAGGTGAAAATCTCGGGACGGAATGTTCTGACGGCTCGAACCTTTCCTGCATGCAGGCACTCGGCTACATGGTCAGTCCCATGGTGTGGGACAAAGATGGCTTGACAGCGATTGTCGCGCTGTGTGAGCTAGCCGCCGAGTTGAACGCAAGCGGCGAGTCGCTCTGGGACCAGCTGGAGCGCATCCAGCGTCGCGTCGGCGCATCCGTCACCATGCCTCGCACCATCCGACTATCTCATGGCTCCCAAGGCAGCGACCTGATGAAGAAGCTCCGTGCAGACTTGCCGAAGAGTATCGCGCATCATCAGGTAATTATGATTAGTGATCTGCTCGACAACCCAAAGAAGCCGGCGGATCCGAAACAAGTTCCCAAGAATGACGTGCTGAGCTTCTACTTTGCGGACGAAACGCACTCGGCAAGCTCCAGCGAGGCGGATATTTTGTTGGGCGCGCCTCGAATCATCGTCCGGCCATCAGGGACAGAGCCGAAAGTGAAGATCTACTGCGAGAAGCTGGGCAAAATTGGAGTGGAAGAACAGTACGAGAGTGCGATGCGCCGAATTGAGTCAGACTTGAACGACCTGGTGGATGCGTTCTACACTTTCGCCATCAAATTATAGACCTGCCAAAGAATATTGGAACCTATGCTGATGGTGCTCAATGCATTCCATCGCAGCGCTTCAGCGCTATGCGACACATGTCATCTATGCGAATTGAGTTGCTATACGGGGGTAAAAAACGAAGCTGCTGAAGGTGATATCAAAAGGCGGTGTAGTACATACATGTATGCACAGAAGAGAGCCAGGGACAAAATCTGTCGCTACTCGACCGCCGCGCGCTTTCACATGTAGAACTGACTCTCAGCGAACCTCTCAGAGAATTCAGTCTCGGGCTGAGCGCATCCATGGCGTCGAGCTTGGAAGCAGGCTGCTGCACGCCGCTCCCGCCCGCGGCGCTGCTGCTAGCTGCAGAGCAGACGAGCAAGCGCGCCTTTTCGCAGAGTACCTCCGAATAGTAGCTCAGTGGACTCTTCGAGACGGAGCGCGTGGCAAGGCAGTACGCCAAGGCGAGCGAGTTCATCAAGCGCTGGAGCTCATCGGACGTGAAGCCGATTGCATCGTGCAGGCCGACGTCATTCGACGGGCGCACGCCATGTCGACGAGGCTGACTTGCGTCTGCAGGTTGAAGTCGAACGCGAATGCGTGAACAACATCGTAGTCGACGACGGTGCCCGCTGGCAGGTTGCCGCTGCGGTCGTTATCGGCCGGGTTCTGCGGGTGGAAGCGCGTCTTATGCCACTTGGTGTAGACGGCGTATGTAAATTTAGGGATTTAGCCTGGCTGCAACTGGTGCCTCGCCTTCTTGGCGGCGCCAAGTTCTGTCGTACGCGCAGTGCTGCACTGCCCTTCGGATATGCCCTTCTGGAAGATGAGAATGCTGCTGGGAAGCTTTTTGCTATGGGACTTGTGCCATCCGGCCAGATGGTCCGTCATGATGCCTTGAGCTTTCAAGATGATCTCCTGCGATGCACGGCTATCCGCGTTGAGCTGCGCGCGAATCTGATTACTGTTGCGCCTGTTCGACGAGTCAATGAAAGCGACGGGGCTGACGATCGAGGATTAGCCTGCGCCGAGGCCGTGGTGCGTAACATGCATGCCGAGCATGAGCGTGTCGTTCCCTTTCAGCGGTAGGAGGACCCAGCCGTTGGTCTGTATGAGGTTCGACCAGACGCTGGCGCCCTAGCTGTTGACAGACTCGCTCTTCTCGCGCGCAAGCTCGGCGCGGATCAAGGCTGTGCACGCCTGGCGGCCAGTCAGCCTTTGTGCGGACAGCCTGATCATGTCCACGATCTGCATCGGCGAAAACGACGGAGGGAGCGTCATGGCGGAAGAGATGATGCAAAGCGCCATCGGGATGTAGTTGCCGCCGCCACCAATGTCGATGCAAGGAAGACGCGGATATCTGATCTTCACGTTGCACGTGTTGCGGTAGTATTGCACGATGCTCGCTGTCTTGCCACCCTTCTGGAAGGTCATGTTGGCTGCGGCATCATCGGAGATGCCCTTGAACTGTGCTGGGCGCGAATCTAGGCGGTGCATCGTGTGGATCTTGGGCGATCCTGAAGCGCTTGCGCAGCTCAACGACGCCTTTTCTCATAAGTTCAATGATGCCACCTGCGTCGCCATAGCCGGCTCCTCCTCCCTTGCTGAGAGTCTGCGCCGCGACATCGCGCATGTTGCCAGATTTGAGAACGGCACTAAATGCAACGTCGATGTTGACGGCCATGCCCCCGACGGTAAGGCGGGCCCTCTGGAACCGGCCCTTGCAGATCCCTGCGCCTTGTGTGAGCGGCTCGACAAGTGCACGGTTGGTGGCGTCGAAGAAGCGCTTGCCTCCAGCACCGTGAACCTTGTGCATTTAGACGGATCGTGGCAGAAGAGGATGTCGAGCGCCTGCATGCCCGTATGTACATTTCTGGGAAGCACAGCACCGGCTGCGCTTACCGTGCGCTGGTCTCCAGAGCAGAAAGGCGAAAACACGAAGAGGTGGACCTGGGCGACTTTGCGCAGGCGCAACTCAAACGTTGTCCTTGTCGCTGCTGTGGACAAGCTCAACAGCCATGGCGAAGTCTTCCAAGGGTAGGGTCTTTGTAGAGTACGCTGCTTTGCGGCCATCGTACGCGATGCTTTGGATAGGTGCCTGCGGCAGGCTGTGCTGACCTGTTCGAACGGTGTTCTGCAATCCCACATTGAGGATACGCTGACAAAGCAGTGCATGCACGAGCTTGATCGCCTCGCTGCTGGACTTGGGTCCGCCGCGCCTGGGGGTTCCCCCAGGGGGCGGAGGACGTGCTGGGAAGATGGTCACGGTGTATTGGCGCACAGTCCCCTGGCCCTTGCCGTCAAGCTTGATCGGGTACATGTTGGCGTGGAGCATGATCGGACGACCCTGCTGGCCGCCCATGTGGTGACGCTGGGCGACATCTGCAGATATTCAGGGGCGCGGATGTGAAAGCGTCAGCAGTCGTGTGATAGAGGAAAGAAAAGCTAGCTAGCAGCCACTGTTCGCTGTGCATTCTCCACTGCCCCAGCAGCGTACGCACATTGACCGCCTGCTCATGTTGCTGTGCTTGAGCCTGTGGGGCCGCCATGATGAGAGTCTGGGGCGATCGGCGTGAGCACGTTCCGTGATGCTGTTCGGCAATACCTGCCATGTTCCAATCCTTGAGTAAGTCGGACGCATCGCGGCGGGAACGATGGATGACGGCGGCCATGATGCGAGCACAAGGTGGTGAAGAGCAGTAGGGACAGCAACGAAGCCGCTCCCCGCTGGTGAGCTGAGTGGATTGTGTTGCGGCCAGCTGAGGCATAGCTGACGGACTGGGACAAGTGTTCTCTTGACGTTTCAATCGCTTGGCGGCGGATGCGATGCCGAGTATGAGTGATGGATTGTTCAGCACGGTCACATTCTAGGGTTACACGGACTCAGCATACATGCCTGGCCCGAGCGCAGTGGTGCGCGGAATGCCATGGCCCCCCTTTGCCGGACCACTGTACGTAGTTGTCCCCGTTTGCGCATCGGGGCACTGGTTCTTGGTTCCTTACTGGTCATCAAATCACCTCAAAGCATGATGTCTGGCGCAGCGATGCGTGCTCCTTGGGACATAGACTTTTTCAACCGTGCCATTCCTTCGCTTAATCGTGGCGAATGGTTATTCGTGCGCTCTGCTCAAACGCGGTGAACATTTAATTCTTCTGCAGATCTCAGGGATCATGGATTGCATGGGGAGACCACTACATGTGCTGCTACGTTCGGTTCACATGACTGGGCACTCCTCATCGCCACCGCCTTCTTGACCCACTTCATTGTCTCCCTCCCCACCCGCAGCTGCGCCAGGTACACCTCCTTCGCCCTCTGGGCGGCGTTGCTGCCGAAGGTGGGCACGCAAGAGGTTGAGAAAAGCAGGGCCTGCTACCCATGCATCTTCGTCTCTGCGAGAGGTTTCCGTGGGAAGAGCCAGCAATTGCATCAGCTCGAATGACGTAACCATCTGATAAATGCAAGCAAGCAAGCGCCTTACTCACTCTTCGTGCTTTTCATTGGCACGAATGATGGAATCCTCCTTGTCGAGCAAATCGAACCGCTGTTTCTGCTGCATACCAACCGGACTGAACACCTTGACCGTATTGTCGATGCCCGACACGGCGATAGCAGGCAAGAATGGATGTGGCTGCATGACGTTGACGACGCTCTCGTCGCCCTTCCAGATCCCGCGCAGATTCCCTGTATCCGTGTCCCACACGAAAAAATTGCCGTCATCCGAGCCGCTCATGACCCATCCGTCCGATGGGCCGGCAAAGTTGACGTCCTTGACCGTCTGCACGTTGCGATGCCCTGCATACGACTGCATTGGCCGGATGATGGGCGCGGACGGGCAATGCGAGGAGGGTTGCTGGCGTGTATGTCTCATCAGCTCGGATGCTAGCTCGTCCAGCTCATCGCTCGACGCGTCGTCCTCGTCGTCATCCTCGTCGTCATCCTCGTCGTCATCCTCGTCGTCATCCTCGTCGTCATCCTCGTCGTCATCCTCGTCGTCATCCTCGTCGTCATCCTCATTGTCTTCGTCATCATCAGACTCAACTTCGAAATCATCGTGATCATTTTCGTCGTATTCTTCGCCGTGCACATTGTCATACCTATCATCAGGTATCGTGCCACTACCGCCAGCGTGCGATATGTGGTCATCAGATGCCTGGGTGGATGTTGGACCTTGACGAGGGCGGAGGGACTGAATCGGGTACTGTCTCCCGGCGCCACTTTTAATGGGACAGTGTTCCACTGGAGAAGACGTAGATTGTTCGGACGTAGAGCCGGAGCCTTCTCTGCCGCGACCATTGTTGCTCGTCGGAGTCTTGAAACTTCCCTCTACCTCTCCGCTGCGGATATTGTACCTGAAGATGACACCCTTGCCTGCATATTCAGAGTAGCTCAGCAGCAGATCGCTGCTCCGGTTCTCTCCCAGCTTGGCTGCTGTGATGTGCGCTGGCCTCCTGCTAGCTGCAGAAATCGGTCGACCGCGATTGCGCATGCGCCGCGGTAGTTCGCTGCCACCGTTGCCAGTTTCAGCTACAAGCTCACCGTAGCCCTCATCGTTCTCTTCCCTATGAGATCGACTGTTTCCTCCGACATCACTCGGGACGCCGAACCTCCTGACAACTTGTGTCAGCGCTCCATCCGGCGCGTATGCACCTGGAACTCCTCCCCAGTCTCTCGCCATGAGGTTGCGGACCATGCGTCGATCATGCAGATACGCATGCTCGCCAGTTCCCGCTACGACAAACAGGTGCGGCTCAAGTTTGCTGACACTGAGGCTGTAAAGCTCCATGTGCGAGTACTCGCACAGCGGGCGCGGGCATCCCCCGCCGCCGTCACCAGCGGAATGATCAGAGTATCGATAGTAGTACGAGGAACCGCGGGGTGCGCAAGTGTGAGGGACGCGGAGGTCCATCTGCCGCACTGTGCCGTCCTCGCCTGCGGTGAGAAAGGTGTCGGGGCTTTGCTCTGTAGCGATCCTCTTCGCTCTCGCACGGTGGCACCTGAACACCCTCGTAACGCACCCCAAACCATCTTGGCCACCCTCGCCACCGCCTTCATTCCAGAGTGTGTACTCCCGATGCCCAACTCTGCGCGTGGAACAGTCGACTCCACGTGACAGGTCGAAGACGCGAACCTGGGCGTCACCGGCGGCAGAAAAGAGGCGCGAATTGGAGGAGCCCATGCCAGGGGCGAATTTGACGCTAAAGATGTTCGCTCGGTGCCCGGTCTCGATAACGTGCTGCATGCCGATATCAAGTGTGGTCTGATGTGGAGGAAGCTGCGCCGAAATTAAATCTGACGCGCCTTCGCCGCTGAACCCGCGACGCGATCGACCCACGAGAAGAGGCGATCGAAGCCTTCGGAAGCCTGGCCGGCTCGGCACCTCATCATCATTGTCCGAAACCTCGCCTTCGTCGTGGAAAATATCCGCACTTGGGAACTGATCCTTCCCTCCAACCCGCCAAAGGATGAGTCGTTTGTCGTCACTCCCACTCGCAAGCATGATCCCATCCGGGCTCCAGGAGAGGGCATTGACACAGCCATGGTGGCCAATCAGCTTGCTGTTGCGAACAGAGGTGCTCTGATTGGCAACAGCAGCAGGTCCGGTAGAACAGTATCCGCCAAGCACTTCCGTCCGATCGAGTCGCCTGAGCATTGAGTCTGACAGCTGTGCAGCAAGACGATATATGCGCGTCGAGGCGATGAATGGAGACGATGCGCGTCGATCAAGGAGAGCGACGGACGTAAGATTTTCCCGGTCGAGCAAGCCATTAAATGCAGGCGAAGGGATGCTGTCGCCCTGGCCGATTTCATCAGCATGGCTGCCACGCCAGCCTGGTGGTGTGCCACTGCTTCTCATCTTGACCTGGCTCGATAATGGTTGGCAGAGGGGCTCGTACAACAATCAATGATACTCTTTGCAGCCTGCAGCGCTTCGCGCTTCTGATAGTCAATTCGAAACGCAAATGATGCGCAGGGCGAGAGGCCGACTCCAACTCCAGCGTTTGCTACGAATAGGTGAACCCAGAAATGGGGGCATTGTCGACTTGCCCTTGAGGTGGTGAAATCAGAGAGCTAGTCAATCCATGTGAATGTGTGGGACAGACATGAGGAAGGTCGATTTGGTTACAATGTCTGCTCAGCTAGTGTCGAAGAGTAAATGGCTGCGATTGACTTTGGCGTGCTGAGCAGTGAGCGTGCTGGCGTGCGCCCCTGTTCACTCTTCACTGTCGAGTAAAACTCTTACCGCGTGCAAAAGCGTCTGCTCTCGCCGCCATGGCAGGATTGAGGGCAACCTGCAAGCTAGAGCGCTTGAGCTCTGAGCGTAGCTTCCAGTGTTTCGTCGCTTTCTTGCAGTATACCCCTCGGTCCAGGCAACGTTGATGAGGCGAAGAAGAGAATCCATGACTCAAGAGCACAAGGTCATGAGATGGTCAATGCACAGTGCGCTTTGTAGATCCATGAGAATGATGCATGCTACGTAATGAAATCACACCGCGATTCTACTACGGTCTGAGTCACCAGCGTTCTTTTAGCCTGGGCGCAGCTGATTTCAGACTACGGCAACGTTTGCGTGTAGCGGCTCACAACGGGTCTGGAACTGCTTGACGCCAGGCTAGGTCCCCGCCTCCATATCACTCAGTCTGTACAGAGACCACTTCTGCACAAGTCTGACAGGTGCTTCAGCTGAGCTCACCTTGCACACAACTTTAGGGCGCCCTAGCTCAGATCCTTCATAGTATATAAAGCATCTGAACTGCAGATACAATCAGAATTGACACAAAATGCATTCGACCGTGGTATAAACCTTGTCGACGAAAAATAATAGAGTCACCGCACTATACTACATATCTGCTACTACAGTATCGAAGCACCGCTCAAGCGAATGGATTCGAAGGATCGCCGAACATCCCACTTGTCTCTTTAGTATAGCTGCAGCATACATCTTCATTGGTATGAAACAAAGATGGACAAAGCCCGAGTGTCGCTTTCGTCGGCCTGTTTGGAGTGAGCTCATGTCTTGTTGCCATACTCCGTCTTACGACATAGGAACGAGGCCTCAACATTCGACCAGAAGTATGGTGGCGCCTTGTATAGCTTGGTATCTGGGTTGTATGCCAGCGCTGACCTGTGATGGATCGGTTGCAAGATTTGCCTTGTCAGATCTACCCAGGAAGTAAGTGGTCCGAGTCAGTACGCGCCCAGATTGCAAGCGGCATCGCTCTTTCTATCATCGCAGGGGTATCTTTGCTCTTCTTGCCATGGTCTACCAGCGCGCAAAAGGGAACTTGGCGCGCCAGTCGAGAGGCGCTGCAGGAAGCAAAGGCCGGGGGGGGGGGATGCTTGGGGGTTTGACGATGTCTTTGAAGGGGCAATTGAAGCGTGGGAAATTGGGGCAGCAGCGAGCCAAAGATGCTGGCGTGACTGCTCTTGCGGCATCGAAAATGCTCGCAGAGTGCAGGGTGCCCCGAAAGTCCGCAGCAGAAAAGGTGGGCCAGGATGAACTGCAAAATGTCTCAATGACCAATGCAGACCTGATATCGAAGTGTATTAGCCGCAATCACCTTTCAATTCGTGCGCCTCGGATCCGCGGCCAGGAGAAACGTTCGTATCGCTTAGGGAAGTTTTGTCTGAGATCGCAATTCATTGCCGAGCTTGCAAGAGTCCTTGATGCCTAGACATTCTACATGCTCCTTGAATGTAGTACCTTGGGCCCATCTGGGCAAACGGTGCATTGGAAGCGCATTACATCTGTCAAGACGTGTATACCAATTCAATCTGGAACACCCAATGCCAAGATGATTACTAAAGGAAAGACATGGGCATGGCACGACTCATGAAGAGGTCTCTATGGAAATTCAGCGTTTGGGCGAACCTTCCCGTGCATTCTCACCATCTCCAAGCCCCCCGGCTATTTCATTTGCTGGGGTCCACGATGGCATTCTTCCTAGCTTTCTTTACCCTACAACGCGGCGGAAATTGAGCTCGCACTTTTAGAGCTCGCCAGCAGCGAGCTCCTTGACACTCCTTTCCGAGATAATGGTCGCTGGCACTACGAATCGCGTAGGTATAGATAGGCAAGTTCAACTGCATGCCACGAGGGATAAGAATTAAGAGGATCTTGTGTGCGACGATGTGATGATGTGTGGATCAATCTGTGTGGATCAAGGTGTGGATCCGTGGAGAGACAAGTTCTTTTCGCTGGAAAACCAATTCTTCTGATTGTGTGTTTCTCATAAAAGAAACAAGGCCGTAGAGGACAGCCTGTACACCAGTGTGCAGGCCTGCACAGATTTTCTCAGTGCGTCCAGCCCATAGTTGTCCAGCAGTTTCTCCTGCGTAACAGGGGAGAAGGTCCCGGATGCCCCGGATGCTGTGGAGGAGAAGAAAGGAGGGCCGAGACCCAAGGGCGGAACGCAGAACGACGAAAAGTTTTGTCGGCAGAGCGTCCCAGCGAAAGAGTGTAGAAAAAAATCCCAAGCTCACACAGGTCTCAACCCGAAGGAAAGAAACGCCAGCAGGCACACCTTCCCTATTCAGCTCACTCGATGCACTTCTTTTTACCTTTTGCTCGCCTCACACGCATGGCATTCAGTTGAAGACGCTCCCCCATCACCAATTGGTACGAGCATCAAGCACTCGAACAATCACTCAAGCTGCCAGCGATCACACTGCGCAACTGAAACCAGGGGAGGCAAGTCTTTGCTACTCGGCAACATATATATCCGCGCCTATGCGCTTCTCAGCAAACACGCGGGACGACTACATTTCTGACCAGGTATTCAAGTCTTCACACGATGCTTAAGCTCGCTTCCGCTGCAGCCCCTTCTTTCTCCGTCAGCAGCATGCTGCAACAGCGTGCCTCATCCAGCATCAGCGCGCTTGCTACCGCACGTGCTTCCTATGCAGCGACTCGAGCCTTCAGCACATCCTTGCGCGCACAGTTGGCTACCCCCGTGGATGCCGACAAACCCAAGAAATCCGTCGGCGGATTTGCTATCAGCTCAGCACCGCGCATCACCTACACTTACGCGCCACCTTCTCAGCCTGCTACCTTGCACTTGAAGACTGGCCAGTCCTTCCCTGGCAAGTCGTTCGGTCACCCTGAGACGCGCTTCGGAGAGACGGTCTTCACCACCTCTATCACTTCGTACACCGAGTCTCTCACCGACCCCTCATATCAAGGCCAGCTTTTGACTTTCACGCAGCCGCTCATGGGTAACTATGGCGTACCGGACAATTTTGGTACAAACGTGAGCCCGCATGGTCACCCGCTCGACGTGAACGTCGGCAGCCTTATGGAGAGCACCGGAGTTCAGGCAGCCGGTGTCATCGTCAGCAACCTCACCGAAAACTTCTCGCACTTTGAAGCGAAGGAGTCGCTCGCTACGTGGTGCGCTCGCCACGGCGTACCCGGCATCAGTGGCATCGACACTCGTGCACTCACCACGCTGCTTCGCGACCAAGGCTCCACTCTTGGCGCAATCAAGATTGGCGCAGGCCACGAGCAGCCACCCGCAAATTCAGACTTCTACGACCCGATGGGAGAGAACCTGATCGAAAAAGTCTCGACCAAGCAGCCGTACACTATTCACCCCGTCGGGGGTGCATCCGCAGCCAAGGTGCATGTTGCGCTCCTGGACTTTGGTTGCAAGGCCAACATCCTTCGCTCTCTCCTTCGCCGCGGAGCAACTGTTACGGTGCTTCCTTGGAACTACGACTTCAACCCCGTGCGGGACAACTTCGATGGCCTCTTCCTCAGCAACGGCCCTGGCAGCCCGTACTCAATCCCAAGCGCCGTCGGAGTCGTCAAGAAAGCAATCGATGAGTGGAACAGGCCAATCTTTGGCATCTGCATGGGTCATCAGATCATTGGCCTCGCTGCCGGCATCAAGGCATACCGTATGAAGTTTGGCAACAGGGGCCACAATCAACCCGTGGTTGCCATCTCCACGCACGGCAGCTCGGTCAAGGCTGGCCGTGTCTACATCACCAGCCAGAACCATGGGTACGCGCTAAAATTCGAAGAGTCCGCGCGCACCATCGAAGATGGCAAGTGGCCTGATGGATGGGAGCCATGGTTCGTCAATGCGAATGACGGCTCGATCGAGGGTATCAGACTTTGTGAGTGCTCGCACGAATTCCCGGCGTGGCGTTTGGCTTTTTGCTGATGCTATGTCCACGACCTTCGCCTTTTCTCTCCCTTTTCTTCCTTTTTTCCCCAATACAGCGCCAAAGATTGACCGCAAACCGGTTTGGGCCGTCCAGTTCCACCCCGAGCACGCCGGTGGGCCAGAAGACTGCAGCGAGATGTTCACGGACTACGTGACGGAGTGCATCAAGGCAAAGGAGGAGCGTGGCCAGCGTGACATCGGCGCTGGCATCGCAAGCTCTTTCCAAGGGCCTGTTGGCACTGGTTTGAAGCCCAGTTTGATCGAGGTGAAGGCATGACTCTTGTTTGGAGGTACGTCGTGCGGGAGAAAGTGGGCGCGAGCAATTGATTGAAGATAATACAAACGCATTGCATCAAGTGTATATACAAAGAATTGATCACTACGACTGCCATACAGTCTTGGAACCATCGAACTTGAGGTGATGCAACACTTTGCGCTCTCAGATCTCTCAGGCAACTATTCCTTGTTCCACAGGTGCTCCAGGCGGCACCCAGCATCGCTGATGGCCGAGGCAGATTGGAACGTACGTGAATTTGGAACGGAGCACGCCTCAGAAGGAAATATCGAAAACGATGCACACCCCGACTGCGAGCACGTACAGTATGATCCCTTCTGATCCCAGATCGATGGTCTCTCCAAACTGCCGAATGCTTTTAGAACGCGATTCATGGGCGAGGCCGTGCGAGTGAGAGATAGAGTTTGATGTCTTCAGACAATCACAAATGTGTGTATATATGTATGTTCGAGCGGGCCATTCAACTTTCATGACATGTTGGCAGCATGCGCTGCCCCACATTGCACACAGCCGCAGTGCCACTCTGCCTTCGACACGTCAATCGACGGAGCTGTTGGCCACCAGTGCACCGTGCCCTCGTTACTTGATTCCGTCGTATCTGGTGCTCGGTACTGATGTTCGCCTGCACATGTCATTCTTCTTCTACCCGACATTGCTGCGCACGAGAAGTTCCATCGTCGAGAGAAAGAAGAGTCCTTGGCTCTGATCGATCGTCCTGCTGCTCATCCCTGTATTGCAGCATCCCAAACCGCGCTCGATCCCACCGCAGAGTAGAATTGCACGAGACTTGTTCAAATCGGTCAAGTCCGCCGCTCTGCCTGCTTCATCCGTAAATCAATAGGAAGAAGACACATGACCAGAACTAGCAACGATGCCGAGCATTCCTGTCGCTAATCCAGGCACAACCAGCACAGAGTTTGTGCCAAGCGAGGCAAAACCAGCCATCAAGTTCTTTGTGAAGCGATGGACCCCCTCCACGAGCCCGCCAACCGCTGCTGTCCTCTTCATTCATGGATTTTTGGAGAACATTGAGCGATACGACCATGTGTTTCCCGTGTTCGCTTCCAAGGGCATCGCAGTCACAGCCTTTGATCAGCGAGGGTTTGGGAAAACAGCAAAGGATGGCACAGACAGCTGGAAAAAGAACCATGGCAACACGACGAGATCCTTGCAGTATCAGGATATTGCGCAGTTTCTCAAGGACGAAAGGAAGAGGCTCGACCAGGAGTATGGTCCCAGGTCCGTCCCCCTCTTTCTCGTTGGCCACAGCATGGTGAGAGAAGCAACGGCGTTCATTGTCTCATGATGACTGACCATTATCATCCGATTCACAGGGTGGAGGCCTCGCATTGGCCACTTTCACCAGGCCCAAATCAGAGGCCTTCTTCCCCAGCGCCGTCCTTCAAGATGTAAAAGGAGTCGTTGCGCTCGCCCCATGGCTCCTGCTCGTCGACGTAAGTGTCGGCCGGTGGTCTTTTGCAAGTTCTTTTACAAGCGGCTGACGCACTCCCAACGCAGAATCCGCCATCGATTGTACCAACAGCAGCTGGCTACCTCATCTCTATCTACCCTGGCGCCAAAAAGCAAGCCCCTTTGAATCCTGAATATGTGTCGAAAGACCCGGAAGTGGTCGCGGAATACCGAAAGAACCCGTTCACGAACCCCAATGTGCGTATTCCTGTGCAGCCGAGCACGTACAGTTACCTCAAGCTCTCAAAGTTTGATTTCTTCATGGCCAGGTCTACCTCAAAGCCATCCATGGTCCGCTTGCTAGTGGTCTGAACATCTTGAACAAGGAGTACGTCAATTTTCCCAATGACAAGCCGTTGCTCATCGTGCACGGCACGGCGGACAAGGTGTGCGACATCAAGGGTAGCAGAGACTTTATTCAGAGGGTCCAGGCGGACGACAAACAGCTGATCGAGATGGAAGGATTGTACCATGAACTGCACAACGAGCAAGGTGACGAGAAGGTGAAAGCCATCAACCATGTCATTGAGTGAGTTCTCTGCGTCGCGGTCGGCAAGTGCTCGCCGTCTGCACCAAACTGTGTGACCAGGACTAACTGCGCATGCATTTTGGACAATTTCAGCTGGATTCTTGCCCATGCAAAGAGCCCCGGAGGCCCGGAGTCGTCGGCTTCGGCTCCGAGCGCCTCTGCGGCCCCTGTCACAGCTACCTCCGTGCCTACCAGCGCAGACAGTGAGTAGAGTTGCCCACTGTAATGCAGGTTGCACCAGCTTCGAGGCATAGCACCGTGGCCCTTATGAAATGACCCTTATACCACTTCTCTTGACGTCCGATCCTTTTCGCTGCGTTCTTCTTCAGCTTCGGCAAAGAAGGCCTGGGCGACGCTGCTGACTGGCGAAAAGTACCTGCCGGGCTTGTTCGTTTTCTCGCGCAGCCTGCTGCATGGACGGAACGCAAGTAGATACCCGCTTATCGTAATGGTGACCGACGATGTCTCGGCGGAGGCACAGCAAGTCATCAAGGAGATGGGCTGCATTGTACGGAGAGTTGATGCGCTCATGCCGACGCAAAAATCTGAGGTGCATCGCCGCTCACTGCGTTGCGAGCGGTCGTATACAAACCGCATCTGACCCATCTCCTGCTTTCTTGTGCAGATGCTTGCAGAGGAACGGTTCTCGCTCGTCTGGACAAAGCTTCGTGCCTTTGAGTTGGAAGAGTATGAGCGCGTGATCTTGATCGACTCGGACATGTTGGTCAGGAGGAATATGGATGAGCTCATGACTTGCAAGCTCGATAGCGACAGCGGCATCGCTGCGAGTTTCGCTTGCACGTGCAACCCTCGCAAGGTCGCGTCATACCCCGCATCCTGGTTAGTTTCAATCTCTGACACTGTTGCTGGATGTTGCTAAGGCTCAGATATTCACGCGCTACACGATAGGATATCCGCGAACTGTGCTTTCACACCACAGTCGCACCCCGACGCCCTAACTCATCCCACAACCGTGACACCAGAATCACGCGACAACTATCATTTGTTGAACAGCGGCCTCGTCGTGCTTACCCCGTCCAAGGCGGTGATGGAGGATATGAGCAGGCAAATCGCTACAGATCCAGAGATCCCGGCCTTCCGCTTCCCAGATCAGGACTTCCTCGCCAAATATTACAAAGGACGCTTCACTCCACTCCCTTGGGTCTACAATGCGCTGAAGCCGTTGCGTAAGTGCCACACCAACATTTGGCGCGACGAGGAGGTCCGCAACGTGCACTACATTCTTGAGTAAGTCATCGCGAATGTGCACAAGTGCGTGGTTAAGTTTTTTTAACATATCTGCCGCCTCTTCATGCTCTCACTCTCCACAAGCAAACCATGGGCCGTGGGCTACCCTGGCAACGAGGAAGATGACCCAGATGCGGTGACGCACAGCTGGTGGTGGAAAGCATACGAGGATGCCAAGGCGCATCGTGAAGGTTTGCTGGCCGAAAGCGACCAATGGGAAGAGTACATTGGGCGCTTCGTGCGCGAGGAGCCAAGGGATGTCGTGAATGCGGCCCAACCACAGCCGGCGCTTGGGACACCTGCACAGTAAGTACTTGACTTCTCGACCCCTAGCCCATCACATTGCCTGGAGGCACCGTTAACCACGTTCTCGTTGCTTCTATCGGTTGTGTGTGCATAACCAGGGCAATCGAGGCCCATCTGTGACAGGATGACACCCAAGGCATCTTGCATGTTATCGAACTGGCTTTTTGTACTAAAGGAACGTATGCAGGCCTCTTCAGCGTAAAGTGTACGAAGGCGTGCATCTGGGAATCACAAACATTTTAAATTAGTAGTGGAGTTGATGCGGGCGCTTATGTACGCCGCGTTATGTGCACATACCACTACGCAGCGCCGCTGGAGGGGGAGCTTCCACTATTAGAACGCTGTGTCACTATGAAGATATACACTTAACTGTATTCGATGAAGCACCTAGCAAGGATAGTTGCGACTCACGGCTACATTCATAACGGGGTCCAAAACCAAAGCAAATATATGTATCCGTCGCCCTGCTGCCAACACGCACCCCTACATGGCGTCCTTGCGCTCGCAGCTGACAAGGAGCTGAAGGTACAAGTATTGATCAGGTTCAGACCGTCAGTAGGCGGCCAATACTGGCGCGCTGACGGACAACAAGTTAGTCAGCATGCCGTCTGCTCACCACAATATCGTGGCTGGCACGTCTAGATGCACCACGAACGCTTCTGGTAGCAGCATCGCCCAAGGAGGTCTATCAAGTCAACGGCGTAGTGTGGCAAGTGTTCCGGACGACGCCATAGACGTGCCGTCCAACGCACTCGCAGCTGCCGCGATCGAGTCCTCGAACAATTCCAAGAAGCTGCTAAAAAATTTGACTTTTGCGCCACTGGACCTCGACAAGATTCCAGCTTCACCAATAATATCGTCCAGAGACGGTGATGATCTCTTTGATAGCGATGGCCGTGAACCTGCCGCTGCAGGCAATCCTGCCCGAGTGGCGAATAGGGGTGCATCTGGCACGACAGGTGGACGAGATGCACGGAGATTACAGACTGATTTCGAAGAACTGGACGTAATTTCGCGCCTGTCCACTCAAAGGCGGCAAGCTGGTGAAGGCGGCCATGATGCAAGAGTCGACGACCTGTTCTTGCAGGTTGAGAGGCAAAGAACCTACCCTCTTATCCACCTGATTCATCAAGGCGAGTCGCGAGAGCACTTTTCCATTGTGCGAGAGCCTGACTGAGAGTTCTTGCAATTCTGCTTCAGACGTTAAGCGCACGATTGATACCCACCTGACTTGGGAGGAGCTCACGTCGGTGGATTTGAATTTTGCCCTTGTCCGGCCCTTGGCAGTCAAATACGCTAAGCTCCGCAGCCCAGCCGTAATTTACGGCTTCCTCTTCAACAAGATCCAGTTTCTGCGAGAAGCTTCAGCAGATATTGCCTTCCAGCAGATCAATGCAACGCGCGGCATGATGTGCGAGCTCTTGGCCATCAAGCTCCTCCGAACCTTCAGCGCCGATGGCATCGAGCTCGTCACAGTCCTGACAGCACCATTCTCACCATTTAACGGCATAGAGCTTAGCCCACGGTACCAAGAGCAGCTACGACGCCAGCAAGAAGCAAATCACAGCTTGGATCTATCTGAAAGCGACACCACGCGCCGTAATGTAATGCTTGCCAATGCGTCCGGCTTTTGTTCCGCCAATCCCAACTTATCAGGTAACGGGTCTCGTTTCAACCTGGGCGGCAGAGGTCAACAGCGTGATGCAGCTCAGGCGTCTTGCTCCGCGCTGGAGCTTGCATTGTTTTCCTCCTCCAAGAAATTCATCAAGTCGCCACTCTGCCAAAAAGTCGTCCAGGGTATCTGGGAAGGCACAGTGGTGATTTCGAGCGCGTCCAATCATGCGATTCTAAATGATGATTACAAGCGCAAGCCGCTCAGCATTTACGACCCCCGTACCGCGCCTTTGCTCAATCATTACCGGCTCAAAGTGCCACAAGTCCGCAGTCGCCTGGAGTTCCTCAATTTCATCATCCTGTTTGGCTTCTTTATTCTCTGTTTGTGAGTCGCCAGCATGGTTCCTGTCACACATGCGGAGCGGCAACTTTTGACGAGTCCATATCTTCGACGTCGTCCTTGCAGAGGGCAGAAGGAAAGTCCAACCTGGACCACGTGGGAGACTCTATTCACGATCTGGCTTGCAGGTTTTGCACTAGACGAGGTGGCTCAAGCCCAGGAGCACGGCTGGAATGTTTACCTCGGCTCAGTATGGGTAAGTGCAACCGCATACCGTAACAAAGCCAACAAAGCCAATGCCGAAAGGCACTGACTTGGGCGCCCCTTACATCAGAATCTCATCGACAGCCTCTTTGTGGTTATTGCCACCGTGTGGCTGGGCATGCGCGTCATTGCGTTGCGCACAGACAACGCAGACCTTTCTAGCATGAGCTTTGATATCCTTGCTCTCGGTGCAGTCCTGCTTTGTCCCCGAGTCGCCAGCGCTCTCGTCAGAGACAACATTGTTCTCCTCGCGCTGCGAGAGATGCTGGCTGATTTTGCCTTGTGAGTGTCTGTCACTGCTTCAAACCATCTCGGAGACAGGCGCGGCAATTGACGCGCGATGTGTCCCACTCTCGACACGCTCTGCAGCTTCATTGGCTTGGCTGCTGTGTGCTTTAGCGGGTTTTGGTACGCCTTTTACACCCTCTCTGATCACGAAAAGTGGCCTCCTTTCCGCATCCTGGACATGATGCTGAAGATTTGGTTTGGAAACACATGTGAGTCATCGCTGAAAGAACCAAACGAGCTCGGGAGTCTTACTATCCTTTGCTTTTGGCTGTGATCGAACAGTCATTGGCTTTGACGCGGCGCAAAACTTTAATGAAGTGATAGGCCCACCTTTGATGGTACTATACTCGATCGTCTCGTCAGTCAAACCTACACGCTTTATTACGCACCGTTACAGAGCACTGAAACGCTTCGCACTCGCACAGAAATACGCTTCTCTTGACGGTGCTAGTCTCCCTCCTGTCGAACACGTTTTCCGTCGTGCGCGAGAATGCCGCCGAGGAAGTTCAATTCCATCATACATTCCAGACACTGGCAGGCGTCTCCACGGATGCACTCTTCTCCTACGTCCCACCATTGAACCTGCTGTGCGTTACCATTGTCTATCCTGCCTCGTTCATTCTCACACCAAGGTGGATACACAAACTCAATGGTGAGAGTCGCCGCCCGTCGAATGCGCCGGTTGCAGCGCCATCCTGACCATTTCTGCGTTGTGATTCAGTCTTCCTGATCCGCTTCACGTCATTTCCTATCTTACTCGGGATCCATGTGGCGGAGCGCTGGAAGTTCAGAAGCGGGTTCGAAATCACAGCCAAACGAGCAGGCCAGGTCTTCACATGGCTGCCTCTTTCTATAAGTGGTAAGGCAGGCAGTCTGGAGGTCATTGACGAAGTGTTCATCAGCGAACACGACATGGGGAACGACGCGCAATCCTCTTGGGAATCTGAAGCTCTCAAACAGGTTCAGGAGCAAACGAACGTGGATGCAGACGCTGCGCATCGTCTCAGCCGCCAGTTGATGGAACAGCCGGGTGCTTCACCGCACCCAGACGCGCGTTCGAACGCGATCCAGGAAAATGATGTAGGCACCGCTCTGTCGGGAGGCGAGAGTGCGCGACGGCGTCCGTCGGATGACGGCTACATTCAAGGCTTCGGCCACCTCTCTAGCCCACTCGCCAAGCTTTTTGGGCGGCGCAATCGCGCGGGAGACAATATGCCAGACGGCAGCAACAGGCAGGTGGAAACAGAGCAACAGCCGCTCGACACTGATGCGCTGCTAACCAAGATTGAGCGGCTGGAGAAGCAGAATGAGAGAATGGAGGACTTGCTGAGGCGATTAATAGAGCGGTATCCTGCCTGATGCCACCGAAGGGCAACAGCACCCTGATTACCATGGATAGTACTTGATATCTTTAATGGCCGCCTGGCCTTCAGCATGACATTGTCGCGCGCGAATCTAAATTACCCCCAATGGGTCAGAGACAAGCATACCGGGTGGATGAGGATTGTTGGGCTGTCGGCCCAGCGGGCCTGTCTCTACTATAAGCGTTTCGACGCCGGAGTCCAAAACAGACTGCATCGACCTAGCACTAGTAAAGCTAGCTGCAGTCAGCGGCTCCTCGGGCGATGCCAACGGCGACTGGGAGCGCGTCAAACTCGGAAGGCTGCTTTGTGCGGCCATGGATGGCACTGAGCTCGGTAACAGCGAGCAGGTAGTCGCATTTTGAACATAATTTGAAGAGCCTCTTCTGTTCTGCTCAAGTGCATTCGGCAACCTGACAGAAATGTCTGTTCCCGAAACTAGACCTGGAGATGACTGCTGTGAGCTCATGGGCACACGTGGCAGGCCGGTGGACGGGGTGCCGGGCGCCAGACCTGCGTCTATTGGTGGCGCGGCAGAAAATTGCTTGTTAGAGGTGGGTTTGGGCGCAGGTGCAGGTGCAGAGTTGGGGCCCGTTTCAGATTTGGGTTGTGTTGTCGTGTCTGCGGCGGCAGAGCCCAAGATCGCCGGGTCGTACTCTTTGGCGGTGCCAAGCAGCACATCTCGAATGTGCTTCAGTGCGGTGATGGACATGAGTGTGGAGATGTCGTCCTGTGTGAGATTTTCCGAGCCACTGGTCGTCATCCGCTCTTCCGCACGTGGCAGAGGACCAGGCCCGTTCTTCCAGCGAAGCTCCAGAGTTTCTACGCACGAGGCAATCGCGATGCCCATGGCCTTGTTGGCCCCTTTCAGAGCTGAAAGCTCAGCAGATAATGCGTTTGCATCAGAACCTGAAGATTGATTTGACTGATGAAGCGCAGAGATCGCGGCATTTGCATCAGCCGGGTTCTTGCCGAGCGTCTTGAGCCTGCGACTCGCAATATCATCCACGAGCGGTGGAAATCCATCGCCGCCCGGTCGAGTGTGCCCACGGCCGGTACCGGCAGCTGTGTATGCATTGACCGCGCGATTGACGTTTGACATAGCGTTCCCGACAGCGCGGTTGATGCCGAGTGCGTCAGACCGCTCATAGAGGCCTTTGGCAAGGTCGCTGATGCCCTCCGGGAAGTACGTAGTAGGTGAAAAGGGAAAGGTTGGTTGTAGTTGCTGCTGCTGCGGGGTAGAAGAATGTCGCGCAGCACCAGCTGTTGGCGCTTCTTGCACCCGCAGCGGGCCACCAAACATGCCTGCTCCTAGTCCAGGCCGCTGCCCAAACGTCCTGCCGCTGGCAACTGTCCGAGCAGCCGAGGGGCGACCGCCAGGCCGCACACATCTCTGCAGCTGCGGGGACGTGTCGTCATTTGAAGGTTCGACGACCATATCGATGCCCAACTTGTCCCTGTTCTGAATAACCACTTGAACGCCTGTAGTCGGGTTGGGCGTTGCACGGATCGTGATAGCCTGACGCACGAGCAAACCCGTGTGCTGCCCAGGTTCGCGCTCTTCATCAGCGTCTGCTGCTGCTCCTGGTGCACTCATGTCTGAAAGTTTCGGTTGTGGAAGAGCCGGATAGCGCAGCAGCTTCTGCAGAGCACTGCTATACCCTCCCGCGAGAAGGTGAGCCCTGATCCGAAGAAGCATAGCGACACAGACATGATCGACAAGGACGAGCATGCGCTTCCCATCCGCCCCACCCTCGCGCCCGCTCTGTCCCGTCACCGAATGATGCTCTCCCAGCTCCGGACCGTCGTCGATCCCGTCGAGTAGGCCGTCATACGCCAGTATGCCGTCCCACATCTCCAGCGCCTCTTCGAGCGGAAACTCGCGCGTGAATAGCAGGCGGACCCAGCGCAGCGCAAAGAGCTGCGGCTCGATGCCAAGCTCGGAGAGGTGCGAGGCGAGCGCTGGATCGACTGCGCGCAGGAGCGAGAAGATCCGCTCCGCTTTCAGCACGATCGGCGCGGCAGTCGTCCCCAGCACGGAGGGTGACGTTGAAGACGAGGAACTGTCAGACGACGCAGGTCCGCTGAGCGTGGGGGACGACGGCTGGCGCCAGTCGTACCACGTCTTGGCGCCAAGCATGAGCGAGTTGAAGAGCGCATACGCATCATGCTCGACGAATGCTTCGTCCAGCATGGTTCGCAGGAATTCATCCACCGCCGCGTCCTTCTTGGCTCCCAGCGCTGCATCCTCACTGATGTTGCTACCGTTGCTATGCGGTGGTAAAGAGTCAGTGCGTCGGCGGCTGGCACTGGTAGTACCAGTGATGTCATTCTTGGTGAGTACGCGCATCCTGTCCTTCCAGCGAGCATAGTAGCAAGTGGCAGCGAGTTCGTGCATGCCTTGCCGGTACCCAACGTCCTGGTGGATGCAGCACCATACGAACAGCGCGTTCGTCAGTCCTTTTCGCACCGCTTGGCGAATGGCCTGCTCTTCCGCTGCGTAGCCTCCTCCTTCTGCAGCAAGCTCAGTATTCGTTTGATCGTCGTCGGCTTCATCACTGGCGCAAGAGAAGAGGCTAACATCTGGGAAGGTGCGCTTCACATCGGCCTCGATGGTTGCGAGGAGCTCCATGCTGGTGAAATGCCTCTTCCATGGATTACTGGATGCTAGGGAGAGGGGGTTGTTGATGCTCAAATCTGAACACATCGGCGACGATGGTTGCTGCGAGGAGTGTCCACCGAAGGCATGGTTAACAGCAGGGCCGCCATCGCCTGCTGTTAGCCTCTGCTGCTGCTGAAGATCAAATCTATCAAAGCCCATATACGCAGCTTTAGGCGTCAGGCTCTCAGGGTGAGGCGAGCGTGGGTGCAAGCCCACATCGCCTTGAAGTTGTCCGCGCTGTCTGCTAGCAGCACCGCCTTGTTCGTAGTTGTCATTTCCATCGTTTTCTGGACCGACGCTGGTCGGATTGCCGGGGTTGCTGAGAAGATGACGCCTCAACTGCGCGTAATGTGTCCGTTCCTTTGCAATTGTCACGAGCCACTGCTGCTGCCACGAGGAGAGGAGGCGGTGGTTCCTTCTGGACCAGGAAGAAGGTCGGCCAAGGGGAGGAGGGGCGGGCGCAGTAGGAAACGATGTGCTTGATGCGTTCGGTGATGGAGCATCGTCGAAGGGACTAGAGGTGCGACCTGAGGCCGTGGGGGCTAGGAGTAACGAGGTGTCTGACCACGCGCTGGTACTGGTGTGGCTCCAGCTGCTGCCGGATTGCTCTGGGGTAGGAGAGAGCGGGTCACCATTCTTGGATTCCTTTAGGAGAGGCAGGTGGTCAAAATAAAGCTGCGCACGCACAGGATCCATCAGTCCTCCATCAGCGCCTCTACAGTGACGAGCCACCACACACACCTTCCAATACAGGCTTCTTAGCCTACCATCATGCAGCTGTATCTCCCCGTTGACGCCATCGGACCGCAGCTGGTTGAGCGTGGGTAGGTGGCGGCTGGTCCAGCGGGACTTGGCATCGCGCTGCTGGCTCGGCAGCGTCGCACGTGAGAAGACTTGCTGGAAGCGTTCGAAGAGCGCCGCTTCGCGTGTCTGGCGAGCGGCGTCATCCTCGATGAGCATGTTGCTGCCGCTGCTAGGGCCGCTGCCGGTGGAAAAGCCGGCAGCGTTCATGCTTGCCTAGTGGTGTAAAAGGGCGACAACCGTGCTGTGTCCTTGATTGCGATGTGTCTGAGGCATGCGTAGGTAGTGTCGGAAAAAGCGAACGTGAAAGTGGGAGAGGGGATGGATGGGTTGGTTGGTACACGCTGGATTCGCCAGAGGTTCGGGGAGCAGAGCAAGCCGACCACCAGCACTTCAAGCACGCGGCAACCTGGAGTCGTTTGTCGGTCGCCTACCAGGTTCTTTCTCTCTCTCTCCCTTTCACTTGGACCTGGAGGTGCATGATGGGCTGGATGGATACAGATGAAGTAAGGATGCCCGGCTGGCTGAACACGAAAATGATCGACAGGCCAATCGCGACTTCTCAGTGCGTGCCAAAATATAAAGTAAACTCAATATCTGAATTTATAGCCCATAATCGCGTTTCCATCCCTCGGTACAATTTCACATTTTGGCATGGGCGCGCATAGACTCCTAATCGCTGCGCATTGGGGGGAGGGTTTAAAGGTTACTTACTACTTACTCTACCTACTTACTATACACCCCCCCCCATCGTTACAGCACCGCAGTGCGCGCGCACAAGCCAGCCAGCCAGTAACCCGGCCCACCCGCGCCCGGCCGGCCAATGCAAGCCAGAAAATAGAACCCTCCTTTGCTGGTGTTGCGACCGTCAGCGCTCACAGTAGACCAATTCCCAGAGGTGCAGAGGCACTGTACAAGGGAAGGGATCAGACTAGATTCTCAAGTCTGAGAACCATACAGGTGCATATACCAACCGTAGTCGACCAGCATTGAGAAAGGGCTGGTGGAAGTGCCGGTGGTGAGGCCCATTGCCGTGCCACACCGAAGCGAATAAATGGACACGTGATCATTTCCATCATTCGCAGCAAGTGTTACATCCCCCGCACACGTTTCGCGATGTGCGCACAACGCCTAAAACGAGATGTGATAGTAGTTGTGTACAACCGTTGACGTTGGATTGATATGCCTCGAGTTGCAATACGTAGAAGGGCAAGCTCATCCAACTGATCAATTCAAACCCAGGCTGTACATATCTATTCGTCTTACGCATAGTGAGCATCGCACTCTACCTCCAACATCGCAACTTCAGGGAATACGAAGCCTGACACGGTGACGAACAGCTCGTGCGCACGGTCGAAACCTACACGAGTGAGTGGACTACGATCGATGATCAGACGAGAAATGCAGTTGGTAAGCCAGGACTTTCCAAACAAACGGCTTTATGAAGTGCGAGCTTCCGTGCTTCCTGCTCCGCTTCCATTCAACGACGGTCTCTCCTAATTATCACGGTCGCACTGTCAATCAGATATTAGTTGCGAGGCTCGTACTGTACCTTACGTCTCTCACGATAACTTCCGCGATCAAGGGCCGCATCGACATTCCAGCCGAGACGCCACTCTTCTTTGCGTCCAAGCTGGTCGCCGAAGCCCTCTCCGAGCTCAGCAGCGGCGCACCAGCAAGCACCTCGGCGCTGCAGCGTTTGCGGCTCGCACAGACCCTCCTCTCGTCCTTCGAACCGTACGTAGACTCGCACTCTACTTACCCGGCCTACCTGCGCTGCTGCAGGCGACCACTTCGCACGATTGGGCCGGCGTATATGAGCGCGGTGCCTCCAGCCTCAAGCTTGACTTGCACTTTTGCGCCGGGCCGTACGAGGGCGCATGGTTGGGCCAGTTCGTGGGCGCCATATGCGCGATGACGGTGCTCGAAGTGGGCATGCGCACGGGAACTACCACGCTCTGCATCGCCGAAAACCTCCCGCGTGACGACCAGAAGGCGCACGTTACGACGCTCGAGCTGATGGAGTACCTCAAGGGCTTCGTTGAGCCCTACTTCCGAGCTGCCGGCCACGGCCCAGAGCGCATAACCGTCGTGACGAGCAAGGCATCCGACAGCCTCAAACTCCTTCCATCCAGTGGCAGCTCGTCAGATAGCAAGACGATTCCGGAGAAGGCCAAAGGCCCTTTCGATCTCATTTTCATCGATGCCGATAAAGGAGGGTATGTGGAGTATTACAAGCTCATCATTGACGGTGGCCTGCTAGCCAAGACCGGAACGCTTTTGATCGACAATACGCTCTGCAAGGTGAGCGGACCGATAGAAATTGTATTGGACTCCTATCTAATAGTCTCTTTTTCTTCCTTGGCTATCATTGTCTGTACTAGGGTACGGCGTTCGCGCCCGGTCTGCTCGAGGTAGAGCCACAGATCAACCTGGTAAACGCCAAAGCGATCTCCGAATTCAACGACATGATCCTCAAGGATGATCGCGTCAACGTCACCCTCCTGCCCGTCCGGGATGATGTCATGATGGTCAATTGGAGAAATTGAGGATGCCCCCCAGGCAGGGGGGATGGTAACCTGCAGCAACACCAGAAGGAAGCGCATGTGATTCAATGCCACTCGTTTTCACGAGAAATAGTACATCTCGTTCTGCTTCTTGGCTTGCACCTCCATGATGCCCCCATAGAAGTGCTCATGGTCGAGCTGCGTCGCACCCTCGCGCAGTGCAATCATGCCCGCTTCGACGCAAACGGCCTTGAGTTGTGCACCGTTGAACTCGTCCGTGCTGCGCGCGAGCTCCTCAAAGTTGACATTGGGGCCGACGGCCATCTTGCGGCTGTGGATTTCCATGATGCGCGCGCGGGCCTCCTCGTTCGGGAGCGGGAACTCAATCTTGCGGTCCAGCCGTCCGGAGCGAAGCAGCGCCGGGTCAAGGATATCGATGCGATTCGTCGCGGCGATGACCTTGATGCGCTCGTCGGAGCTGAAGCCGTCGAGTTGGTTCAGCAGCTCGAGCATTGTTCGCTGCACTTCCCTGTCGCCGGACTTGTCGCTGTCAAAGCGCTTCGTGCCGATTGCATCGAGCTCGTCGATGAAGATGATCGCAGGGGCCTTCTCTTTCGCCAGCTCGAACGCATCGCGCACCAGCTTCGCGCCGTCACCGATGAACATCTGCACCAGCGATGGGCCTGCTAGCTTCAGGTAGCATGCGTTCGTCTGTGCTGCGCACGCACGCGCCAGAAGCGTCTTGCCTGTGCCTGGTGGGCCATACATGAGCGCCCCCTTGGGCGGCCGGATACCGAGGTTCTTGAACTTCTGCTCTTGCTGCATCGGAAGTACAATCGCTTCGACCAGTTCTTCGATTTGTTTGTCCAGACCGCCTAAGAAGCATTAGGAAATGTCAGTCTCAGAAGCGATGCCAAAGGCCATCCAGAAAGAGAGTGAGGGCGCACCAATGTCAGTGTACTGCTCCGTTGGTCGCTCGTCCACCTCCATCGCCTTGACTCTGCTGTCGAACTCGGCTGGAAGCTTGTCAAGCACGAGGTAGCTGTCTTTGTTGACGCCGATCAAGTCACCCGGCCGGAGCGTTTCTGGCGGCACGAGGCCAATCAAGGGCAGGAAGATGGTTTGGCGCGTGGACGTCTTGATGACCGCACACTTGCCTTTGCGCTGCGTGTCGAGATTGATCTGCGCGCCGCCTTCTTCAGACTCTTCGTCCACGTCTGGATCGATATCGAGAATCTACGTTGCAGCAAGTCCCACAAGAGATGAGGGAATGTCAGCACAGTGCTGAAAAGGGTACCTTGGTGCACAATTGCTGCTATAAATACTCCACCTAGATGCTCACCTCGACAACATTCCCCACCAGATAGGGCAACACCTTGTTCTGCTTAATCTTGTCCGCATTGTCCTTGATCTTCTCCCGCATCATCGTCTGCTCATGCATCAAGCGCATGTTCTCTGAGCGCATGACCTTGATATCATTCTCCAGCAACCGCGTCCGCGTCTGGATCTCTTCCACGCTCGCATTGAGCACCTCATCAGGCAGAGGCTCCTCCTCTGGCGGCTTAGCATTTTCCGACATGTTGTCGTCAGATGAGCTCTTCTCTCGTGAGCTGCCTGATGACGAATATGCTCCTCCTGCCACCGCAGATGACGATGACGGCGTGTTCTTGTTGTCATCATCCTTGGGTAAGTCGCCAGCACCGCTGCTGCCGGCTGCGTTCGCTGTCGGGTCTGTTGGTGGTTGTGCGTCTGACATTATTGCTTTGCCGTCGATCAAGGTAGCTCAAACGTCGATTTTTCCTCCTCACTCTCACACGAGGTTTTTCTTCCCCTGCGTCTCACTCAGTCGTGGCATTCAGCAAGCACAAGTTGGTAACAACAAGCCAGCAAACTTGTGGCCTTGTGGTAAGTTGTGCTGGTGATGCCCCCGCTATAGCGCTCACGAGGAGAGAGAGACGCGTGCGTGTTTGACTTAAGTGACTTCTGAGACTAGATAGTCCAAGTGACTCGAAACTAAATAAACTAATGGAAACACCAAACGGAGACAATTGCACCGATTACGGACCGATGCCAAAGGTTCATAGAGCATAGGCCGCTGTTTGTTGACGGTTGATCGACCCTCTACGCGTTAGTCCGCGTACGTGTGGGCCGTGTCTTTCATCCAGTCGACGAACTGACTCTTCGTCGTTTCATCCACTATGGAGGTCCAGTAAGTCGACTAGCCGACCAAGTAAGTTGCAGCGACTGTTCCTGGCCATCCAAGACTCACGGTCCTTCAGCTCAACGCGCCCCGTCCAGAGCAGGATGACTCTCCTAGCATGTGACCGATGCATCATCATCATGAGCGGGTCGACCAGGTGTCCACGTGAACCTTGTCCTTTTTGGTGGTTGGCCACAGCTCAAGTGCGACAAGCCGTCACGAACTTGAGCCCGGGCAGTCCATCTGTTCAGTCGACTTTCGCTGATTGAGATCTTCGCTTGGCGTCCGATCGGCGCGCTAGGTGTATTATAAGTACAGCTTACTGGGGTGGATGCCATGTTTGTCCCTTTCCTGCTCCTTTTGTCCAAAGCCCCATCATCTCCTGCATCGTCTTGCGTCTCTTCACATCTCACATTATCATTTCTAACGTCGAAGAAACAGACAATTCAGCATATCAACAGCAATAGGAAGCGCGAAACGCAGCATCGAAGACATTGCATATCTGAAAGAGCAGGGCTCTAACACCCGCGTAGTCCAACAGTTCGTGAGTGGGAGGATTCCATCCATTGGTAACACTTATAAGTTGCTGACTGTCTTGCTACGCGGCGGGTAGCCATCCTAGGCGCAGGCGCCTACTGTGACTTACGCCTTTCGCAACAGCAACGTGGCTGCCGCGAGCCGCGCCTCGATCTCGTCAACACGCCTTTGCGTCCTATTCGAGCATTGACGCGTTCCAGTTCGCACCACCAACTGCGAGCGCAAGATGGTCTTCCATTCTAGCCCTCGGTTGGATGTGAACACCGAAGATATGTGTGCCAACGTCTGCTCCCCTTTCGCACTCGGCGAGTCGCCCAACCGTCCCAAACAAAGCCGTGTTCCTTCTTTCGAGCACGTAATCAGCAAGCTACGTCCCATCGTCGCAAATCGCGTCCATTCGTTCCACCTGCCCCACTACACCCATGGTACTGGGAACAGCAGAAATGTTCACCCTTTCACTACCGTGGAATGGGAGGCAGAGGCGCCCACTCACTTGTCGACGGGCACAGGCGGCAAGGAAGATGATATCTCGCCGCTTCGCAGCACGTTCTTCATCGCTGACCGCAAGGTCCGCCGCGCGTCTGGAGGAGCGTCAAAGCAAAAATTGGGCGCGAACTCTACTAGTGGCCGAGGGGGTAGTAGGAGGGCTAGCTTTGCGATCCATCATGCCATTTCGCCTGTTTCGGCCTATTTTCTCGGCAGCAGCAAGCGCACCATCCACCTAGAGAAGATGGAAAGCGAAACTGAAGTTGTTTACAACATTCGAGCGCCCGAGGTTGAGATGAAGGGCTCTACAGACTCGGCCATTAGGCATTCCAAGACCAAGCTTGGTATCACCTCCAGGCTACTCAAGCCAGCCATGCAGTCATGCCTCAAGAACTCTTATCGTCTCTCGCTGCCGTTCACCCCGCACGAAGGAGGCCACAATGGTAGTGCCTTGGAAATACAAGCAGCTCCACTTCCTTATCCATCCCCTTCCATCGTCTTCCCTTCGACGAAAGAAGCAGCCTCGATTGCCCAGTACGCGCGCCAGTTGGCTTCTGAAGAGGATAACCGTCGTGCTAGCGACCCGGACGTGCAGAGCGAATTCGAGCGCGAGCTGTTCCACTGGGTCGACAAGGAACTACGCGCTGCCACGAGAAATGTGGAGCACATGGCAGAGATGAAGGCGGGTTTTGAGGGCGGATGTCACGAATCGGACGATGAGGGTGGCTACTGCACTGACTTGGATGCCTCTCCGTGTCTTGGGTATGAGCAATACCGCAAGGGCGGCAGCATCTACAGTCGCCAGTATCGCAAGGCGAAGCAGAACCGGAAAACCGACAGCAGCAAAGATCGAGCTAGAGGGCTTGGCATAGGTGTCGGTTTTGGTGCTGGTGATGATGACATGGTCGGCGCGGCACCCTTCAAGGATGAGGTCGACAACGATCGTCTAACAGTGCCCGTGCTCAAAGCGCCGCGCTTCTGTCTTCATACAGAAATTGTCCCGCGTGTCGGATCGCCCTCTCATGAGCTTTTGGAAGCCGAGCAAGAACAACTTGGAGAGCGACGCGAAGGCTCTCCATCCAGCCGCATTCCCTCCAAGGCTTCGACCAAACTACTAAAGAAGAGGCAAGATAGCATTATTGTCCTTCCGGGAGAGGATTTGCCAGAAGTCGCCTTCGCCGACAGGTCCAACTCGCATGCTCATTCCGGTACTACCGCCAGCAACCTTCGTCGGATCACTACAGTCAGCGTTGGCCCTGCCACACCCTTCAATTACAGCTTGCACGCGGAGCAACAGCTGCTGCAGCATGCCGCCGGAAAGAATGACTTGCAAACAAAGACAGCAATCTTCGTGGACCCGCTGCAGATGGCCTCATCGCCGCTCCGCAGACTGCGCTCGCGTTCCGCACCTGAAGTCTCGATAAGCCCGCATCCAATTACAGAAGGTGAAATCGAAATCCGCCCCCCTGGCTCGCCAACACCATGCCTCCGCGCCTCCAGCGACAACAGCAGCCGCGATGGTTCGGAATCCCGTCCCGACTTGGCCACCCGCCGTCTCTCACGTTTCAGCATACCCCGCCCGTCGTCGCTCGTGTTGCACGACTTGCCGGAACCGACAGCATGGGCCACGGTGGAGATCGAAGTCAACGGCGCGAGACTGCATGGCCGCAACATGGACGCACCGGCTGTTTGGGATCCGCGAGTTGCAGGCAGCAAGGAGATAAGACAAGAGAAACAGGACCAAGAGAGCGACAGAGATGCAGAGAAAGGGGGCCTCAAGCTTCCGGACAGGAACGCGAGAAGGGTAAAGTCGAGCTTCAGCCATTCATCTAGCCGTGCCAAAACGTAAGCACACGTCCTTGCACGCCGAATTCATTGTGGGTACGCGGGACACCTTTGCTGACGTCCTTCCTCATGATCATCTGGCAACTACAGGATTTCGGACTGCGGCAGCGCAGCAATAGGCTTGGGTATCGGCAACATGGAAACTATGTCACCTATCCGTGGCTTAAACGCGCCGGAGTACGGCCGTCTCGCATCAGAGGTCGGCGAGTCGGACCGCTACAGCAAGCACTCGTCGGCCGCGGCGTCCTCAATGCAGGGGCTCATTCCGCGTTACAACCTCGACGAGACGCTCCGCCGGGAGATGCGCAAAAAAGGAACCAGCCGGGGATCGTCCCCGTTGCGCCTTACAAGACAGCGGAAGCAGATCATTGATTCCCCGATAGATGCGGTTGGATCATTGGCCTTACCCAAGGAGGTTGATGCGACGTTGATCGAAGCTCTAGCGAAGGCAGCTGCCACCGGCGAGTCGATCAAACAGCGGAAAAAGTCCGAGCAAATGACAGCCTGGGCTGTCTCCACTTTTGAAGCGACAGAGGGAGGCGCAGGAGAGATTCACTCGAAGGCCCCCAGTCCTCAATCTCTCGTGAGTGTCGCTTTCAACTCTGCTGCATCGCCAAGCATCTCGCGTATCGCCACGCCGATCTTCACCGTAGACGGTGTCGTACTGAATGAGAGGCAGATGTCTCAGCACATCCTCGCTGCTGCACATGCCGCAGCAGCAGCAACAGCCTCTGCAATGGCCACTTCTACACCTCACGAGTACAAGCCGACTGCCCTGCGCGTGGCTACACCCGGAGTTGTACCTGCTATGAAAGGACGCGTTCCGTTGTTCACAACGGCCGTTGCGATGAACAGTTGCGCCATCACAAGCGACAGTGGCGGAAGCGCATACATCCAGCCTGTGCAAGCAGTACCGACTGCGCAGCGTGAGCGGCGCAGCGCGGACTTCACTCGGCGCGAATCACTGGTGGCACAACATGTTGCTCGCAAAGTCGGCAAGAGCAAAAAGGCGGCGACGGCGCTTACAAAGCGTAGAGCTAGGGGTCCTTTTGATAATGATTCTGAGGAGACGGACGAGGCAGAGCGCTCAGAGGGCAGCAAGCTGGAGGCAAGAAAGGAGACACTTGCGCAACTCACGGGCGAATCGTCCTTCTCTTTTCACGATTCAAAGGGAGGCGGTAACTTCTTCCTAACATCACCGAAGCTGAATGGCACGGGTGAAACGGCTCACGACAACGAGCAGTCCCCAGCCATGCGCTCACCATCGCTGCGCTGCATCTCCGCCGTGCGTCTCGAGCAAAGGACGCCGTCACGCGCGGGTAGCACTCGCGGCCGAGGACGGGACCTGGCGACACAAGTGCGCGTGAAAGAGCTGCACAAGAACTCGCCGCTCGCACCTTTCCTCTCGCGCTTGGGCTCGCATATCAGCACCACCAGCAGCAGCAGCGGGCGAGACATGCTTACACAGGGGTTAGGCATGCAGCGCGGTGATAGCGTCAGTAGCGTAGCCAGTAGCGCGGCAATGGTCAGGGAGGACAGTGTGGCGAGCGCAGTGAGCGCTACGTCCAGCCCAATGATCCGCGAGAACAGCATCAACTCGATGGGCAGCTTTGCGGGAGTCAGGCCAGCGTTCGCGGCGCACAGGGAGGGCAGACGACATCTCCGACGGCTCGCAGCAACGCACGGTGAGGATAGCAGCAGTGGCAGCAGTGCAGAAGAGGAGGCTGAAGAAAGAGAAGAGATACGAGACCCCGATCCGATTGCCATGCGAATGCCTTGGCAACCCGCGATGGGGGAAACGGACGATGACGTCTACGCGCTGCAATCCATCTCGAGCAAGGAAGGTAATCTCGACATGGGAATGGGCCTGGGACTCGGGCGCAGTACGACGGACCTGCGCATGGTATCAACGACACCCCAAACTTCGCACGACTCGCCTCTGGCCATCGTGTCGGACAGCCCGCTAGACCGGTTTACCGACGGCTTGCGCTCGGACTCGAGCCTCGCACCGCACCTGATGAGTTCGACGCTGCTGACGCCGAGCGATGTCCGACTGGGCGGACCCGGATTCGAAGGAGTGGTCGCGGAGCAAGAGTTTGGAAGAGGTGTTGGGGGTACCCGAGACGGAAGGGACGAGTGGATCCTCAGGAACGTGCGAGAAAGAGTCCAGACACCCCTTGACTTTTTTAGCTTCTAATGAAGATCAGCGCATCACGTGTACAGTACATCGTTGAATTGAAAGTTCAGCAGCTATTGTGGCCCACATTTCTGGCTCGGCCGAGATCCAGACCATAACCCTAACCTCCGCTTGCCCCGTTGAAGCAGCAAATATTCGATTCAGGCCTGCAGCCTTTGGTGAGATGATTACAGTGTGAAGCCTTAATCAAGCTGTATTGCGCGTTTGCATCGCTTCGTGTCGCGAACCGCGATCAATGAGAGCGTAAATGGGTCACGTGCCTCGTCAAGGAAAGGGGAATAACGGACAGACGCGCAGGCGCATGGAGGGGCAGCCTGTTGAGTCTCAATGAGTTGGTCATATACTCCGCCATCTAGTCTCGCCGGCGGGAGATCTCTCTGGGGTGCGTGACTGTATGACTTTCGATGGCAGCTAGCCAGCTGAACCTTTCTCGCTCCCTTCCAACACTTGGAGAGATCCCCTGCATATCTGTTGCTCGCCGCAGCCTGCTGCTCGTTTGAGTCCCTTCGCGCACGTCCTCAGGGCGTCCCCCGCCTGCTGACCGCTGCTGCTGTGGCTGTCGGGAGGAGTCCGAATAGCGCACAGACGTAACGCTATCCCAGCCTTGGCTCCAGGATGCGTCACAAGTGACGGCCTCTCTTCTTCCAGCTTACATCATCAGCAATCCCTCCCCCTTAAACACGGTTCCAGCCGCTCGTCCGATTGAGCAATATCCATTTCGCACAAGCAGACTCAAGAAGCTTCAAGAACCAGAGTGGCAAACTAATTAAGGGCATGGTTGATGTCAAAGAAGAATACGCCAAGCTTGGCGGCCGCGGGTCCACGTTGCTGGGGGGAATTTAATTGCATCGAACCGTGCAGAGAGCTTGCTCCGATTGCCTTCTCGCTCTTCTTCCTATGTTTTACGCCGCGTCCATACAGACCTTGCACTCCGCCCTGACAAGGGAAGCCACGCCGGTCGCCTGATAAATGTTATGAGCAACTTGTTCCCCATCAAGCTTAACTTGCCAAATTCAGACGAGGACGCTTTCTCGGGCACTGCCTTCCATTATGATATCGATATTAAGGCCATCATCAACCGTGAGGAGCCACTCAAAGGTGCATCAGACAGACGCCGCCCTAGTGACAGAGCCGATGTCCAAAAGCTCCTATCTCTGCGACTATCCTAGCGTATTTTCGAGCAGGCTGGAGAGCGTGGAGAGCACGGACTGACCCCCAAGGTCGCCGCCTCCTTTGCTTTTGATGGACGCAAGAATGCGTATATAACCTAACCCCTATCATTGATCAACTTCACCCTCGAAGTTGAGCTACCTACTTCCCCAGGCCGCAAGTCTAAGGGCCAAAACAAGTTCAACGTACAGATCCGCAAAGTCAATGAGGTTGACCTGTCCATCCTGGAGGACTTCTGCTGTGGAAATGGCGAAAAAGTGAACACCGGTGATGAAAAGCTGCTCAACAAGGTCGTCACTGCCATGTAAGCTCTTGACATTTTGTTCAGGCACGACCCTTCCAAGATCTACAAGGTGCACAGAGCCGGCGGCAGGAAGTTCTTCAACGGCAACAAACCTGCACGTGCCGCCCACGCTGCGCAGGGCGAGGTTGAGGCAGATAACCCGCCGCAACCTCTATCTCTGACACCCATGCAGGTGCAGGACATAATCAAACAGTCGGCACAGAGGCCCAAGGAGCGCATGAAACGCACGCACGAGATCCGCGAGAACTTGTTCTATGACAAGGGCGAGGTCGTGAATAACTCTGGGGGGGAGGGGGGGAAGGGGGGTAGACAAGGAAATGCAAACCACATCTGCTCGTGGCCCGCCGCCTCCCAATGTGACTTACTCTGGTCACTCGATGAAGACGAGGGACGGAGGGTGTAACCTGGCCAATGTTAAGTTTTGTAAGGGGCCGACTCGCGCCTCCGCTGCTGGGCCGTCATCAACTACGCGCGCCGCAGTTCTGGAAAGATCGCACTTTGTTAACCGCGGTCTCTGCGAGCAGATGCACGCCCTCGGCGTCTACATCGAGAAGGAGCCCGTGTGTCACACCGTCGACATGCGTATTGTCCCTTCCGGCAGCTCCATTGCCGCTGCTTGTGTGCCATGCGTCTCTCAGGAGCTCAGGGCCGCTGGTAAGCTCGCCTGGGAGCGCACCTGCAGGTCCATGGACCCACAACTCTTTGTCATCTTCCTCGACGGCCAGGAGGTACCACTGCATGAAGCGATCAAGCATGAGTGCGCTATGCGTCCCAAGATCCTCGTCCCCTCGCAGGTTCTGCAGGTGAAGAAGGGCCTCAACGACCGTGGTCAGTTACAGTACTGCGCCAACGTCGCGATGAAGATCAATGTTAAGCTCGGCGGTATCAACCAGATCGTCGACCCCGCTGCCTTGCCCTTCATAACCCCTGGCGCCATGGTCGTCGGCATGGACGTCACCCACACGGGCTCCAACACAGGTCTTCCCTCGATCCCTGCGTCTGTTTGCCGTCATCGACTCGGACATCGGCAAGATCTCGAGCCCGATCAAGTCGCAGTTCAACCAGTATCAGCGTGGCCGCCAGTCCCAGGAGATCATCCTCAATACACGGATCATCTTTGAGGAGCACCTCCGCATCTGGCAAAAGTATCACAACGGTGATTGCCGTCAAGCATCATCGTTTTCCGCGATGGTATCTCTGAGGGCCAGCACGCGCACGCCAGGGACCTTGAGATCGAGGAGATCAGGAACGGCTATCACAGCCTGCAAAGCGACTGCGAGCCGAAACTGACGTACGTTGTGTGCACGCGCCGCCACAACATCCGCTGCTTCGCGCAGAACGACAGGTATTACGACCGCAGCGGCAACCTGCCCGTCGGCACGGTAGTCGACACAGGCGTCATACACACATTAGCGTACGACTTTTACATTCAGGCGCACGCGGGTTTCATGGACTCGGCACACCCGGTCCAAGTACATTGTCCTGCGCGACGAAAACAGGCTCGGCCTAGACGAACTGCAAACGATAGTCAACTCGATGTGCTACGACTACCAACGTGCCACACGCGCCATGTCGACCGCACCGGTGTGCTACTACTCGAACCTGCTCACGCAGAAGGTGCGCGCGCTCGTCTACGAGGATGGATTTAGCTTCGGCGCGAACACCATCAGCGACGGAGACAGCGAGTGGGCGCAGAGGGACGTCGTGGACGTGATGCCGTTGCTCAACCGAACGTCCTACTTTGCCCCCTCGCTTTGTTTCCTTAGAGCGCACGAGTATGTGGACGCGATGTCTCTGTCACCGAAAGCAAGCGGCCGAGCGACCAGGGAAGCAACCAACCAAAGCAACGGTGCAGATAGACAAACAAAAAGGAAGAGTAAGCACGATGAAACCTTTTAGATCGAAGAAACCGTCAGTGATGCCCATTGCTCCCACAAGAAAGAACGACCGCGGCCCAGTCACTGGTCGAGTTACCTAAGACATTCAATTTCCTCCGTGGGGATGAAATCCGTGCGAACTACGGCGGCAGGCACAAGCGCATGACCATTCTCATTCTTTGGGGCGCTCGTTTGCGCCATGATATGCTCGAGCTAACTCATCTCTGGCGGGGTCAGTGACATCCACATGCGATCCGTCATTCCTTCTTTAAAGTTCCCCTTCTCTCTGGCGCCATCCTCGTGTCTTTTGCTCCCTGGCAGCCTACCCAATCTAGGAGAGGCGGCGCTGTTCACTCCACACTGCTTATATGTTTCTCTTGGGCTTCAGAAAGTCACGCATCACAAACCCAAACTCTCACCCCCCACCCCCCAATTCGCTGTCGTCAGGTCTGGCAGCACAGGTGAGAGGATCATGATGAGAATGTTTGATCCAAATCGAGATGTGCGTTGAGCACTCCTAACCAATCTGTACAATATCCACCCCTTCTGCTAGCGATCTGACTCATTCAGTATCGACAGCAATAGCCTCCTTGACGAGCTGGAAAAAGTATGTGAATATTTTCTCGGCCTGCGTGGCACTGTCCAGGAGCCAAGCCACTTGCTTTTTTGAATGCGATTCAATGTACTGACACCGAGCCTGGAGAGAGACACCATCAGAGTTTTCCAGCTGGGGACCCAGTCATAGCGAATATTGCGACCGTGCCACCGTGATGCAGGGGTTTATCTGCGGTGCCGAGCGTATCAATGAATAAATATGGACGGTTGAGATCAAGCAATACTTGGAGAGATCGCTTGAGAGAGGCGGATGGTACATCTTTCAAACTGCACGCAGCCCTTCTCAGTCACACATGGTTGCGCACGAGCCAGCCCAAAAAGGTGAACAACAGCAGATACACAATACATCATGACCGTTGACCGATCCCCCTCCCCCATGGGATCGATTCACCTCTTATCCCAAACATCCTGTCCATACATTGGGAGTGTACTGCTGTGGAGGATACAGGGCCTACGTCCTGAACAGCGAGAAGAGGCGCTCGCATAATCTGGACTTGTCCGCGCGCTTGACGCTGCAACGCGTTACCTCTGACTGGTGGCAGCTCAACACGCACCGTTGCCACAGGCGTCCTGGGTCCCATAGCACCGCTTGCGTAACAATGGTCGGTCCAGGGAAGTCTGCACTCAGGCGGAGCATGGTAATGTTCGTGCTCTTTCTCGCCATTCTCCAAGCACCGCTGCTGGCTGCCTCAGCTGGTGTCTCATTGACCAATACAACAGTCCGACTACGCCTTGGAACCCCAACTCAATCTGCATTTCTGCTCCCAGACGACCGGTCATCAAGGTGCCCACCCTGCCCCGAGCCGTCGTGCTTCAATTGTCAATTGCCGGCCTTCTCCTGCGCTCAGTTTGGGGAGTGTAATGAATACGATGGTCTTTGTCAGTGTCCGATCGGGTTTGGTGGCCAGGACTGCCTGTCACCGCTGTGCGGCAGCCCAGCCGACGGCTCGAAACGATTTCCTCGGGAAGACGGAAGTCTCGGCTGCCAGTGCTCAGACGGGTGGGCAGGAATCAACTGCAATGTGTGCCAGAGCGATCGAGCGTGCGATAATTTTCTGCTCGCAGGCGACCGTCTCGGCGAGAACGGGACATGCTACACCGGCGGGCAAACAATCCGCCAGAATTTCCAGCAATGCGATGTGACCAATCGCAAGATCCTCGACATGCTCCCCGGCCGGCCGCCACAGGTCACGTTCAGCTGTGATAAGAACAATGAAGGGTGCAACTTTCAGGTGGGATCACAGCGTGCTCCGGCTGCTGAAGGATGACGCTGGCGCTGACGCCACCGCGCATCAATTGCTTTCTTGCTCTAGTTCTGGATTGGTCACCAGGAGTCTTTTTATTGTGCTCTAGATCAGTGTTCCGAAACTTTCTCCCCATCGCTCAACACAAACACAACAAGGTACGAGTGCGAGAAGGTTCAGTGCTCCTGCATCCCGGGCCGCATGCTCTGCGGCGAGTCAGGCAGCATTGACATCTCCGAGTTCCTCGCTGAGGAAATCAAAGGCCCTGGCAAGCTCGTTTGCAAATCCAAGGCGGACAAGAATGGTATCCAGCGAGACTGTCGCTTCGAAGAGCCCGCCATGAACCAGCTCATTTCGGACGTCTTCGGAGATCCAGCCATTTTCCTTGGCTGCGAATCTGGCGAATGCGTGCATTACAGCGAGGTTCCCGGTTATCAGCCGCCCACGAGCCCCCCTCGTTCCGTCTTCTGGGTCGCTTTCTCTGCCGCCGGAGCCGTTCTCTTCGTCGCGATCGCCTCGGCGGTACTCTACCTCCTTGGCCGCGACGACCAGTTCGACCGCGCGACGGGAGCGGTTCGCCTGCCAGAGGAAGAGAATACACGCCTCATGAGCGACCACATGCCCGCTTCGCTGCACTTCAAGAACATCTCCTATCGCTTAGGTGAAAAGATTGTCCTGGAAGGCGTCAGTGGCAGCGTCAAACCCGGAGAGATCATGGCCATCATGGGCGCTTCTGGCGCAGGCAAGACCACTTTCCTCGACATCCTCGCACGGCGCAACAAGCGCGGTGTTGTTGCTGGAAAAACGCTTGTCAATGGAAGGGAGATCAGCAACGGCGAGTTCAGGCGAATCGTCGGCTATGTCGATCAAGAGGAGACGCTCATGAGCACACTGACCGTGTACGAGACTGTGCTGTACTCTGCCCTGCTGCGCCTACCCCGCGACATGTCACTCGAGGCGAAAAGGCTGCGGACACTCGAGACGCTCGAGGAGCTTGGAATCCTGGGGATCAAAGACAGCAGGATCGGAGGCGGCGGCATCCGAGGAATCAGTGGCGGGGAGGCAAGGCGCACGAGTATTGCATGCGAGCTCGTCACGAGTCCCAGCGTGCTCATGCTCGACGAGCCGACGTCGGGTTTGGACAGTTACAATGCGTACAATGTTGTCGAGTCGCTTGCGAGCCTCGCGCGCAACTACCGACGCACCATCATCTTCACCATCCACCAACCGCGCTCGAACATCGTGGCCCTCTTCGATCAACTCGTCCTCCTGGCTGCGGGTCATATTGTCTACTCGGGCCCTTTCGAAAAATGTGTGGGCTACTTTGATGAGATCGGCCAGCCATGCCCGATCGGCTTTAATGTCGCAGACTACCTCATCGACCTTACAGCAAGTCGCAACGAGAAGTCCGGCAACGGTGGCGAAGAGGTTGACATCGAGGGTGCCATCGAGAGTCAGACACCCTCGGCCCCAGCTCCAGCTACAGCCGCAGCCGCACTAGATGGTAACGATACGGAGTTGCGGACGCGTCCTCACTCGACTGCTGAGCCGCGTACAACCAGCCTTCGTTCACGCTGGAGCCTCATTAATGAAGATGCACGAACCACTTTCGAGCATCGAGGCAATGGCGCTCAACCCGTATCAGAGCGACTGCAGACGTTGTTCGACCAGTACAACGCCTCAAGCATTGCGGCTGATCTGCGAGCCGAGCTGGAGAGCGCCAAAAGCCCCGGCTCCGAGGCGCAGGCTAACACCGAACTCGATGGCGACGCAGTGTCTGTGTCGACTGGAAGAGATACTCGAATATTCAAGGGGTACAAGAAGGCTGGACTCTGGATGCAATTCACCATTCTTAGTGGTCGGGCGTTTAAGAACCTAGTGAGTGGCAGCTCGCATCCATGTGCTCAAACCAAATTGTTTGCTGACACAAATCTACGCTCGGAAGTACCGGAATCCAATGCTGATGCTGGCTCATTACGCCATGGCAGCGTTGCTTGCGCTCTTCTGCGGTCTGCTTTACCACGACCTCACAACGGACATCTCGGGCTTCCAGAACCGCCTTGGGCTGTTCTTCTTCATCTTGAGCCTCTTTGGTTTTTCGTGCCTCACTTCACTCGGTGTCTTCGCCAACGAGCGCGCGCTGTTCGTCAAGGAACGAGCAAACGGATATTATTCACCCATCACGTACTTCATCTCCAAGGTGAGTTTGTTGCGAGTGTGCCATTGCGCTATGTCTACAATATTAGGTGTTGACGCTGGAAATGCGCGATATGCATTGCTCAGCTACTGTTCGATATCTTACCGCTGCGCGTCATCCCGCCCTTCATCCTCGGCGCGATCGTCTACTTCCTCGTGGGCTTAATCCCAGAAGTCACGGCCTTTTGGAAATTCCTACTTGTCCTGGTGCTCTTCTCGCTGGCGGCTAGCTCTGCTGTCTTCTTCATCAGCATCGCGATCAAGGACACAGGCGTTGCAAATCTTGCTGGATCACTCACGATGCTCTTCAGCTTACTCTTTGCGGGACTGCTCATCAACCGCGATCGCATCCCCGTGGGACTAAGGTGGCTGCAGCACTTATCATTTTTCCACGCTGCGTACGAGGCTCTGATTGTGAATGAGGTGAGCAGAGGCTTTGGCACACTTCTCAACCTGCATCCGACTCAATGCTGACGACCTCCGTGTCTTGCATCTCAGCTGCGCAATCTCTCTCTCAAAGAGCACAAATACGGCGTAGACATCGACGTCCCGGCAGCGTCCATCATCAGCAGCTTCGGCTTCAATAGCCAAGCTTTCTGGTGGCCCGATATTGCGACACTTGGTATTCAATTTGGCGGCTTCACGTTACTCAGCTTGGTGTGGCTGCTATTATTTGTGCGAGAGCGCAAGTAAAGTACTTCGCTTGATTGTTCCCCCTAGATGATGGACTTTGACATGGCTGATTGCGGGAAAGAATCGGGCTCATATGTACACTACGCATACACATGTAGCACTATCATGCCCGATGTCGCAAGGCTTCAGGATCGGGTTCGCCTATTGGTTTGCGCCGTGTAAAGCTCGTGCAAGCGGCCATAGTAAGCGATCACAGCCCCATTGGGTAGTGATGGTCACGCCGATCGGCATGCCGTCGCCGTCTTGACCGATAGGAAGGCACAGAGACGGCAAGCCAGCAAGACTCGAAGGAGTGGTGAGGACGTCCTGCACGTACTCGGAGATACCTCCATCTGCTGCATGGGCCTCCTGAATGTCGCTCAGTTTTGGTGCTGCAGACACTGCTGCTGGGTGAAGTAGAACGTCGACACCGGCTTGGGCGCCCGAGCGCGAAGTTCGGACGTCGGCAATGCCAAAGACATTGTTGAAGTCGTGCTTAATCTCTTCACGCACCCGCTGCGCCGCTAGAAAGTAGTTGCCAAAGAAGCTGAAGAATTGCGCGCTGTGTAAGAGAATACATCGCAGCAGCTCTGTAGATCAGTTTGACAAAGACTCACTCGGCCGTTAAAGCGTACGTCCCCAACAGTATTCTCCGTTTAACCTCCTCGCCAAAACCTTCGGATCGGGTCTTTTCACGCCTGTCAATGTCGCTAAGCTTGTCTCCATTGGCGTCCAATGCGATGGCGCGGTAACCAAAATGTGTACCATCATATTTGGCCAGGTTACTACTTGCTTCTGCGGAAGCGAGAACGTAGTAAGCGCCCAGTGCGCGCGGCGTTGAAGGTAGATCGACAGACACGATTGAGGCTCCTCGAGCTTTTAGATCTTTAGAGGCCGAGCATATGACGTCTATTGCGCTCTTTGAGACTTCCTTTGGGAAATATTGCTAAGGTGTGGGGGTTCGGAGTTATTGGCACGGCTCGCAGTGCTGCATTTGGAAGTTCGTACGGCTCACTTTGGGGATCCCTATCTTAAGGCCTTGAAGGTTTGTCCCATTGATTAATTTGTCTACACAGCTCTGTTCATTCTGCGCAGCTTTCTTGCGAAGATCTGGATTTGCAGTGGAAGGATCTTGAGGATCAAAGGTATTGATGACGTCTGCACGGATTTAGAATGCGTAATTAGATGCTGGCCATGACAGGACACCTGGCTCCATTGATGATGCCCTCACCGAATGCAAGGGCCAGATCATCGCTGTTGTTTGCGAGCAGCCCTACGGTGTCCAGACTATCCGCGTAGGGCACAAGCCCCCAGCGACTAACAAGGCCATATGATGGCTTGAAGCCATATACACCGCAATACGCCGCTGGTAATCTGACCGACCCACCTGTATCTGAAGCAAGTGCGCTGTAAAATGGTGTTTCGAGCGGTATTATGACGGTCAAAGCTGGAACGCAGTTGTGATAGTCACTCTAGAAATGGCTCACAGCCGACATAAACCAGCCTTTACGGCTGCTGCTGCACCCCCAGAGCTACCCCCAGCCGCCCTAGCAGCTTGATCTTCGGGGGTTGCAGGATTCCGTACGGGACCGTGGAAGGTATGAATGTTACAGGATCTGGAAAGAAAATCTCCGAGTAAGTTACGCTTGCTAGAAAGCGCCAACGAGAGAAAAGTTAACGTGCTAACCCCATGCCGAACTCGTCGCAATTTGTCTTTCCGATGATGTCGGCTCCAGCTGCCCTTAGTCGTGAGACTGCGGTCGCATCGTAGCCAGCATGCCAGTCTGCGAAATCAGAAGAAATCAGTTCCATTGCCCCCTTTCTCATAAAGAACCGACAAAATGCTTGGAATGCATACCTGACATCATCTTGCTCGAGCAAGTGGTCCTCATGTCTGCAGTACAAATGTTCATCTTCACGGTCGTTCGCCATTGTGAAAGCGGGCCGGGCCGCACGTGCGCTTCGCGATCGCCGGATCTCCACTCAACGATGGCATTCCACGGATCTGCAGGCGGCCAGGCAATAGCAGATGATGAGCTCGCCTTGCGTATCAGTTGGAGAGAGTCGTGCTTGGTACGCTGAGGCACCGTTCTTCGCATCGAGGCGGCAGTGATGGCTTTCATAGCGCAAAAGTAAGGTTGGAAGACCAGAGTGGATAGGGACAGGTGCCGAAGCGGCCGCAAGAGAACACTCGCACGCTCGAATAGCGAAAATGGGTCCTACAAGGCCAACTTGTATCCCGCAGGCGTGGAAACGGTGGTTCAGAGGCTGAGAAGACTCGCCAGACCTCGTCATGGGACGTTTTGTGATGGTGCCAAACGGTAATCCCGGTACTTGCGCATTCCGAATTGATTATTGCCTGATTGCGTCACAATCCCCGCATTTGAGAAATAATATACAAGGAATCTCGTTGGTTTCAAGCGGAAACACGGGGATAATATTTAGACTTTTATTGCTTTTGGCCAGAATTCGCGTGATGCGTTTTGTGCAACACACGCTTAAAAACAGCGTCAACTTGCTTTCGAGATGCAGCTCTTCGCATCCAACTGTACGTCCGTTCGCTGTTGTCAAGTTGCATTTGCAAAAACTCTACACTCGTTTCTGCGTGGGCACTCTCTTGAACTAACCATCCCGGTTCGAGCTGAGTACGAGGGTGGAAACGCGTTGGTGCCAGACAGTATCCGCACGATGGCTCACCACGCGCGGTTGGCGGGCAGCCCGCCGATGCAGCATGCTACGTCCCACGGCGGATATGGCGCGCCGGCCAGCGGCACAGAGTCGCCTGCTGGTGTCACAGCCGGAGGCAAGAGGAAACGAAAGCAAGCCAAATCGCACGCCGCCTTGACCTCTCAGCAGCAACAGGCTGCCGCGGCGGCGCACGCGCACGCGCAACAGCAGGCGCTGCTTGTAGCACAGCAGCAGCAGAGCATGTCCTCTGGCATGGCGCTGGGGATTGCGATGGACGATGAGGCGACCGAGCTGGCTCTAGGTTAGTAGTTCCGCGCCGAGCTGGACTGAATGTGTGGTATGGGGCGCTGATTTCAGGCGCTATCTGCAGACGATCTGGACCGACATACACCGAGAGATCTGGCCATTGCCCGATACAAGCGCGGTCATGAGTTACTCGCCATGATTTTTGACGCGCGGAAGATGGGTGAGAATCAAGCTGAGAAAATACATTGCCTTGGATGATGCGCTGACATCGTGCTCTCGGGCTGCTCGATAGAACATTTGCGGCCAGGGCCATCCCCGTATGCAGGTTTCACTCCAAAAAAGCTGGAGGAACGCGTGCAGCAGTTGCGCTCCGCCACTACCGAACTGCAAGATAGTCACGCGGAAAAGATGCGCAAGCTAAAGGAGTCGCTGGCGATCAAGGCATGGCCAACGGAGGACGATGACGCAGACTATGGGCAGCTAGAAGAGTGGGCGCGCCGGCCTGCAAGTGGCAGAATCCTCGGCGTCGGGCTGGTGCGGGCGCCGACGCCAGAGATAGCCAACGAGCAAAGGGCCGCGGAGCAAAGTGCAGTAGGCGCAAGCGATAGGCCAGCAGATGCCACCATGGAGGATGGCAGCGGAGACGGGTTCGGAAAGAGCGGTGAAGGTGGCCAGACGGAGGAAGAGCGCATCCGGCACGAGGCAGAGGTGATTGACCAGATCAACAAGGAGCACGGCGAGAACATTCCGAGTGGCATCCCACCCATAGTGGCCGAGCCGCTTGGACTTGACCAGCAAGCGGATCCATCATTTAGCAGTCTTTCAACAGCGCTCAGTCCCAAGGCACAACCTCTTGCAGCTGCAGCTGCAGATGATGCTGATGCGGGCAGCACGGCAGGGCAGCAGTCGCAGAAGACTGAACCAGCTGATGTGGCTGCTCCAGCTGCTGCTCTGCTGGCTGAGGTCCCCGACACGGCTCGGGTGCCAGAAGAAGCTGCGAGCGGCGCTGATCCGCAACGGACAGGTGCTGTGCCGCCGCCTGCTGCTAGTGCTACTGGCGACGCCATGGACGTCGACGTACCCACTGCGACGGACGCGAACGCGACCGAGGAAGACGCTGCGCAGCCAGCCGCCGAAGTAGAGACGGGGCAAGAGGCAGATACGGCGCCCACATCAGCGGCTGCTGAGGCAGGTGCCAGGGGGGAAAGAGGCAGATACGGCACCCACATCAGCGGCTGCTGAAGCAGGTGCCAGGGGGCAATCAGCACTGTCCCTGCTGCAGCTGACCATGACATTATGGCCGCTTCCACGTCCACGTCCACGTCCGCTTCCACTTCCACTCCTGGCGATACAAGAGACGGGTGCGCAAAGAATGTCGAGCGCTCGGGTGCCCTTTTTGCCGCTTCCTCGGGCGCGGGTGTTGATGCTGCGGTGGCAGAAGCTCCTCTTCTCCCGATCGAGGCGACGGCGCCTTCTGACAAGGCAGCGGCAGCGGGTCGGGTCGATGCGCCATGAAGGGGGAGGAGCAGCTGCAGCCAGAGGGCTTCCATCAGGCGGCCGAGGCGCGCTGGTGCTTGCAGGACATGTATGTATGCATGCTGCTCTAATTCCTCGCTATGTATATATGTGCATGCAAGCGTATTATTTTCTTTTCTTTCCTCTAGCTTGTGCAAGACTCGAGCTTGGCGTTTGCTGCAGCATGGTGTTGGATTGGTGCCATTGCAAATGATGAATGATGGGGCCTTGGAGAATCGGGTTAGGGTTAACGCACCCTTTGCTCTGGTGGGGAATGTCGCCGCATTGATTCACACTCTCTCGGCGCCGATCAAGTCTCCCAAGGCGGGCGGCCGAGTGGGCGTGTTAAGGTTAGGCACTGGACGGCAGCCATCCAACAATATGATGGGTCCATCAGCCAGCACCAACCAACAAACGCATTGGGTATGGTTTATTATTATTATTATTATTATCATCATCATTATTATCATTATTATCGTCGTCGTCGTCGTGGGACCATCTGCGCATTCAATTAATTTATTTCCCTCCCAGCTAGTATGGCAGCATGGTATCTATACAATGTACTCTTCACTGCGCTACGGCTCTGCAATGCGACTGCACTGGATATAACACGTACAACATCTTCCTCCTCCTCCCCGGTCGGCAAGTCAGCGTTCGCTACATGTCGTCTGTATCCCCTCCTCTAGACGGATCCCTATCCCTGCTGACGCCTGGCCCTCCGATATTGATTCATTGAGCTATATATAATATATCTTCTCATCGCCCGCCCTCTATGCGGTACCAGGGGCACGTACCATCTCTCCAGCCGAAACCTATTTCCCTTTGCGCGATGTGCGCAGGTCCCTACGCGATGGGATGATGCCTTCACCGTCATCCTCTGCCGTGGCCCCATTGGACGACATACACTACACCAAGCCCCACTGGTCCCCCAGTCCACGCCCCAAGCGGAAGGGACAGCGGCAGCGCGGATGGACGCGGCGCTGATACCTATATAAAAAGGACAAGGAGCGCACGTTCGGCGCTGGCGTCGACGTCCCGGGTGCCGCGTCGAACGTCGCCTCCCACCTGCTCTTCACGCGGTTCGACGCGCTGTTCTGGCAGGGATGGCGCACGCCGCTCAAGAGGGACGATGGGTCGGCCTCTCTTCGCCCCTATGGCACTGTCGCCCCTCCCGGTCGTGTCTGCTCTCGATGAACGACTGGCTGACTTCCTGACTGACTGGCTCGCTGGCTGAGCGGAATCGAAGAAAGGGAACCCTCTGACACACGCATGCACGTGAAGCCCCGCCTTTGCATCCCCAGACATGTGGGGAATGAGCCTGTGCCGCCGGTCCGGCCCCATGGGCCGTCTTGTTGAGCGCGGATTGTACCTCCGTATCCGCTGAGGCGCAGCAGGAGCCCGCCGCGGATGACCTGGACGCCTTCTGGCGCACCGTACCCTGATCCATCCACCCCATCCTGCGCTCTCAGCGCGGCCGGCCCAAGCCCAGCGAGAGCCTGCTGGCCGTCGTGTATCGGTGCGTCTCTGCATGTCCGTCTGCTCACTCGTTGCGCTGCTCATGGCTTTGGCATGTGCTAGATGCGTCGAATGCTGAGGCCAGCCTTCTCCCATTCCCCTCCCCATCGCGACATGGCAGCGTCTTCTTTATCCCCCTATTACTCACTGGCCTCCTCTTCTTCTTCATCAGATCCTCCCTGTCGTCTCGCCACTGGTGACGCAGGGCTTGCTGAACTCTGAACTACCTGTTGCGGTCGCACGCGTAAGCGTGTGCGCCACTTATCGCTCAAGGCCACGAGCGCACCGCTGAGGGCACGGCTTCGCTATCGGGCTGTACGTCGTGCAGCAGGCCGCTATGTATCCGTTCAACAGTGTCATCTAATCCGACCAGGCGCAGGGCATCGTCCTGCGCACGTCGCCACCAGCTTCCGCAAGAACCTCTGTCATCAGCGCAGCCGCGCACCACGCGCATACCTCAGCCGCATTGCCACGCTCATCTCCATGGACACCTACCGCATGGACCGCGTTGTCGTGTTCGTTCACCTCATCTGGGCCGCACCCGTCGCCATTGTGAGTGTGCGCGCGGCGCAGCGCCGGCAATTCCTCTTCGCCGACGATCTCGAGGGCGTTGACTCAACGGACAGCAAGCACGGTGTGCGCACACAAGGCAGCTACAGGTGGCAGACGAGCGACTCGCAGGCCGGGCCAGTCGACGGGCTCAACAAAGACAAAAGGATGCCTGCTGCCGAGGCGCAGGTGCAGGTGCGGCCCGACCCGACCAAGGAGGAGCTGCACGCCAAGGAGAAGCAAGCTGAGGCGAAACGCATCACGAAGGAGCACAAGAAGAAGAAAAGAGCGCGGAACGTCGCGCACGAACAGCGGATGCGCCTCCTCCGCCGCGCTGCGGCCGGCGAGGAGGTCAAAAGGGAGGTCCCGGCACTGCCTCCAGCGTCCCTTCCCACATCGTCCTCGCCGAAGACCCACTCTCCAGCGTCGACGCGCACGTCGGCCACCGCATCCTGCAAAACTGCTTCCTCGCCGGTGCCGGGCCTCTGTCGCGCTCCAGGCGCGTCCTCGCAACACACCAGCTCCATGTCCTCCCGCACATTGCCTGAATCATCCTCCTCGATGATGGCATCATCAGCGAGCAGAACATCTCCAGCGACGTCGTCACCACCGCCGGCGCGCTCGCCAAGCTTCGAGGAGTTGGGCAACGCGCGGCGCGAAGCGCCCGCGTAAAATCCGATACCGCCGACTCCAAGGCCAGCCAGCCAGGCGGATGTGGATGCGAAAGCAATATCAAAAGGCGAGGCGGCAGCAAAGCAAGACAGGGCATCGCAGTTTGGGTCGAACGCATCCACCAAGAAGCTGATGGAGGACGAAGAGCGTGCCGCTGGCGCGGTCGGGTGGAAGGTGTACGCCGGGTACATCACCGCACCCGGATGATTTTCCTGGTTCCCGATCGTGCTCGCGCCCCTTGTCCGCCAGCACGGCTGGAACGCCGCTAAATCGCTCATCCTCGGCTTCTGGACTGGCAATGAGATCCCCGGCTTCCACACGGGAGACTATATTGGCCTTTTGGCATCTACGCTGGCGTCGGCGCCGAGTGCGCCAGTTTCACATTCGTCAGCAACCTAATGATGAACTTCGCCGTGTTCTACGCCTCCGTCACACTCTTCCACACCGCCGATGGCGGTGTGCTCCGGGTTCCCATTGCGTGATTCAACACGGCGCCCACCGGGCGTACCTAGTCGCGCTTAACCAAGGACGTCGATACCATGGACCTCCAGGCTGCCAAGTTCTGCTTTGCGTTCGCCACCCCTCTATTCGGTGTCTTTGTAAAGTTGTGAATGCCCGTCCGACGTTGGCGATAATCCTTTCAAAAAAGAAACAGGAGCAACGCTGCTGACGCATTTTCTTGCATCGACTGACAGCGCGATTGTCACCTACGCGTTCTTTTGGCTCTTCCTCGAATTCCTGCAGCTCGTCCTGGCCTTCTGAATCATCCAAAGTTTCTACCAGCGCCGCTCGCACGAAACAAAGCGCGCCGAGGCGCTGGTCACCTCGCATGTTTACACCCTGCACGACGAGACTTTCAACGGCGTGCTGACGGGCCACGCTTGCTCGCAGCAGGAAGATTTCATCTGCCAACGTAACCTCTGTTTCGATTACAACAACCGCGCAGGATTCGTCAGCATTGCGCTCGCGCAGTAGGTGCAGATTCACACGGACAGCATCGGCAACACCGTCCTGCTCATGCTCGGACTCGTGGACATGGGCCTGTGAACCAGGTCGCCGAGAAATCTCGGCGCAGTGCTCGCCTGCGCCTTCATGATCATCCAAAGTCTGAGACAGATGGTGCAGTTGATCGCATAGCGTGAGTCGTGCTTCGCAGCGATCCAAAGCGCTTCTACACGAAGCTGACCGCTGTCAGATTCCTGCGTCGCACAGTGGAGCAATCATTTATGAGCATGCAGCCGGTCTCAACTCAAAACGCATCAATTCAAGGGCGTCATGACTAATTTCTCTGTATGAATACTCTCCAGGCAATCGTAATGTAAACCGCCCGCATGGCGGAGACAAGGCCACCGGTCGAGCTCTTCGACAAGAACGACTCCGTCTTTAGAAGCATGCGTGAATCGGCTTCCTTATCTAAAGATACCATTGGGCAGAGCCAGGCAGGGGGCTACGCGCCGCATGTTATGACGCCAGGACTTTTCAGCCTGCATACCGTGCACTTGGAGGGTGGGAATACAACATTTGCAACAGTGACAATGGGGTAGATGAGGGCGTTCGAAAGGTGTGCATGCTGCATTAATTTGCCATAATTAACGACCGAAGCAAGCGAGCGTCACGATTTGGTGGTGGCGTATCCTAGGCTCCCCGCATCGCTAGAGTACGACGAACCAGTGGAAGACAGAGTCGCGGGTGTAAAGCCGAAGGATGAGCCCGCGAGCTTTCCAGAAGTGGAAGAGACGGATGAATTCGAGTAGTGTCCGCGTATGCTACCCATCATGCTGCTGCCTGTCCCCATGTTGACTTGCGGTATAGGTGGTGAAGAATGAGCCATGGTGCTGAGCGAAGCACCTTTAATGGCGCTCTCGAGGTTGACGAGCTCCTCTTTGATCAGATGGCGTGCCAGCCCATCGATCTCTTTCGATACTTGCACCAAGATTTTCTGGGCGAATTGAGGATAAGCAAGGTCAGGTCAGATGCGACCATGCATAAAAGCCAAATATCGGCGTACCTTGAACTTCGAGTCTACCTTGAGCATGATGTCCTGCAAGGCGGCAGTGAGAGGTACCGGTGCCGCGGTCGCAGTTTCAAATTCCAGGGCGGTGCCGTCGAGTGCTTGCCCACCGTTGTTAGCAGCAGCGTTTGGGCTGGATGGTCCCAGAAATAGCAGCAGCTTGTGATACGTCTCAACTATGATGTCGCAAAGCGTCATGAAAACTTGGAAAAAATCGAGATGATACGGCTTTAGACGAGCAAGGGACATATGTGGCTGGTGAGTCTGCCTGCACGAATGCTTTGTGGCCGCAGCGTGCTGCCGCTACTCACTATATTCGGCCAGAGCAGCGCAGCGTCACCGCTGATCCCGACGGTGGTGATGGCATTATCCGGCAGAGTCAAATCAGCGCGGCCTTTGCCTTTGGCTTTGAATATGTTCCGAACTTTCGCCTTGTCCTTCTCGATGGCTTCCGAGAAGGTGTCCACCTCATTCATAATGTTCAGCAGCGCCTTGCAAAACTCTGGAGCGGACCGGATCTCGAGAAGTGGCGCCATCGAGATACCGATCACCATATGTCGTGTTGTTCTTTGGCGCCGATCGATATATCAGTTCTTCCTCCGTCCTTGGACCCATGAAGAGCCAGATGGCTGTGAACTCACCGTTTCCGTACACGTTCAGAGTCAAAGGCTGCCTCCAGATCCTTCCTAGATATTCGCACTGTGTTCATCCACAATTGCTTTCTATGTTGCGAAGGGGAACATACCACGCTCAGATTTTAAAACTGACCGCCTCGCTCGCTCCTAGGTCAGTCCCATGCAGCTCACCCTGTTAATGTCCCTTTCACATATTGAAAGCTCTGTATACGCTTCTGAAATAAGACTCGCATCCCGTCTCTGGTTGTAGGCAGACCTAGAGTGTTGGCTGCCACCTCCCCATCTCTCAAGCTGGACGCGCTAGGCGGCAAAGAGACCGCGCCGCTGAAGCCCGCAGAGAACAGGCCGGAGTTGAGCGCAGGGCTCTGTAGCAGGCTGGTATCATGCCATGAGCCATCTATCGCCGCGAGCGCAGGACTGCTATCGGCTAAACCTGATGCTCGCATGGTTGACATAGAGTTACCTGTGCTCGGACCTGCCTGTGCGCTCGAACTTGATGCCGATGCGGTGGCGGATGACTTGACGTGCTCCTGGTCCGTTGCTGCGATGGCGTTCAGTTCGAGCTTGGAGGGTCGGCGACCGATCATCCTGCTCATCTTGTTCTTGGAAATTCTGGGATTCGGTACGCGTTCAAAATGCTTAAAAAGAATCGTCGGTAGATTTCCGTGTCAATCCTTGTCGGTGGAGGAGTCAGGAGCCCAAGTGGGTCGGCGAGGTGAACTAAAGCTTCGATCAGGTATGGCTTTGACTGGAACCGTCAATCAGTTTCAATTCGCATCAGCGTGCTGCTTCACGGGTCAAAGCTCTCAGGCGCAGGCTGGCACCACAAGCCTCCCCATGTTCTTCCTGTGGCAACTGGCAACGTTGATGCTAGACCGTTCGGCTAAGATGAAGTTCAACCACGACAGCCAAAGCCCTCCAGATTATAAGCACTGATTCAAGTCAAGTCAGTCTGGAGTCTGGAGGTCTAAACAGGTCAATGTGGCACTGGAGCGGTGTAGACTTTTAAGCAAAGAGCGCGCGTCTCTCTCGCGGTTCCGCCTCTAGGTATTCATCGCTTCGCTACGAGCTCTTCGGACTACACCTCGCCTAATCGAATTATCATGCCGCCCATTACACATGGTGCTGAATATCTTTAGCAACGGATGGGCGTCATGCAGCAGCACGCTCTCGCCTCGACCGCCAATGTTCAGAGAAGGCTTCGGGACGGGTGGAGACGTGTGAGGATCCACAGAATTTGCACGGCGCACAGGTGATGCAACCCATTCAGCTGTCAAAGATGCATCGCCGGAATATCTCAATAGGGTAAACCTTGAGTCCCAAAAAGGTACGCGTGACTGCTTGAGCACACAGGACATCTCCGGCGAGTCAGGGACTGGGGGCGCAGCTTGAAGTACGGTGAGGACGCTCGTGGCCCGGCGAAGAGTGAACAGTCAAGGAGGGGCTGCTTCGAAGATGTAGAATTAAGCACACGACAACTGCTTGCGTGGAAGCGCATGCGGTAGGAGAGTAAACACGACGCTCAAAGGAACGTGAAAGTCACGTTGCTCGTTTGGCTTCCTAGCCAGACGTGCGGCGTGGTGATTCTGTTCCTCCTGGTGAAATTTTCAGGTACTTCTGAGAAACGGGGTGTGCACACTCATCCCGTGTTAAGAGGAACGTGACAAGCGGCTATGGGCAAGGTTGTGGGAAAGGTCATCACATGCATAATTTGGGCAAAGCGTTGACTGACGCATGGCCCCACGTCTCGGCTTAGCACAAGCCTCTACCTCTCCGACTGTAGCTCGCACTCCGGCATCCAAGGCAACATGAATGTTCGAAGGGCTTGCTGGAGCGGGATGTCAAGAGTCGCAATGCGCCGTCATTCTTTGTCAGTGGAATGCAAGGACTTCATGCGTGAGTTTAACCGCCGGCCAAGTTTTGATTTGTACTCCCATTGCCTTCGTTTTTACTGCTGCCAATATTTTCTGGGAGCATTCTATCGGTTCTTAAGAAGGCCATGCATCATAGATTCGAGCATTCGTTTTCCGCAATCTGCCTTGATGTTCTGTTATTGATCTTGTGACTTGCGGGCTATGACTCGGCCGACTTGAGTAATTCTAAAGACCCCCGCCGCCATAACTGGATGGAGGTGACATGCAGAAGACACACCAGTGCGATCCTGTAGAGTACATAACAGCAGTTCATCTGATCATTGTGCCTTCTGCTTTTCTACCTATCTAAGCAAATGCTACCCTCAGGTTCTGTCCAACTTGCACACATGCCACGCGCTCTTCATCATCTTTTCCCTAGCACCTTGATGCAACTGGCTCTGATAACATTCGCGGCCTTCTCGATTTCTTTCTTCGTGAAAGCAGTGCTGACGGCGATGCGGATGGACGGCCTCGCATCGGGGCCGATCTCGAGGATCTTGGGTTGTATGCTCGGCAAACGTTTTTGTCGTACGAGCAAGACGCCATTGAGCAGTGCGTCGTCTACGATGGCCTGCAGGAGCCGCGTTTGCTCCTCTTTCGGAAGGTCGTGCGTACTAGCGGCCTGTCGCGCCAGTGCTGCTACGCCAGCGGCCACGGGAGGCGCGAGCAAGCCTGCTGCTCCACCGCCCTTCTCGTCGTTCACACGGGCTATATGTGAAGGCGGCAGCTTGTCCGCCGGTGTCTGCGGGTGCGGGTCATTTATGCTGCGCACCTGGATGTGAATGATGGGCGATGGGCTGTGCGAAGGGATGGAAATGCATTCGACAGTGTCGAGTACGCTGCGGAGCGCCTTGATGTTCGCCTGCAACACGTCCATCACACCAGAATTTGACTGCAAGCACTCGATCGCGGTTGTAGATGCGACGGCCAGCAGCGCAGGCAGCGCGGCGGAGAAGACAAAGGCGGCCGAGTTGATGCGTTGGTGAAACTCGACGACTTCCGAGCCGGCGACAAAGCCGCCAGACGATCCGAGCGTGCTGGCCATGGAGCCGACGAGAATGTCCACTTCGGACGCTGGCGTACCGCACAGCTCCGTCATGCCACGGCCCATTTTTCCGACTGTGCCAAAGCTAAGCGACTCGTCGAGGATGAGGCGAAACTTGTGTCTGCGCTTCAGCTCCATAACTTTGATCAGATCCGTCATCTGGCCATCGTGTTCGAAGATGCCCTCGGTAATGATGAAGCGCCGTGTTAGCGGGCCCTTGCGCCGCTTGTCCTCGCGCGTGATGCCCTGCAGCACCTTTTCTAAGGATGACATCGAGTTGTGGTCGTACCACCGCACGTTGCAGCGCGAAATCTGGATGCCCTTTTGGATGCCGTAGTTCACGCCGCGGTCTGCGACGATAATATCTCCGCGCTTGCAGAACGCCGGAATCACCGAGGAAACCGTGCTGAAGCCTTGCGCATAGATGATGGCGCGTTCGGTGCCGAGGAACCGCGCCAGGTCGGCTTCCAGCTTCATGTGCACATCTGTGCAGAGTTGAAGATACTGAGGTAAGAGCATGTGTGCGGAAGTGAAGAGAGCTCATCAAAGGGACGTACCAATCGTTCCGTAGAAGCCTGGGGGACTGCAGCTTCCGACTCCATACTCGCGCAACGTCTCAATCGCCCGCTGCTTGACGATGTCCTGCCCTGCAAGATCTGTGAAATTGTAACTGGCGAGATTGAGCACCTGCAGTGTCTTTCCTCCGACTTCTGCAGATCCGCCCATGCTCAAAGGCAGCGCAACCCTCGGCCGGGCCGAGTTGGCGCCGGCAATGAGTGGGACGGATGCGAGCTCTGCCTTCTCTGCCTCGCTGAGTGGTGCACAGAGCGGCTCCGGCGTAAAGTCCGCAACAAGGTCCTCGATCTCTTCCTCAGTCAGCTTGACAAAGTTGCTCCCGCTGACGTTGGAGCGTGTGCGACTTTGCAGCACGGTGCGCACCGCGAAGGCGAGCAGGAGGAGCTCGAGCAGCGAGCGCACCGGGTCATTCTGGTAGGACGAGCGGATGTAGCGCATTAGGATAGCAGAGCCTGGGAGTGACTGAAATGTGCGACTGAGAAAAGCAGCGATTTGCAGCAGAAATGTGAGCAAGGGATGCGCCCAGGTCGCTTCGCTCGATTCAGCGAGGGAGGAGCTGCCATAATGGGCGCCAGCCCCTACTGCTGATGCTGCTCCCAGAGTCCGCATCGCCGGGTTGGCCGCTGATGTCCGCAGGATCGACTTTGCCATGTCGGGGATGGCATTCATGCTGCTTGAATGAGGCGAGTTCGTGACGTTAGCTCCCAGTGCTTGACGCACCCCGCCGACCAGGACACCTTCACGTGTTCCACAAACCACAAGCCAAGCGTGCAAGTGGCGACGGTCTCTCGTGTTGTCCTGACCACCGCCTCTCCAAGCGCTGAAATCAGATGGTCCAGGGGCTTTCCTCGGTTCCGTCTCTCGTGCGAATGCAAAGTGCGACGGTTTGTGTCGTCCGCTCGTTCATTTGAATGGCCAAGAGCATAAAAGCGATGGGATGATGGTGATGAAGAAGCGAGCGAGCCGCGGCCCGAACCACGGGCGTGTGGCCAGACGAGTAGCAAGGGTTAATGCGGAACATGGAGCGCGGAACGCGGAGATTGGATATGGCAGGGAATGAGCAAAGTAGGGTTACATGTCACAGTGGCACATACGAGAGCGGACTCCGTTTCCTCCCAGCTCCTCTCCAGCCCCCGGAATGGCGGTGACGTAGGAGAGTCACCATACAAATATATGGCTCAGCAAATCCCAACTTGGTCCAACCCCGCACGTGTCCGCTATGCGCCATTCCTCCCTTCTCATCACTTCACCATCTCGGTGTTCTACGGATCTGTAATTTAGATCCTTTTCTTACCAGAAGATCTACTTTGTTTTCCCTATTGAACTGCCTGCTCGCAATTTCCGTTTAAAGTTGCGGCAACCAGTTGTGATCGGAGGCGCTTGCTTTTCAGTGTCTCCATTGGGGATCCGCATTTGCCACGGTTCACATTTTGGCACAATTGGATCGGTCGTCTCCATTCTTTGTCACTAGCTCTCTTCCATTCATTCACCTGTTTTCTAAAGCAACCTCCATTTCTTCTTTCTCCTCTTCTTTCAGGTATGTTCTGCGCCCTTCTCCCTCGAATCCTTTGCCGGGTCGGCCTGCTCCTCCCTGCCAATTCTCTTCTCCTGGATGCCCTGCTGTCACCGTATGCGCGTTCCACCATCCGGTTTTCCACTCCTCCCGATTGCACATCGTTCGACGTTGCGTCTGCTTATGGCTTTTCCTTGCCTGCTCGTCGATCAGAGAACCGTCGCTTCGAAGCCGCGCAAACTTCGACTGTATGTTCTATGGACGTGGCAACCTGCCCCAGCCTCCTGTTTCCCGCCCCTGCAAGAACAGTATGCACACTCAATCTTGCGCTGTGTCAATTTTGTGTCTGTTCACTCGGCATGTCATGTGCTCAATTTGACACTTCGGCACGCCGGTGACCTTCTTGCCGAAAGTGACTGTCGGACTGACGCCAGCACCGTACTCCCTGTTCCCGCCATCTTCCACGCAGAGTTTTACTACTTTCTCAAAGACTATCGATCAAGGACTCGGCGAGCCTGGTGTGCGGGCTAGACTGTGCTTCTTTGTTTACTGCCGTCACTTGTAATCTCGCCATTGATGCAAAGTTCCCGAGCCAAGTGTTGCCTGGCTGAAGGGCAGAGGATCAATCACATGCTGTGTCACACGTGACGTGTGCCAAGGAGCATGCTCTCCTGTCGGAGACGAGGCCGATGCTCAGATAACTTCCCAATCGGGGTTCTGGATTCCACCGAAGGACTCATACCTTTGTACAGCAGTGATGCTTACGCTTGCCGAAGTATATCTTGCGCAAACCCATGCCAGTGTCTAAGGAGATCGACAAGCACATCCTTCCACATGCCGCTCGCTCTGTACCCATTGCGGCGGCGAGATAGCAACAAGGGCAGAATGAAGCTCAATGGGCTTTGCAGGTGCTCATCTTTCTCGCGTTGCGGCCTACCGAGAGCTCTTTGCCCAAGAAAAATGCACCCTTTGGCCATCCGTCCGGAACCGCCAATTGCACCTTCAACATGAGAAGAGAATTGAATTTGCAGAAAATGAGGGGCCTTCACACGGAAGTCAAACGCTTTTACAATGCTGGATTCCTTCTTGACACAATCAGATCGTACACTTGTTACAACAGGGCGATCTACCCAGCCTCTATTGCCACGAACCGGTCCCCTTGATCTGCATGATGAATTAGAAGAGCTAGACCGTCGCCGGCGGGGAATTTAGCGTGTTCGTATGAGTGTAAGTGGGTGCAGGAAGAATTGAGGTGAGTCACTTTGAATCCCGCAGTTGTGACATGCGCCAAATCGCTTTCTTCGACGGTCCAGATATTCTGCTCGCGGTCGCTCTCACGGGGTATTTCATAGGCGTAGATTTGAGCGTCACTCGGTGTGGCACTGTCCAAGGTCAATTTTAGTGCAGGGGCTGGATATCCGTCAGCACTCGAAGCTCCGCCTGGCGGAAGCAATGCTTGTATGACTCGGAAGCTCGGTAGGACCAAGGGAACGGTTCTCCGTTTTGCAGACCATTTCACGGAGGAGAGGCAGACATTCGTGATCGCTGCTTGAGATGTCGCTGATGGGACATTGCACCCTTGAGTATAAGACATTGCAACGCACTCCGCCAACAGAAGAGAAGGTGCGCAAAACATAATTGAAATGTTTCATGGGCTATGTTGACCGTGCAAGTGAGCTTGTGAGCCAAGTCGTGTGCCACCCCATCGGTGCATATTGTGAGGAGGCCGAGACAGAAAGTGGTGCCGGCAGTGGTGACAATTGCGTAGACAAGACTACAAAGAAGCCAAAACGGAACCCATGTTGCCAAGGAGCCATTCTGACAGCACGTTGCAGCCTATGTGTGAATCGAAAAGGAGATCCAGTGTCCCATTCGTGCTGCTTGCTTCATCGGCTCTTTCTGCTGAAATAGTTTTTTTGAGATGCGCCGGAGCTCACATTTGGCGGGCAATTTCCCCTCGGGTTCTGATGATGAAACCGGGGAATTTTCCCCCAATGGTGTCCCATGCGGCGCCTGTGAAAAACTTGACTGCCTGTATCGCGTAAAGGTACGGGTCGCTGGCAATCTCCCAGGCTCCCAGCCAGCACAGCATACACGTTGTGATGGAATGGACGCGGGGCATGCTGGACGGAAGCACATCTGATAGTCATCTTCATTGCAACAACTCTAAAGGCGGTGAGCCTGATACATCCTATCCACGGCAGCCTCCATAGAAGGAGACAAGAGTCAGCTAGCCTTTATCGCACGCAAAGAATTCGAATCGAGTCAATTCCAGCTCCCACCGTGACTCATCGTCGCCCAGAGGAGACGCGCCACGTGTCGCCCACTGCCTTTTGTCACATCTCGACGCGCTCATTATCGTCCCCAAACCTTTCATCAGTCCCTTCCATCCTTTCCGGTAACCGGTATCGACGCGTTCGACGCAAAGGAAATACTGCTTCCATTTGCCCAAACGGATTTTGCTGGCGTCCTGAAGAGGCTTTTTTCTTTCCCTGGGAAGCAGCAGAATAATATCGCCCAGCCCACGTCCGGCTATTTCACGGGCAACCTCGGGGGTAAAGGCTCTTCGTCGAGAGGAAAGCAGAGAGGAAAGAGCAGCTTGTCAAGCGTGCTTCACTCGGTGCTTCGTGACCGAAGCAAGAGTGACCACGTAGGCGTAGCTTCTCCGTCCTGCCGTCTGCTCTTTCCTTTCGACTCTTTCCACTCACCTACCTTGCATGGTTCACCTAGTCCCCACCCTGATCGACTGCTGGCATGTGCGGGATCTGCAGAGATTTCGCAACGTACGTGAGTATGTTCTGCACGAGTAGAGACTGAATCGCAGGAAAGGAGGCCAATGGGAGTCACGAACTGACACGCTGCATCATTCGCGCTCTTGCGGAGCACAGTCAAAGGCATCCCGACGGAAAAGGGCTCTGCAGGCGCCGCGGGTGGTGGCAAAGGTTGCGGCAAAGATGGCAGCACAGCGACCCAAACTACCCGGAGCGGCTGTGTAAATGCGAGCGGGTCAAATGGCGGTGTTGGCGCAGGCCCTTCATCCTGCGGAGCTGCGCAGTCGTATCCATACTCGTCGTACTCCAAGTCCCCAGGCGGAGGCATGGGGATCTCATGGGGGAATGCAGGACACATGCCAGTCGGAGGTGGGCCTTGCTCGCCAGCCGAAGTCAACCGACGGGACCATGCCGGCAGGACGGCGCTCCATCTCGTCTGTAGCAGCCTGGAGCCGAGCGCGATCGAGTACTTCAACGCATTACTAGCGCATCCTGCCGTCAACGTCAATCTGCAGGATCATGAGAGTGGTGAGCCGCAGCACGCGTGCATTTTTTCACAAGAAAGGAGTGCTAAAAGCGCATTTCTTTCGCGCACCCGTGGCAGGCTGGACACCGCTCCACCGCGCACTGTACATTGGCAATCTGCTCCTCGCACTCCCCTTGTTGCGACGGCAAGACACTGATCTGCGCGTTAAGGACTTCGAAGGTCTGACGCCTTTCGACCTGTACAACTCGACCGTCTCTGGGACCAACCCAAAATACGACCCGCAGCTCGGAGGGTCCGACGTGCTGGCGTGGGGCGTCAATCGGAACTACACGTTGGGCCTCGGAGATGGGAATGACAGGCATCTGCCAGATCGCGTCAAGCTTGTCCGGGCGGAAGGCGGCGGATCTAAGACGGCTCCCGCTGGTGACAATGGCAGCGGCAGCGTGGAGGAAGATGCTCTCGGTCGCGGTAGCGGTGACGGTGACCCAAACAACAGTCAAACGCCTCCTAGCACAGCATCGTATGCTGGCATGCCTGGCTCACGGTTCGACCGGATCCGCGTCAGGGACATAGGGATGAGCAAGTTGCACACCGTCCTTCTCACCGCCGAGCGTAGCGGCAACGTCTGGGTCTGCGGCATCGGCAGCAGTGGGCGTCTGGGCCGCGCGACGGGGATGCAGACCCGTTTCGAACCGCTGCAGGACTTCAGCGATACTGCGCAGAGCATTGCCGTTGCGCAGGACCATACACTCATCGTCAGCGCTAGCGGTGCGGTCTACTCGTTCGGCCTCAATCGCTTTTCGCAGCTTGGCTACGTTGTCGAGCACGGCCTTGGCGTTGTCGCGTCCAGCAGCGCGCCGAGCAAGGGCGGTGGAGCGGCGAGCGCTACTTTTGGGGCTGGCGGCAGCGGAAGTAGCGGGTTCGCGGCCTTTGCTGCTAGCGCAGGTGGAGGTACAGGTACAAGTCTAGGTGCCGGTGCAGGCGGTGAGCTGGACACGCAAATCACACCGCGCAAGGTTGTTGGCGCCCTCAAAAAGGAATTCATCCTTGGCGCTGCAGCGAGCAAGATGCACTCTGTTGTCTTCTCCGCTGAGGGCCTCTTCACGTGGGGGACCAACACCGGTCAGCTCGGCTACGACCGCTATGCAACACCGGTGCAGATCGTTCCACGCAAGGTGACCACCATCTCGCAGGAAATCAAGCAAGTCGCCGCAACGGATTTCGCCACCGCGTGTCTCTTCACCAACTGGGATGTTCTCGTCCTTCACAACGACACCACGCACCGCGTCCAGTTCCCGCTGAACCGCTTCCGCCCCGAGATCTCGTCCAACATCTTCCGTCCGCAGCAGGCGCGCCCGAAGCCCATCATCAACAAGATTACCAGCTCCGGAACGACATTTGCGGCAATGAGCGACATGGGCGACCTGTTTACTTTTTCGCTCGACCATCCGTCTGAGTACATAAAGAGCGGCTCGGCCACCAGCCTGAAGAACATCACGCCTAAACCGCAACTCGTCTGGTCTGTCCGCAAGAAGTTCACCGCGGTTAGAGACGTCGCGATCGCTTCAGACGGATCTGTCATCCTCTGTACCGAATCCGGACATGTCTTTGTGCGCGCGCGGCGCAACGATCCTGGCGGCAGTGCCACCGCCCTCAGTGCGGGTGGCGCTGGCGTGAGTGGCGCTACTGCCGCGGGGCGTGATGGAGCTGGCGCAGGTGCCGGTCTCGGTGCTGGCAGCAGAGGCTCGTCCGGTAAAGGTGGCGGCTTCAAGTTTCACGCAGTGCCGTATCTGCAGCGGGTCGTCAAGGTGGCTATGAATGAGAGCGGCGGGTTCGCAGCAATCAAAGCGGATGCTGCTTGCCGCGAGATCAAGATTCGCGGTCGGTCCCTGGAGGAAGCGCTGCAGAATCAGTTGCCGCACCTTCGCTCTTACTCTGATGGTGATATGGAAGAAGGCATGAGCATCGCAGCGGACGTGTGCGATTCAACTGCCGCTGCACGGCCGCCACTGGCGGATGCTGGCGCGGGAGAGTCAGAGACTGACTCGGACGAAGAGGAAGACCACGGCTCGACTGTCAAGTACGTCAAGATGGCGCAGCTTCTCGCCGAGGCTGCTCGCAGATGGGACAATCCAAGCGAGAGCGGCGTTGTCGTCTACGGTCCGGACAACATGCGTCCGCCTAATGGCTGTGACTTGTTCGTCATCGCTGGTGGTAAATACATCCCCGCGCATCGCATCATCCTCACCGCGCGTATTCCCACGCTCGCAGCGGCGCTCGAAGCACCTGACTCGGCGCAGGCAAAAGCACACTTGCCGCCCGGAGTCATAGTCGAGGGGCCCACGCCAGGCATCGTCACGGTCAAGCTGCCGAGTTGCTCGTTCCACGCTGCGCTCTTCCTTCTGCAATATATCTACACTGATGACTTGCCACCCGTCTGGACCGCTAGCATCGGCATGCAAATCGAGCGACAGTACTCAGCGCTGCGCATCAGTAGACCGCAAGTTCTCACAGATCTCAAGGGCGTTGTTGAGCTGCTGCAGCTCTCCACGCTCTCTCTGTCACTCAATTCGCCCGTCCCGCGCGCACCTACTGCGTCGCTACGCAAATGCCTTCAGAGCGCGTTCGACAACTATGTCGATCGTGAACCACCCGCTGCTTCGGCCATCCACGATGTCCGTCTACACTTTAAAGACCGCATCGTCCCCGCGCACTCGGTCGTGCTGCGGCGCTCGCCGTTCTTCACCGCACTACTTCATCCAGACTTTTCCTTCGGGAGATGGGACTCGCACGCGGTGATTGACGTCGACATGGGCCCTCTTGATTGGGCGACGGCTAGCGTGGTTCTGCAGCATCTATACGTTGACTCTGGCGTCGAGGTCTTCCGCGGCGCCGATAAAGACGTAACGCAGGAAGAATTCATCGACTTTGTTGTCGATGTCCTCGTATCCGCCGACCATTTGCTGCTAGGCAAACTGTCACTCATATGCTCCGCCATTCTCCGGCGTCGGATCTGGTCGCGCAACGTTGCGTCCATTATGGCGGATGCCGATTTTTACCACGCTAAGACGCTCAAGGAGGCCTGCATGGATCTCTGCGCGCGCAACTTGGAGCCGTTCTTGGAGAGCGGGCTGCTTGACGATCTTGAGCACAAAGTTTTGAAGGATCTGGGGATTTACATACGCGCGCGCCAGAACGACCGCATGCACCGGCAAGCCTCTGTGGACCGTATAGCAGTGCTAATGGTCAAGCATCAGGACTACGTGCGCGATCTTGACATCCCCAAACCCTCACTTAACCTCGTCAGTCAGCGTATGCCCAGACGTCAGCCCAAGTCCCCGGCCGTCGCACCTGTGGACTCGCGGCGACGCGTTCTTGCTTCGAACTTTTCGGCCGCAAGCCCCGACCTGAAACCGTTGACTGTGCTGCCTAACGCGCCAGACTCGGGCCTGATGTTCGACATGGACGATTTTGAGCTGCCATCGGCCTCAGCATCAGCCTCACGCTCCACTTTGTCAGGAGCCATGACTGATTTGAAGCTCGGAGGTAGCTCGATGCAGGGTAAGCCGGGTGCAGTACCCTGGGGCGCACGTGCGGTGCTTGCTAAACCGAACGCTGCTTCACCTGGTCTCGACTTGAGGAGCATCATGGCTGCAGAACAGAAGAGTACCCCAGGCGCTTCTACCAACAATTCAGGGGCAGCGACGCCGACGAAGGCCACTGCACAGACCAACGTAAACTTAGCGGATCTTGGGTCGATCAGCATCGCGCCTAAGCTATCTCAAAAGGATCGCAAGCGGTCGACCGCGCAGCAAGGCCAATCATCAGCGCCCGAAGGCACAACCATGCAGCCTGCGAGCGCAACAATTGGGCCCGCCTCGCCGTGGCAACAACGGATGCAGAGCAAGCCAGCTGCATCTCCGGCATGGAAGACCCTGGATCGCGAAGTCGCTCCATTGGCTTCTCCGCCTTCCTTTCCAGCTTTCAGCCGTTCTCCGCCGACAGGCGCATTGACGCCATCTCCCCTCTTGCGTGCGGTATCTAATTCACCAGCAGCCGTGCCTTGCGCCTTTTCGCTCTCATCATGGGGCGCCGCCGAATCTGCAAATGGATCTTCAATGCAAGTTCCAACCTTTACTCCTACACGGAACGGCAGTAGAGGTGCGACGCAACAGCAACGAAGATTCGGCAGCAATGAAGGGGGCAATGCCTGGGCGTCCACCACAACGACTCCTAACACCCCTTCGCTCGCGCTTTGGCCTAGGCCTTCATCACAAGGTGCCAGCTCTCCAGCAGCTGTAGTTAGTACTACTGCTTCCACGCGTCCAGGAATGTCGCCTACCACTACATCTTTCCTCGCGATCCAAGAGCAACAGCGCAAGGAGGACAGCGCAGCACAGCAAGTCGCGCTCGCCCGCGCCCATGCATCGCGCAAGTCGTTTGCGGAAATTGTAGCGGAGGAGAAAGAAGTCGAGCAGGCACTGGAGCGTCAACGCAAAGAGCAGGAAGAGTTCGAAAAGTGGTTTGCGGAGGAGACTAGACGTGTCAAGTTGCAGGAGAAACGGAACGCCAAGGGATCGCGCAAAACAAAGGGCAGCGCTGCTGCAGATGCTGCAGGAGCTGCCGGCTTGAAAAGGTCCGGGTATGCCGGTCCCGGTGTTCACATTGATGTCGCTGCGGGTGCTACACAGTCAGCGAGCGCGGCTGCGCTAGAAAGCTCTGCACCAATTGGAGAGGACGCGGCGGCTGGTCATAGCGGCGGTGGTGGTCGAGGACGAGGACGAGGGCGTGGAAGGGGACGTGTTAGAGGGGTCTTGGAAGGACAACGCGGTGGACGCAGCAGAGGGGGCGGTGGAAGCAATGGCGCCGATGGTGCTGGCACAAGCGCTCAAGGCCCACCTGGCGCCGCGTGATCCCTAACCTTGTGACCCTCGATCCTTACGCATTTTTGCGCAGACGGCGCGGACATACCTAGTGCGGTAATAGACAGGATCGCTTTGGGTCTTCGGGAATTTGTGTGCATCTCCGGTAATTAGTATCTAGATGTATCTTATGTTGTCTGCACAAGTTAGAGTGTGATGGTATAAACCCCACTTCTGCGCTGGGAATGCTCAAGGAAAGCTAAGGGTCCTGGATTCTGAAAGCACATGTGGGTCGATGATTCGCCACCATTTGAAGCTCCTGCCCTGGACCGTTATGGTGCTCTGGGGCTGCAGGCAGCTGCAACAATATCATTCATGTCCCGTTGGATCCGGAGGATGCTGGTGTGTGATGGTGTCAATGCCCATGGTCGAGTCAAGTCGATTGGTGATGGTGAGGGAGGTATGCTCATGCGCCACACTGCCGTAGTGCCCTTGGTACCATCACTAAATGTAGCAGCTGATCAAACACCATTGTATAACCTTCCAATACTAAAACGGTCAAGACCTGTCTACATTGCAACCCTTGGTCATCCTTTCATTCGATCCGTCACGGACACCCAGTGACGCTCGCTTGTGTGTTCGTCCTGTCATGTGCTGAGAAAAGGAGTGTGATTGGGGCCTGCGACCAGGTCATATGGCACAAGGGACAGAGTCGTCAACGACCAAGTGTGGCGTTACACAAGTCGCCATCTCTCACCATCTCAGTACACGAAATTCTGGCCGAGCAACTGCAGCCATTCTCTCGTGCACCAACAATGCTTCGAGCGTCTGAATATGGATCTCCTACAGACTCGGTAGGAAGCCCCAAGCGCGGGCAGGCCAGTGCGGCGAGCAGATCCGGCCGTCCCATCCACCGTGTTGCTGGAGGTGCGACCGCCGCTGACGCCGAAATGGCAGGGGTTCACGATTCGGATGATGCCATCACAGAGACAGGCTCGGTGTCGGGAAGCACAGTGCAAGGGTCCATCATAGATTCTAGACTGGGGAGCGCCACAGGTAGAGGGAGGCTGCTGAGCTTCGATGGGATTGCGCTCGCGGACCTTACCAATGCACCAGGCGTAGCATTGACCGGATTCAATGGTAAGTAGCTACTTACATCATGTCAAGTCCTTGGCTTCGGTGTTGAAATCGCTTCACTTCGCCTGATTCACAGCGATCTCTACTGTCCTGAATCATCCGACGAAACGCTCCAATCCCATCGATCCCAAGTCCTCGCGATACCCACTTCTCCCCATCTCATATAGTGAGCTGCCAACTGCGCGCAAGAGCGATCATGCCGCCTATCTCGAGCAGATTCGGTCCGAATGGGACCGCTTCGTTCGCAGTCAGCGTCTAGGCGCACGTGGAAAAGCTCGATTAGGAGATGGAGATGATCTAGCAAGCGAAGATGGACATCAGGAACGAGCACAGGACCCGATGCTCGACGCTCCGGAGAGCTCGGCTGCTGGGACTTCCCGCTTCTCAATCGACGTAGCATCTTTGAGGAGTGAAGCACAGAGCCCGACTCGCTTAACGTCTCGGAAACGACTGCCCTCCTTGGAGTCAGTCCCCAAAGTCTACTTTCAGGACGGCTTCAGTCTGAGCAGCCCTAACGTCTTTGGGAGCGTGGTCGAGCATTCAACAGCATCAGAAAAGTCCAATGCAAACGCGCGCAACGAAGACGGAGATGCGGTTACATACGAGCCCGGTCTCAATCAGATACTACAGGAAAAGCTGAGCTATTACTCGGATGTCATCGAGCAGCATTTGATTGTCGAGATCGGTGCTCGATCAAGCTCTTTCTTTGCTGCGCTGGGCAATCTCCAAGATTTGTCCGCAGAGGCAACATCGTGCTTGAAAAAAGTCAACATATTGAAGGAGCAGCTTGTGGCGGTCGATGACCGGCTTGCCAAGAAAGGCTTGCAGCTCATTGCGAAGCAGGCTAGGCGCAGAGAGCTTCAACGCACTTCAAAGGCGGTGCAAGCGGTGCAAGAGCTGATCGAACGGCGCAGTATGGTCACATTGCTCGTCTCCCATGGGGAATACGAGGAGGCGTTGGACTTAATGGAGTCAATACGAATGCTATTGCGGAAACGAACATCCCAAGCAAACGACCATGCACTGGAGACGTCTGATACGGACGACATTGACTTCTCCAAGGTCCCTGCTGTTGCCTCTATAATCTCCGGCTTTGCTAATCACCACGATCACATCGCTAGTGCACTGCAGCAGGATCTGCTTCACATACTCAGCAAAGAGCTCACCGAGCGTGTTATGCCGGCCGAACCTGTGTCTCAAGACGTCAACATGCGCGATCCTAAGGCTCTGCGTGCTCACAAGAGCAAGTCGATCAATCTTTCGCTCAGCATCGCTGCCGGGAAGCTCAGCGCCAAACGCTCATGGGGACTTTGTGAAGAAAACAATGAGACTAGTGAAGAAATTGCAAAGGTGCTACCAAGGCCACCTGCTCCGCTCAATGAGATTGACGAGCTGTTGCGAAAACGGATATCCAGTCTGAGTGATGAGCTGTTGCGGAAACGGATATCCAGTCTGATCTTTGGCCTCGTTCGTACCAAAGGAGTGGAAAGGGCGCTAGCCGCATATCGCGACGTCGCTTTTAGTGCAATTCGCGAGGCGGTGAAGGGGCATCTGGTTACCGCTCACGCGCAGCTGTACAGCCTGCTCACGAGGGACGAGGCTCTGACAGAAGAGATGCTGGATGCGGACGACGCGGCCAGAAGGCTTCGAGATATGCCTCACATGGATTTCCTCGAAATGGGTCACACCTTCTTCCAGGCCTTGCTAGATTATCTTGGGGGGATCAATGCTCAAACTCGTGTCATCCTCTCGCTGCTTCACGACATGGCTCACGAAGGAGAACAGGAGCCGAACTCTCCCAGCGGTACGTCGACGCCAAATGGAGATGCCAAGATGGGCCAATACGACATGCCGGAGGGTGTGTCGCATGCTCTCCCCAGTGCTGCCCGCGAGCTGCTCCATTCGGCTGGCGAGCTATCACATGCGTGCGTGTCCAGATTCATCTCCATTCGCGCAAAGCAGCACACGTCTTTAACTCTGCGGGACTTCCTTGCCGTCTTCCAACTCTGCTGGTCCTTCGTCCTATGCTCCGAGCTCATCTGCCGGCGCATGATCATGGGGCTCCGCGGGACCGTTTTAAACCAGGCCAAGAGCTTCCTGGTCAGTTTCCACCATATGCGCGTCGCAGCTGCCGCTAAAGCAGTTGAAGAGGAGAAATGGGATCAGGTCGACGTAGATGCTGCTTTGCAGGTCGAGATCGAACGTATCGTCAACAGCGCCACGGAAGACCAGCCAGAATTCATCGTGTCCACTGAAGAGGACGAGGACGCAGTAATAATATCTGGCTTACCATCGACAGATAGCTCCGACAAGCAGCAGACGAACGGCTCCTCGTCGAAAGAACCGCATGCGGAGGCGAATGGTACTGTCGCCGGTTTTAAGACGTTGCGTATCGAGAATCGCGATTTCTGTGTGGTCAAAGCTTCGCTGGACATGCTCTCCCAATTGGGCGAATACATACGCGTTATTGTCAATCTGCCCCTGCTCACCACCGAAGCCATGACGCGCGTAGTCGAGTTTCTCAAGGTTAGTACAGCCAGTGTTGACGGTATGAAATGTGTTCTGCTGACTCAGGTTACGCCATCTCTTATCAGCAATTCAATTCTAGAACCTGCCAAGTCGTGCTGGGAGCAGGAGCCATGCGATCGGCGGGCCTCAAGAACATCACTGCAAAACATTTGGGTGAGGAATAGAATACCACCGAGTAGATTGAGGTCGCATGGGCTGACTTTGCGTTCTGAAAATGGAGCTCTGGCGTCTCAATCACTCTCAGTGGTCATCGCGCTCATTCCGTACATCCGCGAAACCGTCCGTCGACATCTCACGGCACGACAAGCAGTTATGCTGACCGAGTTTGACAAGCTCAAGCGTGACTACCAAGAGCATCAGTACGAGATCCATGCCAAGCTTGTTGCCATCATGAGCGATCGGCTGAGTGTTCATTGCAAGGCACTACGGGTACGTGCCCCTCCTTCTCTATTGCAGCCTCGATCCTTCCATATGCAACGCTAACCCCCTGGAATGACTTTTCATAGGGCATCAATTGGAACGCTGAAGCAAGCGGCGCTGAACCTAAGGTGAACAAGTACATGCTTGACCTCGTCAAAGAAACGTCGCTCTTGTACAAGGTGCTATACCGCTACCTTCCAACACAGACCATCGATGGTGTGATGAGTCAAGTCCTCGCAGCGATTGATAAGCGGACAGCTGCAGCGTTCTTGAGCTTGGAAATCCGAAACGAAGGGGCGCGGGCCCGCATGGTTTTCGACATTGAGCACCTGAATTCAAAAATGGGGTCGCTCAAAAGCCTGACATGGAGTGGGCTGGTGAGTCACAGGTCAAATGTTGCATCCTACGTCCGAGGACTTATCTGAAGGGCTCGTGCTTTCCAGGAACTCGCCAAGGTGTTGAAAGATAAGCATGTTCCGCCACCTCAACCGGTGCCGGAGTCTCCGATGCCTGGGACGCCAGTTTCTGCAGGCATATCCTATCAGCCGCGCATCCCTTCTCTGCGCTTCGGTCGCAACAGAGGCATGGCTACGCCGCCTCCCGCTCCCCCTGTAAGCATGATCGATGGCGCCGTCCATGACGCTGTGCATTCCGCGCAGGGTTCTCCACCACCGCGCCATGATGCGCCACACTCTGGTGTGCCTGAATCACATGCGAATTATGGATCGTCGCAAATAAATGGCACCAACCTCGACTTGCTGCCACAGACCCCTGGTAATGGATCAGCGGCTCCGCCTGGCGAGGGGAGCTCGGCTGCCCAGGCGCCAGCGGGGGAGGCGCCGCCGACACCAGCGAAGGACGTGGGCGTGGCAAGTGAGGGTGTAGTGCAACCCGAAGCAGCGCCAAAGAACGAGCCGGCGTCAAGGACATCTCAAGAGGCTACGCTTGTGTATCAAGATGCGGAGACCCGCCGAGGATCGGCTGACTCTACTGCAAGGCGGTCATCTGAGTCATCCGCACTCGCAGTAGGGGACTCCACTTCCGCAATTTCAACCAGAGATGACGGATCGACAGCAGCAGAGCAGGTGCCCCCTGAGACTCCCATCACACCTGCCACACCAGGGACGCCCACGACGCCTATAAACGCCCAGCCAGATTCGCCTTCCGGCTCGGGCACTGGAACGCCAACGCGCCCGAGCCGCATGTCACTCCAGCAACGCTTGGCAGAGGCGGCACGTAAAAGGGGCCTACAAGCGCAACAGCAGCAGCAACAGCAGCAACCGCAACAGCAACAACAGCAGGCTTCCTCACAAGCGCCCATGTCAAGTCCAGTTGGCACAGCCGTGCCTGCTGGGGTGATTTCGGCAGCTCCTTCAACATCACAGCCCTCGGAAAATTCTGCAGGCAGAGGCGCATCTTCAGAGCAGGTAGCAACGGATGAGTCTTTGGCGGGTGTTGTTGCTGGCGAGAAGGCCGCGCAGGCCGAAAGTCGGGCAGAGCAAGCTGCTGCAACTACGCAAGCATCCACGCCAGCCAGTCCCTCTGAGCCCGGGCGCTCTCAAGCGGAGGGGCCAACGCAAGACAGAGTCCATTCGTCCAGTGCGGAGACGAGCGTTCCCGCGGACAGCACTGAGCAGGAGGTTGTCAAGGCAGAAGAAAAGCCCGCACAGCAAGATGCGGTGGGTTCGTCGATTGCAGGGATATCGAGCGATGCGGCGCTACGTGCGGATCCGGAGCTGGCAGACACGGAGCAGGGGAAGGAGCCGAAGACGACGATTGCCGCGTCCCTGTCGCAAGTGGACGCGAGTGATGCGCCCCAGCCCGCCTCACAGCCGAAGTCGGTGGCACTGGCCCAACACCACGAAGCGCCGACCGATGCGACTGTCTCTCAGCCAGCGTCTGGAGCTGGGGAGCACCAACTCGAAAGCGCGACGGGCGCTGGTGAGGGGGCAGCAACGGATTCAGTCGAGAAAGGAGCAGAGGATGCGGAAGACGATTCTCCAGCAGGCGGCTCGGTGCCTAGCACCAGCACTGACGAGGCCGAGGCCGGCAATGTCGTTGTGAATACGGATGTAGCTGCGGGTGCAAAGGTGGACCAGGAGGTGAAAGCAGCATGATGACCCAGCAGCCGTGGAACGTGGCCGGCACGGTCCCCTGCGCAGGTTTGACAAAGGAAAAAAGGAAGGACAGGACTACGAGGAGGGGCTTCTTTGACTCCTTCCGCTAACGGCTGCGGATCAGAGCCATGGGACTCGATACAATCGCTAGCGCAACACCCTGTACCCTCAGGCTGTGATACATACATGCATTCGCGATGACCCTCTACGTTCGGCACGAAGCAGCGCGGCGGATTCAGTTACTGCTAGCAGGGTAATCGATGATAGATAAATGAGGGCCTTCCATAGTATGTAAATACTACAACCCTACAAAGCCATGTACGCGTGATTGGATACTGAAGCACTGAAAATTTAAAGTTAACGAATGAGGAAACACGCCACGCCGGCCGGCACTGTGAGCGCCTACCCCCGCGTTTCTAACGGCCGCCGGTCCTTAGGGCTTATAGGTTCCGATGGGTGAGTTTACTGATCTTGCTGATATGCATGCACAGATATACGACTTGCGCGAGATGCTGTTGCTGCGGTGAGAGACTGCAAGGGAATGTGCGCCTGCCATAATGATGACCATACCGGAAACATAGGTGAAACGGCTGTTTCCATCTGTGAATTCCGTTGGGAGCATGGGCAGTGAAAGTAGACCAATAGGCAGAGATGCAAGGCACTCGACCCGCGACCACACTGGCTATGTTCATCCCAGTCGTAGGAGCGTGGGGCGCGGCCAATGCCCAGCAGCAGCGCTGAATACACAATCACGTAACCCTTTGGTCCACTGTTTGTATTGGGCTCGGCCCGCCGAGGTGAGATGGCACAATCAAGGACATAGTGGCGGACATAAGGTTGTCGCTTCGGGAATAAGATACAGATGGGTGGCTTCGCTTCGCGTCTCCCAGCCTGAAGAAAGATCGATCGCCAATAGGAAAGGGAGCTCCGGAGGCGTCGAAACAAGTCTGAATGGCATGAATGAATGGTCACAGATGAAAGATGTGAGATGGATCGGCATGATCCCCTGTCTCACATATTCACGCTGATTGAGGCTTGACGGACCCACAATCTGTACACATCCACCTCACTCTATCTCCATCTCTCTCGTCTCATCGCCCAACTCGCTGTAAGAAAGATCATCGTCATCGCACCAACAGCGGTCGTTCGGATCGATATAAATACTGCGCCTCTTATCGCTCACCCCACTCGTAACCTCAACCTCCCTCTTGCCTGCATCTCACCCGGTCCTCGTCCCAGTCGTAGGCCCTGCCTCTGCTCCGGTTGTGCAAACGACGCCATGTCTGGTCTCAAGAACGTCGTCATCATCGGCGCTGCCTGTGAGTTTGCGCACCCATCCCCTGCCTCGCTACTCTCCTGCGTACGTAGTACGTTTGGCTCCACAGCTGACAGCTCAGCACGGGTCCTCCCCCTCTTTTCCCCTCACCCCATTGCACAGCCGGCGGCGCCACCGTCGCCCGGGCACTCGCCAAATCCCTCCCAGAAACGCATCGTATCGTGCTTATCGACGCCAACGAGGCTGCCTTCTGGCAGGTCGCCGGATTGCGCGCCTCCGTCCAGCCCGGCTTTGAGGACAAGCTGTTTGCCGATCTCGCCACGTTTTGGAAGCCCGGTTCGCGGCACATCGTCAAGCCCAAGACTAAAGTCACCGAACTCGGTGAGGACTTTGTCGTTACGGACGCAGGCGAGAAGATCAGCTTTGATGTGAGTTGCTCGTGCGGATACAATGAGAGAGCAGCGTCTGACGACTGTTGATGGCACTCCGTCTACCATCCCCAAAAGTACGCTGTCCTCGCCATGGGCGCAAAGTACCAGACACCCGGTCGCCAGGCATCCCACAGCAAGGCCGAGTCGATCGCGTCGCTGAAGCAGATGCAGGCGCAGATCGCCGCAGCTAGGCACATCCTCGTCGTTGGCGGCGGACCTGTCGGTGTCGAGTTCATCGGCGAAGTGATTTCACAGTACAGTGGGAAGGATAAGAAAAAGATCACGCTCGTGCACAACGGCAAGCAGCTGATCGGCAGCAAGTACTCGGCGTCGTTGCACTCGAAACTGTCGGCGCAGCTGCAGAAAGCTGGCGTGCACGTCCTGCTCGAAGAGTCCATCCCGTCCGAGCAGCTGCCGTCGTCGACCGGTTCGCTGGAGGCGGCGCGTACGTTCACCACCGCCAAAGGCACGTCAGTCGGCGATGTGGACTTTGCGCTGCTCTCGTTCAGCGGTAAGCCCAACTCGCAGCTCGTGAGCGCGTTCGACGCGTCGGCCGTCGACCCTGCAACGCAATGGGTGCGCGTCGACGAGCAGAGCCTCCACGTGCTCTCCGACGACGCAGGAAAGATGCAGCGCTACTTTGCCCTCGGCGACGTCTCGGACGCGCCAGGGGGTAAGCTCGTAGCTCAAATCAACAACCAGGGCCCCGTCATCGCCGCTAACATCGCTGCACTCGTCCGCTCCTCTTCGTCAAAGGCAGCAACGGCGGGTATCAAGCTGAATGCATACAAGCCCTTGCCCACGTTCATCGCCGTGCCACTTGGCCCCGCCGGCGGCGCAATACAGACGCCGATTGCGACACTTGGCGAGTGGACGGTCAGCTTGATCAAGGGCAAGGGGCTCTTCTTATCCAACTTCCAGAGCCTCTACAAGTCGCAGTAGGCCAAAGAAGTGCCTGTCAGGTGTGTGCTGCTTGCTTTGCTACGCTACGCTACATGCCGCCGTTGCTTTAAGATCGGCCAATGAACGTATGGACGTGAAGTTGTGATGTATGCACTGCGCTTCTCCAGTTGCGAAATATACCTCGTTGTCTCATTTCCAGAGAAGCCCACAATGGCTTTGTACAGCTGTCACGTATGCTGTTCGCCGTTGCTTCTCCAGCCTGGATGCCACCAGCTATGGATCCGTCGCACTCGGTTTGCTCCAGGCTGCTCGGGTCCAGGTATGCCGAGGAAGAATGAGGAAGTGAAAGCATGTGATTTGTCTGTGACCCTGTCTTTCATTTTCAAGTGGAAGCTCGGGAGCGGCGCTGAAACTAGTCGCTATGCAGACCTGATATGAGTATTGTACCATCCAGACAGGAGCGCAACCCTACTTTCTACCCGTTTCTGTCCCCTCGCTTGCCCTTTCGCTCCCCCACCCCCTCTCTTTCGACCTAGCCGCACCCGCCCGTTCAACGTCTCCCTTGGGTGCTTGAGGTCATAAAATGGCGTGTCGGTAAATAGCAAAGGGCATCATGTCTGACCTCAAGGACATCGTCAACATCGGCGCTGCTGGTGCGTTGGAACCGTGTCCAGCCGACGAGCCTTGCTCACTGTGCTGCTTCACACGGTCAATTTGTTGGCAGCTGGCTGCGGCGGCGCCCTGCCTCCTTTTCCCTCCTTATGCTGCACAGCTGGCGGCGCCAACACGGCGCAAGCGCTCTCCAAGTCGTTCGGGGACGGCAACCGCAATTTGGAAGAGAAGGCTTCGGGTTGGTCAATTACCTCAAGGCATCTGGTATCGATATAGGCGTCAGGGGTATTGCGCTCTTTTATGCAATGTACCTCCTCGTGTTCTCTTTCATCGCTTCGCTTCTTCCTTCTCCTTCGCGACATATCCTTGAAAATGATCCGATTGAAGTGGTTTCATCGAGCCTGATCCGCCTTGTTTCATATGGCAAGTTTGCAGAATGACAGCCTCTCATCGCCATCTGCTCCGAGCATACCACGCATAACATTGATCAGATGATCATCTGGTCTATATTCCTTTCTGGTGATGCTGCGAGAGTACATACATAGCTGACTCATTTCTGCTGACTGGATGAACGACGAGAGCGCTGACGGAGGAAAATGTTCGCGGAGTAGGCGATGACGATGACAATTGAGCGCAAAGATGGCGACATAGGCTGGAACGACAAGTGAGACGATAGCGGGAATAGGGACCGGTCCCGAACTGCGAGATCGTTGTGCCTAGTGCCCGGGTCAGGTGTGCAGTTGGCTGAAAGGCACTTCTGAGTGGGACCATGTATCCAGGTTCCATTGAAAAGACCCAATACAAAAACAAACTCTTTCTAAACGTATGACTGGCCCAGCCGTGCGAGGGCCTCGTCAGCCGCTTTAAGTCCATTCAGCAAATCCAGCTCATCCTCCACTTTACGGTCCTCTGCGGCCAGCGCCAGTGTGATCTCTTTTAGCGCCGAGTTCCAGCGCAAATTGGCTGTATCGGTGATCAAATTCCCACCGGGGCCTTCAACAAGCGCCTTCCCGTTCGCGGCCGTTGGGGCCTCTACCGCAAGGTACCTTGCTGCAATGTCTGCGTCGCCATTAGTCGCATTGGCTTGCGGTAGCGTTGTTTGGGACACCTTACGTTCGTGCTCAACACGCTGCTTTTCTTCTTGTTTCGCGCGCGCCAGCAGAGCGCGGTTGATTGTGCCCTGCAACTGTCCAAGCTCGGAGCTGCCGCTGATGTTCGTGGCGGCATCCGAAGCAGTAGGAACGCCAAGAGTGACCGAGTGATTTGGAGCAGATGGCAAAACAGCCTTGTCCGTAATCTTCAGCGGCAGTGCTGCTCCTGCTCCTGCTGTTGTTCCTGCCGTGCTCGGAGACATACAATGCGAGACGATTGAATTGTCATCATCGTCAAGCGAACGAGGTACCGGCTTGCGCCGCTGGCGGCCAACTCCGGTTGTAGCCGCCGCAACAGGTGCGGAAGTAGAAGGAGACATGGGCCTGCTGACCGGTGTTGGCAATGCGCAACAAGCCTCGAGGGTTTCCCGGGAGACTTCCGCTCCAGCCACTGCCATCGGCGGAGCAAGCACTGCAGCAGTGCTGAAATCGTTTTCGACGTCAATGGGCGCAGAGGATGATCCTGAACGCAGCGTCATGGAAGACTTGCGGCGTAACAAATCAAGCGGGCCCATGCTAGGAAGCGCTTTACGCTTCGAAGGAGCTCTCGGTGAAGATGGCAAAGTTCTGCCATTCTCGGCCTCTGCACTTGGTGAGTCACTCGCTGCAGCGGCCACTCCGACGTTTGCGGTGGAGGCGGGGCGTGGACCTTGGTTGAGCCTCTGGGACTGGCTGCGTTGTACACCGTTGTACACGAGCTTGACTGGCGCAGTAGCAACACCTATACTGCCTGTTGAGCTGGTAGACGTGGCGGACGAGGTTGACGCAGTGTGTTTGTCCTTCGGACGAAAAGGCATGGCAGCTGTTGCTGCTGTTGATTGAGATAGCTCGGCAACAATGGACGATCCAAGATCTGACTTCTCAGTCATGAGGTCACGCAACGAAGCAGGCATGTTGGACGCGAAAATGGGCAGCTCAGCTGCGCCGGTGGCATTAGGCGCCGGCTTGATGCTCTGAACCTCGACTGCAGCGCCTGGTAGTGGAGGAGGCGGAGGGTTCTCTGACGACATGCCGGCTTCAGCAGCCAGTGCAGCAGCTAATGCCGCATGCCTTTGTTTCTGCATTTGTAGCGTCGCAATACGCGCTGCTTCTTCTTCGATCGGATCTAAGTTAAACGCCAAGCCGTGTGCGGCTTCATTCGGCGGCTGTGGGGCAACGGACGAAGCCAAAGCGAAAGTCAAGGCTGGGTCCATGGATGGCGTCGCCGAAGATGATCTAGCGAGGGAGAGGCCAATGTCGTCCATACGCAGAGCGGCGGCTACATCTGCCATTTGGCTCTTGAAGGCCTCGGCATCGAAAGGCGTGGATCCGGAAAGGCTGGATGTGGCGGCTGTGTGATTCGATGCACCGATGTGGCCAGTGTGCTGTGGTAGGCGATGAAATTAGTTCAGCTGCTTGTGCTAAGCCATGCAACATAGGTCGCTTCTGAGGACGCACCTGGAAATTAGTTGGAAGCCCAATCATGCTTTTCTGTACAACACGTTTCCTCGCGGGCTGGGAAGACCCAGAAGCACTACCGCCAAATGCAGTGTTGCCGCCCGGCGATTGCATTCCGTCGTTCCTTGCACCTCTTCCGATAAGACCACCGGCGCTCGCGGGCCGTGTGGGACCAGAAATGGCCTTCTTGCGAACGAATGCTCCGCTGCGCTTGGAAGGCGACGGGGGCTGCGGCACTACCGAACCCACTCCCCAGCTCCCTCGCTCTTCGACGCTGAAGCTACCTCGGCCGTGCGAGAGGCTCGTCACGCCATGGTAGCTTGCCCTGCTCTGCATCATTGGGGCATGCATGGCACGCTGGTTCTCCAATAGCACTTCGTCTTCCACACACATGTCTGCACTTCTGCGTGAACCTGAACCTTCCCCTGTTGCTGCTACTGGATGATCGATATCGGAGCTGACAAAGGTGTACGAATCACTGCTGACGGGCGGGGCGCGTCGGCTGAGCGCCGCGCTGCTCGCCTTGAACGCTCGCCGACTTTGTGTGCTGTTGCTGCCTCTACGGCTAAGCAGGCTGTTAGTTCGCTTGAAGCTCGCTTCGTGTGAAGGAGAGGTAGCCCCACCCCCGCCGATGAAAACCGTGGCGTCGCTCCCGCCTGACGCACCATGGTCATGAAGCGAGACCTTAGATGGCCATTTGGCTGACAGTGGTGCTGCTTGCAAATTCCCTGGACTGGAAACCAGCCCGCTGACCGAGTCATTAGGAAACCCTGTCAGTGTGTTCTCAGATGCTTGATGCTGTTGGCCATTCTGGATCGAATCGAAGGAGCTACCATTGGCGGACACATGCTGTAGGCGATGAATCGCGGCGCGGCTGCCGCGTGCGTTGCGTGGGAGCGAGTCGAAATTGGAGGATGACCGGCAGCTTAACAGCGGCATTTCTGGTCGATTCTGATCGTTGCAGACGCCTCGATCGTCTGCCCTTCTTCCTGACAGTGTGATTTGCAAGGGTCGATGTCCGAGATGGAGTAGGTGAAGTGAGTGAGGCAGAGGAGGTTAACGGTCAGGGATGATGATGATGGTGATGGTCACCGTGATGGATATGCCCCTCACCAACATCTACAAGCCACGGAGCGCCCGAACACTTTCGCAGTGCCGCACTTCAAACAACCAAAAACCAACTTTCTTTAGTTAAGTACGAAGCGAAAAGAAAGAATATAGGTCCCACTCAAGTCTCAATGGGACTTTGGTAGAGACGCTCTCACCAAAAGTCTCCCTTGGGAGGACCTTAAAATTACTTGCTGGGCTACTCAAGCATGCGTTGGGGATTTCGTTGGCTAGAAGCACTTTAGAACCCCCTTCTCCTCCATGATTCTCTGCGTGGTCGCCACCCTGTCCAAAGCTTTGTGCTCCATACTTGCGTAGCTTCCGAAGCAACAGGAAAGGGCATCCTGCAGAGCGCAGCAACCTCCAGGCGGCGCAGGCGCGCAGCTCTCGCCAATCTGGTGACAGGCCACTCCAGGCGGGTGTGCATAAGAATCATGAGCAGCGAGGTGGAGAGAGAGATAGCACTTTCCAGGCCCAAGGCTAGGCTTGTCATCAGCAGGCTCACATAAGGTCCATAAGCGTTCAAAAGGGATCGGCTGGCCACAACGCGGGACTGAACGTGGATTAACTCAAAGCGTACCAGATGCCTACGCTTCCCGCCTTGTAGCGAGCCATGTCTTCCGTCTGTCCGCTTTGCTCCTCGCGGCAAACTCACTGATTAGGATCCTCTCTTCGCTTCCCTGCCCCCACGTCGTATGGTGATCGGCTTTATTATGTGGTTCCCCCTTGACTGCCTCCGCCACTGTTTCCTTGTTCGCAAGTTAAGCTCCGCATACTGCAATGTTTGGGCCTTAGCCTTGGATAATGTAAAGATTGAAAGCGCCGCGTGCCCCGCAAAGTGTTCACTGTGAGCGTGAGCCGCCATATGAACATTTCTGTAACATCAAGAAACGCTTCCGGGCTTCGCAGACAGATTCAAAGCGCATAGGACAAACCAACGACGATACCAAGTGGGGGTTGTGATAATACATGTCTGTGAGAAGCTTGCGTGCGTATTCGGATCGGTCGCGAGGGAAGCGAAGGGGAGGATGCAATCTAGTGCTGAGGGATTGCCACAACAGGGCACAAGACAGAATTGACGGTGTAGTAAGGTCCATTGGGGGGGGCGGGTGATGAGGTGGTCTGAGCTGCGGGAAGGTGGTCAAACCTGCTGAGAAAACGAAGCTAAACGTTCCTTCGTTGTAGCCAGCCAGATCGTAAGAGTGGTGACCGCATGTCTGGGCGATGTGCAGGGACCATACTCAGATAATCATGAAAAGAGATCCTGCAGCAGCAGCGACGACACCGACAGCAACGACAGCGGAACAGCTCTGGTACCTCGACTGCGCCGCACTGAGCTTATTCCCTCCACCTCCATAGATTGCTGCACCGCTGTTTGGCCGCGTGGTGTCGTTCCATCCTGGGATCTGCGCAGTGTTGAGGATAGAACCAGATGAGTAGTTGGTAGGGCTGGGGAGCTGAGCCGAAGGCGGCGCAGTGTAGCCCGAAATCGACTGCAGCGTTGCCACCGACGACGGTGCACCGCCGCCACCACCCGCTGCCACCTGAGCCTGCAGAGAGCAACGGTCATAGATTGAAATTAGCACTGATCAGATCTGTCCTATGTGGACACTTCCTTCAACTGACCTGTCGCGCGAAAAGAGTGGCTTTCGGCAGCCCTACATACTCGGCGCTGACCCATGGCGCAGCTGAGAGCACAAGGAGCGCGGACAATGATGAAAAGGCGCGCATTTTGCCTTGAAAGGGAGCTCTGCGGACCAAACGAGCATATATCATCAGCACAATCCTTTTTTGCCAGATGTGGTCATGTCAGAAAGAAGACAGATCCCTCGCGCAGGTAGCTCGTCGTGGGGAGACCAGCAGCAAGCATTGCCGTCGCGTGTACTCTCCGACCAAGGCGAGCTCTCCATGTCTTGGTGGAGACGCTGCATAGACAAGTCACATATGCCTTTTTCCGATCGAATGCGCTGGATGGGCCTTCCCAATAATCGAGTTTGCTTTGTAGCCCCTGTAGCAAGTCAATCCGAGGACAGAATTACAGCTGCCCTTCAGCCCTTGCCTTGGGATGGCAGCATAGCCTTATTCCGTCGCATTTCTAGCCCCCCAGATGATTGGAGAGCCTTCTTCCCCACGCTAGCAAGTGCGGACCCTTTGCAAGGGATGCTTCCACCTATGCCACCAAGTTGACATGATAGCGGCCAATCCCTCCGCGACAAAGGCGATGGCAGTGTCGCTGGGACGCTCATTAGCCCGTCGCCTGACTTACCCAGCAGCTGGTAGCAAGGTCGCCCTATATTTTGGTCGGTGTCGAAGACAGATGTCCCTGCTGTCGAAGAGAACGAGAACAGACAGCCCACACAGCCAAAGAAACAAGGCTCAGATTGGTGTTTGATGGAGAGGGGATGGAGGTTGATGGTGATGAGGTGCTTGGATGATGAGGGTCAGCCGGGGCACGAGAGCAGAGGGCGCCAGTTGCTGCCGGGCAGTGGGGCGAGGTTCACATTGCTCGGCATGCGTGGGATTACGTGTAAACTTCTTCAACGAGAGTGCCTCATTCCGCACGTAAACCCTCTCTCAGAATTTTTTTGAAGCGCGAAAGACACTGTCGATGGAACTGGGACGAAGAGATCAACGCATTTGCCAGCCAGAAGAACATTCAATTCTTCTCAACCTTTACTCCCTCGCGAGAAACAAATGGGCCGTTGATCGTAAGCACACATTCGCCTGTTGAAACTGACATCGCAGCCCATACAGGAAAGTGCTTGCATGATCAGACAGCTCGGCAGGACCGCAAGAACAGCAGCGCAGCAGGGCCCCATCCTCCCTTTCGGCACTCAACACACGGCCTTCTGTCTCCTGGCTACACCCACCCTTCCTTCCTCTCGACACTTGGAACAGCGACAGCAGCTGGTTGCACAGAGTGTTCTCGCTGCGCCACACAACCGACACCGCCATTTCTCTGCCACGTCGCTTGTAGCAGCAAAAAAGAAAATGCCACCCAAGAAGGCTGCCCCGGTCGAGCGGGCCAAGCTCGGCCGCCCATCGAACAACCTCAAGATGGGCATCGTCGGGCTTCCCAACGTCGGCAAGTCATCCCTCTTCAACGTCATTGCAAAGTGCGACTTGGGAAAAGCTGCCAACTTTCCCTACGCCACCATCGAGCCCGAAGAGGCTCGTGTGCCTGTCCCCGACGAGCGTTTCCTCTGGCTCGTAGACCAGTACAAGCCTAAGAACCAGATTCCAGCCTTCCTCACCTGCATCGATATCGCCGGTCTCACAGCCGGTGCGTCGACTGGCGCGGGCCTCGGTAATGCCTTCTTGAGCAACGTCAGGGCCGTCGATGGCATCTTCCAAGTCATTCGAGCATTCGACGACGCGGAGGTCATCCACGTTGAGGGCGATGTCAACCCGATCAGAGACATGGAGATCATCTCCACAGAGTTGCGATTGAAAGACATCGAATGGACAGAGAAGGCGCTAGAACAGGCTCGATCCAAGGCTCGGGGCGCAGGGAATAACAGTCTTGAGGACAAGAAGAAGAAGGAGGAGGTCGCTATCATCGAGAAGGTTCTGAACGTTCTCACAGAGGAGAACAAGGACGTTCGCAAGCACGACTGGGGGAACAAGGAGGTAAGTCACACTTTTTCTCGTTTCTTCTGGAATGGGAATGTGGGGTGAGGTGTTGTATCGACGATGGTGTCGGACTGAGGTTTTCAAGGATGACAAAGGGCATAAAGCCCGATTTAACCCAGCTCTTCGAAAGAAGCCGTCTAGGAAGCGGCCTCCTTGAGACAAATAGTTACTTTTCTGAATCAAGATGACATAGGGGGAGGGATATGGAATATAGGAATAAGAGGCATCGGCTTTCTTGACCTTGAATTTCAAGCTGACCAACTCTCCCTCTTGTAGATTGACGTCGTCAACACGCTCTCGCTGCTAACCGCTAAGCCGGTCATCTACCTCGTCAACCTGAGCGAAAAGGACTACGTGCGAAAGAAGAACAAATGGCTCCCCAAGATTAAAGAGTGGATTGACACCAACAACCCGGGAGACCTGCTCATCCCCTTCAGCGTTGCGCTCGAGGAGCGATTATTACAGCTCGGCTCCCCCGAAGCTGAGGCGGAAGAGCTCAAAACGCTCGGGCCGAACGTAACCGGCGCCCTGGGCAAGATCACCAAGGCAGGCTACGACGGTCTCGACCTGATCCGATATTTCACCTGCGGTCCAGACGAGGTACGAGCGTGGACGATCAGGAAAGGCACCAAGGCGCCGCAGGCGGCTGGTGTCATCCACACTGACTTTGAGAACAAGTTCGTTTGCGGTGAAATCATGGCCTACAATGACCTCAAGGAGCATGGCAGCGAGAACGGCTGCAAGGCGGCCGGAAAGTATGTTCAGAAGGGCAAGACATACGAGATGGTGGATGGCGATATTGCTTAGTGAGTATCCTCGAAGGCGACTCCCTGGTACAAGCATTTCTCAACAACCTTACTGAAACTTTCACTCTGCTTTTTCTCAGCTGGAAGAGCGGCGCATAATGTTCCAGCATGCCATCATTCATGTATAATAGACACGACCAAAATGCATTTTACTGATACCGCCATCTATGTGTTCATATTCTGAGTCGTTACCATCCACTCGTCATATACATGAGGATGAGCACAGTACAGATGCCGATGGTGAGACCCATGATGATGCTGTCTCTCCGCCTTCGTCTGTTGATCATGGTGATGACGCCGTTGATGCCGGGCAAGGATTGAGCAGTGCGCGTCATGCGCGATGCTATTGACCCGATCAGATCTCGCTGCGCTGCAATGTCTTGCCGTGTCGCATAGGCCTGGTCTAGCGTTGAGTCGATTATCGAATGCGAATTGTCCAGACGAGACCGCTCTGTAAGCAGTGCATCCGTGTCCGAAGTATACCTGGCCTTGTATGAGCTGCACAGGAGAGATAAGCACAGAGGCCAGTGAGCTCATGTTGAAGGCAACGTTGAAGCATAATGTACGCACTCAATGTCATGTTGCACATTACCCAGCAAGTCTCGTCGATCCACCGCGTGCTGCACGTTAGTCTTGAGTCTTCGGTAGTCCCTCTGGAAATCGAGCAAAACTTCTCGATGTCGCTGCACTGCATGCATCTGCACCGTGGAGGGCGGCACGCTAGGGTCGTCCAGCAGCGTCGTGAGCGAGTCGACCGATGCGGTAAGCTCAACCAAGAGATTTTCTATTTCTGCTTCTTGCAGTTGCGGGTCTATCCTGCTATCTCCGTTGGCGCCGTCCATTGATACAGATGTGAAATCTCGCTTGTTGCCTCCGTATGCGCCATAGATCGAGGAACTGCTGCCATCGCCATGTCCGCCGCCGGCGGACAAGCTTGCGATCTCGTTTGGCACGCGTGAGTACAGCGTCAGTTTTGCATCCAGAGAGGACTCGAGGAGCCGAGTTTGACGCCGGGCGGTGTCCCAGCGTGAGGTGGAGCTGGAAGCACCGCCGCCGAAGGTGCTGCTGCTACGCGACATGTTAGCCGATGATGCAGAGCGGTGCACTTGAGCAATCCCCCGATGGTGGCTGTTGGCGAGCGCAAATTCAAGTTCGCCTCTTTGCGCAAAGCAGCTAGCTGCTTGAGCGCCGCCTCCTGGCCTATCTCTTGCGTTCGCTTTGGGGAAATTTATGCCGATGGACGCCGGCGGCGTCGCTGTTGGAGATGTGACGGTGCGAAGACTTGATTTTGACACACTCTCAGAGTCTGAAGTGAGGAGTGTGGGCTGTCCAAGAAAGTGCAAGCGGAATTCGCGCTTCACTATTAAGAGCTTCACTTGAGAACGTGAAATATTATTAGTGAACCCTTGAAGTTCGCCATCATCGACTTCTTCACAGTTCATCACACAGGAGAACCTTTCGATTATCGGTTACATTTCCCCTCAGGCTGACAGGCCCTGTGCACGATCTGAAACCGAGAAATCTGGAGCAGACCGATTTGCGTCACAGGCCATCAGGATGGAAGCAGCCGCACAATCACGCAAGGAGAAGTTGGCGGCTCTACGGAAGCGCAAAGCAGATGAAGATGCAGGCATGGTGTCACGGGATGCCGCAAAGCCGCGAAACATGGACGATGACGAAGGGATGGACGAAGGTCTTCTAATCAAGAGAAGCTTCAGAAATTACGATCCGAAGAACAGGCAGATGAAGAAGACCGCTGCTGGGCAAGGGATAGAGGATACGGTCGAGCAAGGTAGGCATGGATGTGTTCCCGCGCAAGGGAACGAAACAGGTCACAGCACTGACATGCCTCTCTGCTCTCTTTCCCATTCTCCGTTGCAATAGCTGTCGAGGGTTTGCAGGAGAGAGTGCTTAAAGAGGATGAAGCCAAACGGCAAGAAGAGCTAGTACGTTCAGCTTCCCAGCAGTCTTGCACTTCAATTACTGATTCGCCATCAATCGCATTGCATTTACCCCGGGACATCTTCTGTCAGGACTTGCTAAATATCGCACCCAAGCGACCAAATTGGGACCTCAAGCGTGACCTCAAGAAGCGGTTAGGCAAAGTGGAGCGCAAAGACAAGGAAACTATCCTGGTCTTGATCCGTGCGTCGACCGATGATCAGCGTAGATTCAACAGGCTGCCTTGAACTGATTTGCCTTTGCCTGCTACCTCATTACTCTGCGCCCTGATATGGAATGCAGGAAGACGAATAGCGGCAGGGCGCGATGCGGCGGGTGCCAACAAAGACAGCGAGTCGGCAGGCTTGAACGCCATGACTGCAGAAATGGCTGCGAGCGCGACGGTAGAACGAGGAGCTGGGCGAATAGGGACGCAATACGACGATGATGATAGTGACGATGACGTTCAAGACGAGGATGTATAGTAATGCAGTTGCGCAGTAAATGAGAGAACATGGACTGTATCACCATAAAACGCATAAGGTACAAGTATGCCCGCTTTTCCCTTGGGCTTTCCGTGCGACGACGACCGAATCCATCACCGAATGGTTTCACCGCGTCCAGCCGTTATATAGGCTGTCAGACGCAAAGGATCAGATTCGCGCAGGTCAGAGAGGGGCAACAGTGGTGCGGGCGGGCAGAGTCGCATTTACTCACCCAATATCGTCAGCGCCATTCATCGGCCCATTACACGTTATGTGTGTCTCTTCTACGTGATCCCCACCTCCGAGGATCCTTGTCTCTCCCGAAACGGCGTGTGCATCCAGCGCAACGGCCATCTTGGAATCATTGAGACCTTCGCCTCCAGCGCCGCCCGCTAGGCCACCAGCAGGATAGCTGATGGCACCGCTCTTCTGCTTGATCTTTGCGTTCTCGCTACGCAGGCCCTCGAGGTGCTCAAGGTATTTGCTGTCGACGCCACCGGTGACGTACTTGCCATCGAAGACGCTGCAGTCGAACTGCTTGATCTCAGGGTTGAGCTGGCGCACGCTCTCGATGAGGTCCGGCAGCGTCTGGTAGATGACCAGATCTGCGTGGATGGCTTCGGCTACTTGCTCCTCGGTCCGGCCATGCGCGACGAGCTCGTGTCGGCTAGGCATGTCGATGCCGTACACGTTGGAGAAGCGGATCGGCGGGGCGCACGAGGCTATGATGACTTTGCGCGCGCCGGCGTCGCGCGCCATCTGGATGATCTCCTTGGACGTCGTACCGCGCACGATCGAGTCATCGACGAGCAGGACATTCTTGTCAGCGAACTCGAGTGCCATGGCGTTGAGCTTTTTCCGCACGTTCTTGCGACGAACGTCTTGCCCGGGCATGATGAACGTGCGTCCAACGTAGCGGTTCTTGACAAAGCCCTCACGGTACGGAATGGCGAGCTTCTGCGCCAGTTGCAATGCCGCGACGCGCGACGTGTCGGGTACGGGGATGACCACGTCGATTGTCTCCCCTTTTAATTTTAAGACTCGGGCCACCTCATCGGCCAGCTTGTCTCCCATGGCCATCCTGCTTCGATATACGCTGATGCCGTCCAAAACCGAGTCGGGACGCGCAAAGTAGACGTACTCGAAGATGTCAGGCGAGAAGGTGTACGTATTGACCGCCGTCGCTGGCGGAACGAGCAAGCGGCGACTGACGTTGTTTCGCGTGATGATGACCGCTTCGCCAGGTCGGATGTCCTCAAAGTCTTCAAAGCCAAGCGCGTCGCAGACGACCGACTCGGACGTGAAGCAGTAGTCCATGCTGTGAGCACGGCCGCCGGTGCCGAATGAGGAGGTAGCGGAAGGGCCCGCCTTGCGCGAACACATGCCGAGCGGTCGGATGCCGTTCGGATCGCGGAAGGCGATGATACCAAAGCCGGCGAGCATCGCCACACACGCGTAGCCACCGTGCGCTTGTCGCATCAATCCGCCGATGGCATTGAAAATGTCCTCCTCGTTGATCCTGAATTGCGAGAAGCGCGGAGCGCACGTCTTAGCATCGAGTCCTTCTTTCGACGCGAAAGCATTGCGGCAGTGATGGATGCCCTGGTGGGCAACACTCACCTGAACTTCCCAGTGGCTTGCAGGTTGTTGGCAAAGATGTTGAGGAGAAGCTCGCTGTCGGAATCAGTGTTGATGTGCCTGTGAGCCTCGGCATCGAGGAAGGAGCGCAATTCGTTCGTGTTGATGAGGTTGCCGTTGTGCGCAAAGACGATGCCGTACGGAGAGTTGACATAGAAAGGCTGCGCCTCGGCATGGTTTGAGGACCCAGCGGTCGGGTAACGGACTGAGGTTGTGCGGTGAAACAAAGAGCAGACACAAGGAGGAAAAGGAGGGAGAGAATTGGTATCTCAGTGTCATGCAAATAGATCTCCGGCCGAGCTTCCTTCAGCTGATGCGCTCACCATGTCCGACGCCCATGCTGCCCACCAGTCTACTCAAGCTGGTCGCGTCAAAGACGTCGCGGACCATACCATTGGCCTTGCACTGGTAGAATCGCCCCTTGTTACCGCACGTCACAATGCCGGCTGCATCCTGGCCACGATGCTGGAGCAGCGAAAGCCCCTCGTTGATCTCGGGGGCTGCTGCGCCCTCGGCGAGGAGGAGAGCCATGATCCCACACATGTTGCACAATGACGAATGCTCCTGTACCGGGAAGAGACGAATGAAAAGATATAAGGCGAAAAGGATCAAGCCGCCCTCTGCAGCTTGGAGGGACAATCTCCAACTTTACAAAGACAAGCTTGTCGACAATAGGCCACCAGAAGCAATGGCCTCACGATCAGGATTCTTGCGCCGTTGGGGGAGAAAGTCTGCCCTTCGCTTCCGGCGAGATCGACTGTTGACACTGGGGGTGGGGGGTTGTTCTGCAAGCACTCGACTTGAAGACTGGAACAAGGGCCAGTTGCTTGGGTGCATGCATGCGCGTTACAGCGTGGGTGCAACGGTGTGACGGTATACATTAGACAAGTGCATGCTACAGCTACCTCGACGGATTTCGCAGTTTCGCTTCCTCGTTGCTGCACTCTCTCGTTCTCTTTTTTTTTCTTTCGGTTTTCCGCCAGTTCTCTTCGTTCTGCGCTGGATGAATTTTTTTATCTTTCCAAAATCTTTTGGCAGTAGCCGAGAATAGCGAGAGAGCGCTCGAAAAAAAAGAAAAAAAGAAGAAAACCCACGAAAAAAGAGCGGAACGGAACAAGGCAGCGACATGGTTTGGTTGTTTCTGGTTGGACTCCAAAATCTGATCCCCCCTACTGCGCTGCACGGTGAATGGCTTCTTGCGATGCATTCAAAAGAGAGAGCGCACAACGACCTCTCGCCCGGCGGTGCGCTCACTCGAGAGCACCACTTCCGTCCTCCCGTACTCGCGCGTAGCCGTGCAGAGCCATTGTTCCTGATCCTCCCTCGCTCCACCCGCCTCGGGCGAACGTCGTGTAAAGAGCTCGTAAAATGGCGCGTCGGGTGCAAAGTCTGCCCATTCGAGGATCGCGAAGCCCCTGTTGCTGCTGCTGCTAGCGGCGCTGCTTATCGAGACTGTCCCCGAATCTCTCGCTTCTTGTACTGGCGCTGCAGCTGCAGTTTGGACAGAAATCACAGCCTCCTTCTGCTGTCTCTCTGCTGCGGCCTTTGACCGGAGACACAGGGCGCCGACGAAAAAGTTGACTGTGGCCGCTTCATCCTCCTCTCGTTCTTGAAGCAACTCGTGATCCCGCGCAACCAAGACGCCTAGCTCGGCCTCCTCGGCGGTCTGAGGCCAGCGGAACCATGCTTCGGTCCCCCGCCATCCCAGTGAGGCCACCCTTGCAGCGTCGGGCTGAGCACCTGCTGGACCTGCCTCATGCACCTCGCTCGCGCCTGCAGCTCTCAGGTGCGGCCGCACAGTCCAGGCGCTACTGGCAGCGCTGTCCTGTTTCTTGATGACAGCGGTGATTTGGACCATGAGACCCTCTACATGATCTGCTAACCCTGCAGGCGTTGCCTCGGTCAGCCGCAGCCTGAAGAAGGGTATAAAGACCCCCGCGCGGCCGTTCACCCCGCTCCTACTCTTGCTCAACCGCACCCTGACGCGAATGCAAGTGTTGCCAGACCAAGCATCGCTCGTTGTCGTTTCCATGTCCAAGCCGCGGCTGTCGGGTCCAGCGACCTGAGGAGATGGCGCTGACGTTGAACTTACGGGATCTTGTAAAAGCCAATGAGGCTGTGGCATGCTGGCAGCGACGTCCGTCCATCCACTTACGGTAGCATCAAGCCTCTCTTCGCTCCAGTCGCGCACGCAGGCACCTCGGACGAACCACTTGCAGCCGGAGCCCATGGCAAAATTGGTGTAAAAGCTCTGAGCGCCGATCAAAAAGAAGTGGTAGTCCAGCTCCCAAACTCGTGGGGGGAAGTAGCGGCTGAGGGCGAACGCGTCGCCGGGCGTCTGCTCTTTTCGCTGTCGCTGTCGCTGCCGCCAGAACTGCTGGTCTTCGTTCCACCAGTCTTCCCAACTCCGATGACCTGGCTGATCGGCTGGCTCGTCGTGTTCCCACGTCCATCCAGGCGCGAAGAGCGCAACGCTCAATCCTGCAGGTGGCGCTTCGTCCCTTTCGCGAGTGCGATGTGGCATGATCATCTCGAGGCTCTTCCAGCAGTCCATGCCGCCGCAGCAATTGCGGCCAAAGACGTCAATACCAACAAAGACGTCGCTGCGTGCGCGGCGCATCTGCTCGGCGAGCCGCGCAGACGCGACGAGCGCAGGGTGGAAGCCGCCGTCCTGCGGCGCGCCCGTGTAGCTATGCACCGACTGCGGGAACTGGCCCGGCGGCAGCGCCTCTGGCGGCCGCACCCAGGTGTAGTTCGTGAAGATCGAGTCGGCGACTTCGAAGAAGGCCTGGTTGGCTGGCGTCAACGCGTCCTGCCACGCAAGCTCGCCGTCGATTGTCACGCTGTCGTACCACGCAACGTGCCAGCTCTCGCGACGCCGGTTCCGTCCTGCAGCGCGCTCGCTCTTGCGTGCATTCGCAATTCCCACCCTTCGACGTCCCTCGAAGCGCAGATAAGCGACCCACGCTCGCAGACGCGTAGCATTCTTTTGCATCTCGATGTGCCGCACGCGCGACCGGACCCACCACGGCCATGGCTCGCCACTGCATTGGAAGCCGAGATCGAGCGGGACCTCGACGTTGATTAGATAGCCATCAAAGCCGCGCTGAAGCGCAAGGGTGATGAGCACATCAGCAAAATGAGGCGAAAAGAGGAGCGCAGCTGCTGCAGTGTCGTTGGCGACGCTCCTGTGGTTGATGCACGATGGCCCCAGCAACGGGATGTGCTCGCATTCGGGACCGCGAAGAAGGAGCGATAGCTCGGCAATGCTTTCCTTCCATTCGAATATCCTGCAAACAAAAAATGTTGGATTCAGTCACCCAAGCATCGCTTGGCACAATGTCGCAGAAGGTCGCCTACGCACAACGTCCCGAGGATCTTGGTGCCGTGCCGGTGTGCCGCTTCGATCCAAGCTGGGGGTGGCACGGTGACACGATGATGTGAAAAATAGACAAAATAGTCTGCAAGTTGCCTGCACGCCTGTTAGCGAATCCTTCGTGACTGCGACGTGGGCTCTGCGGGATCTCACCAATGCTCGAAGGTATAACACTGTGCATCAGGCTGTTCCTTGTAGCCTCCCTTGTGATCATGACAGACCATCAGTTTCGGCCGAAAATCATCCTCAGCCCCCTCTTCATGTCCGACTTTCAGGCTTGAGTCGCAGAGCTCGTTCATGTCCTCCACGTCGAGCAAGCCAAACTGGCCTCTCTTGTCGTTGAGGATCGGATGCGCGACATCCTGGGAGATAGCACTAGCGCCAGTTGCGCCGGCGGTCTGCTGCCGCAAATCGGCCCAACAGTCCAGCAATTGGAGCTCGGTGAAGTAGCTCGGCTCAGGGAGCATATCTGGGTCGACGTCGGGGCGTAAGGGCGCCGACAAACAGTCGAGGTCGCCTGGACCTGCGTCCAGATCCAGGCTCGCGGGCATCCCTTCGAATCGAACTCGCTCCCTGCCAACTTTGAGCAAGCGAGAAGCAGTGACACTTTTGGTGCGATGACTCGGTCAAGGTTTCCCATTTACAAATGGTGTACACCAACCTTCCATTTGGTCTAAAAACGTCAAGACGCAAGCAATTTATAATAGTTTCAAGGTCAATCCCTGGTCCGGTCGTCCATTCCAGAGCCAGAACGGAGATTATTGCAAGTCTGTCGGGCGATGATGTCCATTTCATCCGGTGGTCTCTGACACGCTTGTGGGTGTTCTCAGAAAGCTCGGTCAGACCTCGGATGCGTGCGTGCACTAAGCCCATCCCCATGCTCTCTCGCTTTAGCCTTGGCCGCAACCAGGCCGCAAAGGAACAACGCCCTCACAACAACAAATGAAAGAAAGCTCTCGGAGGCTCCGTACGCACGCGCCAGCCAACTGGACTCGAGCTGTTGATAGTTCGTCAGTTATTCGCCACGTGCAGTTCGGTCGAAGAGAGAAGAGGGAAGGGGAGAAAAGCGCCGCACTGCTGAAGAGTTGGAGTGTAACGCCAATCCCAAGACATCTTATCCAAGGCGCCCACTGCTCAGCTCGTCCAGGTCAGCCTTGAAGGTGCTTGCCTGCCTTTGAGGAGAGTGTATTACATCGCCTTTGCGCCATCCCCCCCCCACCGAATCTAATAATAGCTTTGCGCCAGAACCATGGAAGACAAAAGGACGGCAAAGGGAGACTCCAGGCTCTCCGAGTCTCGTCGCACCAACCCTTGAGATGGTGGCCAATGGCGAGCGATGGACTGACTACCTACGGACATCTCCATTTGGACAGGAGTCCTAACACCACGGCGACGACGAGACATACTGACTTGGCCATGTTGAAATTGCACTGAACGCCTTCACTGCCAAGCTCCCCGTCCCATCCATCCCCCCCCCCCTTCCCCTTCCAGAAGACGCCTCTCTTGACCACAAGGCTCAACACGAACTCGTCTCTGCACGTGACAAGCCCAGACCAGCGCCAGATCTCTTGCCACAATCGTCTCTGTTCGCGCGTACGTCAACTCTTGCCTTACCTGCAGCATGATCTAGGACTTCCTCAGCCTGCCGATAGGCACCACAGGCGCCCTGACGGCCAATTTCTGGGCGGATCTCTACGACGCTGATTATGTCTTCTTCGTCGTCGGCAATCGTATAGGCATCGCCTCCGCCCACGCGGTCGACGCCTCTGAGTTGGCCCAGGACGACAGGTCGCGCGCCGAAGCGACCCTTGCCCTCGCAGTTGTGCTCATCGTCGTCATCAGCTTGATCACTCCCATGGCCAATATCCTCTCCAACTTCTTGTTCAAGAGGAGGGATAGCCAATTTAACAGCATGCTGTGCCGGTTCATTATCACCTGCATCGAGTGGCTCCTCTGCTACGCAACCTCTAACCAGCTCAGCTGGGCCGTCTCCTGGCTCTTCGACATCGTCGCGCTCATCTTCTACATTCGCCTGGGACGGACGGAGAGCAGGCGCGCGACACTCGAGCAGGAAGACGATGTGGAGAAGCGCAACAACTCGTTCAACGCCCACGACACCAGCAACAACAACAACAACTACTACGCAGCCTACAACGACAAGCTGCAATCCTTCAGCGCAACCGCGCCAGTGAAGCACTACGCCGCGCCGGCGCTCGTAGCTCAGCAGTACGCGCAGCCGCACACGCAGCAGCACACCCCAGTCGTGCCCTCAGCGGCAGCATGCCGCGCAGACGCCCACCATTCCCATGTCGGAGCGGGGCTCTGCGCAGCCGTCCTAAGGCTAAAAGATGAGCCACTACCACAGTCCCGACGGCTCCGCCAGCTGCAAGCACAATGTGTACCAGGAGCCGGGCCAATCGTCCTACTAGTAGAGCAACACGCACCCATAGGTTGTAGCCGCCTGTTAGATGGTTGATGAAGCTCTTGCATGATTCCCCCTTTGTACGATATTCGTGTCCACTGCACTGCATTCACCACCGCCTCAGCCATTGCATCACCAAGATTGCAGTGCTAAAGCGCAGGATGGCATGGAAAGCGGAATAATACAATGGTGACCTGCGCCAGAGCAGATTGGCCGGCCAGCGAGCGAGTGCGCCTCCTTGGGGGCATTTCGTCCACAGGCCTCACCGGCGTGACGGACTTCGACTCCTCGCCCTCGCGCTGCCTGCATTCCCTCGTCGGCCTCCTCCTCCTTTGCCTGCCCCGGAAGCCAGTGCCGGTGGTCGCACGAACGCAAAGTCTGCCTTAAGCTCCTGTTCCATTAGCGTCAACCCCGTCTCACATGCGTGAATGGCTGTCCGCGCTTCTGCGTTCGTTTCGTATTCGATCAGCGCATAGCCCTAGCGTCGTTGCCGCGCGGAAGAGCGAACGTCAGTGCCAAGAAGTTCAAGCTAAAAGTCAGGGTGCTCACCTTGACATAGCCTGTCCGCCTGTCGAGGTTGAGGTGTAGGTTCTTGATCTCGCCAAAGTCGGCAAACTTGTCCATCACCTCCTCCTCCGTTGCTTCCTCATGTACATTGGTCACCAGCACGATCCATCCTTCGACGGCTGCGATCCGGGGCCGAGAAAACGAGAATCACTATTAGCAAAGACGACAGAGCAAAGAAGTCTAGGCGGCGTCCGTAGCTTCTCACTCACATCGCGCTTCTCGGCTCTGCGTTGCGCCATCTACCCTGTCAAATCCTTTGCTGCGAACGCCATCCAAAACCTCACTGTGGTCGCCCGCCTTGGGCTTGAAGCCTCTCCCTTTTCGCTTGATGGAAGGGTCTGGATCAGCAATGATGCACATATCAGTAGCTGTCAGGTGTGCAGCACGAAGCTTCAAACGGTGCGGCCGAGGCTGAGCGCTCACCATCTTCCATCTCGACATCGGCGTCGTTCCGGTTCATTTCTGCGTCTGACATTGTGGTCAATCTTGCGAACCTATTCTCAGTCGTCCTTGCCCCTTATCCCTGCGAGCCTGTCCCTGGCCAGATGATCATCCACGGCCTGGTTAAGGTGGTTGTTCGAGGAGCTCCGTGTTGTAGATTGTCCAAAGTGATGAGTAGCCCTTGATGACAGCAGCGGCGCGAAGAATAAGATTCATTGGCGCCATTCCGCCTCATCGCCATCTCACACGGCAAGAACCTCACTCGAGCTTGGACCGATTTGAAGCGGCTCTGGGTATCTTTTAGGCTACAGCAGTCGTTCCCTCTGCAGGAACTGTGTGTCTGAAGACCGCTCGGAGTCTTTCTCAGACGTAAGCACGCCTTCAGTCGGCGTTACTGATGCACCAGGCATCTCAAAACGGCGCCGGTAGCCAAAGATGAGCGCTAGGCTCTCCGTCGCCGAGCTTAACTCGCAGCTGGCCAACTTTGTTGCATCCCTTCTCGAAGGCCTCGCCCAGCTGCGCAAGGATCATTCGCACTCGGAATTGATTTTACCGCCCGACCTGACCTTCCCCATCCTTGACACACGGATCAGTGAATGGGCCAGCAATCTGGACCTGCTCAAGGAAGAATCGGCGGAGCATATTTTCGCAGAGAAAGCGAAGTTGTTACCTGAGCTCGCACCGGATGCGCATCAACGGGACCAAGATGAGCGAAAGAAAGCGCTTGAGCTAGTTCGTGAGGATGCTCAAGTCAAAGCTCAGAGACACAATCAGCTCGTAGAGGCTCGCACGAACGCGTTCGGTCAATTTCTGCGAGTCAAGGTGACACAGCGGCCGGGCTCGTCGCGAGCGAGCACTGTGAGCCCCTTGCCTTTGGCTTTGATAATGATACTGGCGCCAACAGCTAATCCCTTCCTTCAGTCTACGAATCTAGATGATGTGCAATTGAGAGAACTGTTTGATAGGTGCGACGTGCTACTATCCTTTGAGCTCGCAGGCCTCTGTGAAGCCGTCGCTCCGCTGACTGTAATAGAAGGAGTCATGGAGACATTACCCCTGGAGGGATGCAGTAAAATGCTTGACTATATTGACAGCCGCAAGGCACAGATCACAGTGGTACGTCCTTAAACGAAATGCGGTTTCCGCAGTGCGCATATGACCTACTCTCACCGTTCTGCAGAACTTTTCCGGTACCACATCAGGATCCGGTAGAACCAGAAAGGGTGCCAAGAGCCCGGTTCTCTTGCGCATCTGTAATGATTTAAGAAGGCGCCTCGCCAAGCCTTTCATGAGGCATACCATCCTTTCCGGCAGGATTGCGTCCCTGCTCACAGAAGTCTTTCCGCTGGGAGAAAGATCAGGGCTAAACACGAGAGGCGACTTCCACATTGACAACAAGACCATCATCAAGGATCAACATGCGGATGGAGGGGACGAAGGAGAAACCCCAGCCGAAGAGGCCGAGCAGGAGGGAGGGGCAAACAGTGCAGAGGGAAGCAAAGCCGGGGAGAAGACACTCGAAGAGCGTGCGACTTCCGACGCAGACTTCTACATCCTTTTCTGGAGCATGCAACAATTCTTCGCCAACCCTTCTCTTATCTTCGAAGCTGATTCGGTTTTACCCCCCAACCTTCTTCCGCGTGCGGTGCATGAGCCCCACAGCCAAGTCAAAGAGGAGAAGATCCGAGATGAGAGGGAACGTGATCACGGAAGCAGGCGTCAGGGAAAGGAACCAGATGAGGATCAGGAGTACGAGAAAGGCTTGCATAGCGACGCGGGAGGATTGAAGGAGTTCAAATATGCGACCCAAAGGATCCTCGATCTGCTCATGGCAGTGAACGAGCGCGAATTGATGCTCAACGGATCTGACACTCAGGAAGAATCACGGCAACAGAGCAATGCTAATGGAGGCGAAGCAGGGCCGGATGCTATGGACACGGATCAAGCAGAGGAGGAAGAGGAGCCATTCTTTCCCAAATACCTCACAGGACGCGAACTTTTGGACTCGGAGGTTAGTGTCTTTGGTTGGGTGTCAATCCTCGGAGAGAGTTGGGTTGACTTTGTTACCGTCCCATCAGGTTCGCGAGCCTTCCTTCCGTCGCCAGATACTTGTCCAGTTCTTGATCCTGCTTCAGTACATCCTCGAGTTCCGACAGGCGCGAAAAGCAAAATGGGCTGCACGATGTACCAACAAGACCTTGTTGCGCTCCTGGGTCCTCACTGAAGCCTCTGTGAGTGATGACCCGCTTCCGACAGATGACCATGCTCGCCACTGATGCTTTCCAAACCGTACTCCTGCACTAATTCAGGCCGAATGGTGCAACAGCACGTGGAAGCAGATACTGACGCATTTGAATCAAATACCTGGTCCGCGAGCATACGCTGTTGCAACGAAGAACACTATGCGCCGCGAGCACAATTGGGTGCGTATGCGAATGTGCGAAGGGATATTACGAGATCAACGGAGTCCGCTAAACGTCTCTTCGTCCTGCAGGCTGAATGGAAAGCTATGAATTGCCAGCCGATGGAGGTGCCTCCCATGACCAAAAGCGAGATGCAATCATTCGAGACAGCGCTGTCGAATTTGTTCAGCAAACTACCTATCTTCCCGCAGCGCTTAGGCACCCCTGCGCTCAGTAAGCTCTGGGATAATGGTGTGCCGCCTCCACAGGCTGGCACGACTCGGAGGGAGAATGAAGACGGAGTCTATGTCCATGTCGCAACGGACGGCCTGGAGGAGCTTGAGTGGGGACCCAGAGCCAACGACTTTGACGCGTACGCGCACAAATGGCGCAAGCTGGAGACGAAATCCGACCAGCGCCGGTCCGAGATCGGCCTGCCTAAAGGTGTTGAACGGCGAGAAAACGATCTTCGCCGCAAAGTACGGAACAAGACGGCGCGGACACAACTCAACACGATGCAGAATGCAAAGATCCGCATTCAGACGTTGCAGTTGCGCAAGTCGAAGCTGGCAGAAGAGCTGCAAAAGCTCGACCTGAGCACTTCCCAAGTGGCTGCAGCGCAACGCAACTCCAAGCAGGAGGAACTTTTGTCGCTAGAGAAAACCCTGCGCGAATTGCAGAGCGCTGTGCCCAGCGCGGATGTTCAGAAGCAGCTGCAAGAAGTGTACGCGAAAAGCACAGTGGAGCTAAAGGAGAGCGACGCGTCGATCAAGAAGGAACGTCGAGACCTGAAGGCTGCGCCGCTCCTCGAGCAAGGTTACAGTGTCTCTTGGCGTGCGCTTCGCTTAGCCAGCCAGCAACATCTGCGTCTTCTGGGGCAAGTGCCTATGGATGATCTCGAGCTTTTATCACAGGCGATCGAGGGCAAGTTCAACCCATCGAAAATCATCGAGGAAGAAATTCAGGCAGCTACACCAGTTGCACCAGAACCTGCGCCCAAGCCTACGACAGGGCCTTTTGCAAGTACGGAAGATGGAGTGGGGCAGATCGTTTTGAAGCAAGAAGGGTCCTTAGAGCCTTTTGCTTTAAGCGCTCCTACAGGACCAGTGGCAACGGTATTGAAGACCGAGCCTGTCGATCATAACGCACTGTCAATCGGGTCAACGGATGCCGGCAGTCCTATCGTCGATGTCACAATGGGAGAGGCCAACCCCGCCACATCAGGGTCGTAGCACTGATCGCTTAGTATTACTTGGTGCGGAACCACGTAAAGCCGAATGTATGTGATGTCTAAGCTACACCAAGTGTTTTTGCTTTCGTCCAATTAGCGTCTACTCGATCTAATAACGCCTGCACTTCCTTGACTGCTGCCTTGCGAGCAGCGCGCGTCATGTCGCTGTTGACCTGGACACCGTCCAACGTCAAGAGCGACCTGAGCAGAAGCTCTGACAATTTGCGATGCTCAAAGGCTAGTTGAGGTGGCGTAAGCACGCCAGCTGGCGTGCCATTCTGTGTTGGTGGGTGCACTGCCTGCTCCGAAGGGGCCGATGCAGCGTTCCCGAGCGCGAGCGTCGACCTCTCGAACTGCTCGACCTCTGGCAGGAGATCTGTGCGAACCCCTTGGACAGTATCTTGAATCCGCTTCAACAGTCCACCTTCGCTAAGATCTTCCTCATTCTGCTTTCGTGATCTCGCAGCTTGGTCCTGCGCCTCCCTGGCTCCGGCATGGGATGAACTCTGCTTTTGTCCAGGTGTGTCGCCTTGTAATGGAACCCCGCCTTTCGTCCCTATTAACATGACCCGGGAACCGTCCCGCAAGCCAAAGCGTTCCAGTGTCGCGCGATCATCCTTCATAATCATCCCGCAGTAGACGAGCTTGATTTGCTCGTAGGGGATAGAAGTGATTGCGGAAATTTCTGTCTTGAGATCGGCTAGCTTGGGGGACGCCGAGCGTGGTAGGACGACTTGCAGCCTGCATCGGGAAATTGATATCAGCACTTTGGCAGACCTGGTTGAATGCGAGCCTATCGGCGTTTGTATGTACCTATCCCTGTCCCAGGCCACTTCGATCCGTCGGATTGGTTTTGAGGCGGATGCCATGCTGTCGTCGCCGGCCCACTTTGACCATTGATTTGAGAACCAGGACATATCGGATCAGCGGTGTTTGGATGTCTCCGCCAGCCACACCGTATTACTGGGCTCGCTGTGTTTTCGTTGCCGCCTTGCTCAGAACGAATAGCGTAACATGGGGAGAAGACAGGGTGGCGCAGAATGAGAACGTGGGACAATGTTATGTGCGGCGACAATGGGGACATCTCACAACTCTTTGCAAGGAACCGCGTCGCGGTTCCACCTTTGGCCCTCCCGTCTCCGTATATGTATTCTCTTCAATCAATATTCGAACATCGACGTCGAATGAAACCGAGTGGCAAATTGTTTGTTACCTCTGAACGGATGCGCTCATGCAAGCCACTGAGCAACAAAGATCCTTGACGGACTGACGCGTGCTGAATTGGAATGCAAGTGCTTTGATGGCGGCAGGCCGGCAGCTCTATGTACCAATCTCAGCCGACAAGCATGGACGGGACTGCTCCGTAGTCGCAATCAGCTCGGCAGCAGAAGATCATTCACTATTCACTCTTCTTGCTGAACGACGTCGTGCATGCTTCAAGCATGAACTTCGCTCCACCTCGCTCACTGGAAGCCCCTCGGCAATCCGCTATTGATGTTAGATGAGAAGTACAGAGGTGTTTGCAATATCTGAGCTCCGCCCTCCATTGATCCGCCCGCGACTTCTCCGGCTGAAGGCCTCAACGCTTTCCGGCATAGCCTAAGGCGCCAGCCTTGCGATACCAATCATGTTATCTCGAGCATTGGTCGCAAAGTAGACGTTCTTGAGGAAGGCGGCACCAACAAGCCATTCATTCGGGTCGCCAACGATACCGGCAGAGATTGCACTGACGCAATCACCCTTCCGGTTGTTCTGGTCGACAGGCAAGAAGGTCATGTCGCGTGGATCGATGCCGAATGTCTGACCTTGGAACTTGAAAGCAAACACGCCCGTCGTTGTGCAAGGAATCGTGTAGCCGCCTTGCCCATCTGCATGCGAGCCGGGAATGGCAGCATGAACGGCGTCCGCGTCAGCTTGAGGTGCGACAATCAAGCTGGTGCCCGTGTCCAAGATGGCTGTTCTGCCTGTCAACCCAAGGTCTCGTCCAGCATAAGAGACACCCGTTACGGCAGCCTCCCAGAAACCTTTGGTTGAGACGTTGGGGATCTCCAGCAACGTTCCTTGATACTTTTGCGCGTCCACTGCACCGAATGTCACCTCTCCGCTGTTGGTGCCGTCAGCTACGCGCCCAAGGTGGTAACCCATGACGGGCGCTGTGACAAGGCCTGCCTGGTACAGGGCATCGATCGGGGTGGGCGTGTTGGAATTGCTCAGCTCAGTCTTCGCCAGGCCCATAAGCCCATCAAAAGGGACGGATGGGTCACTGAAGTCGGTCGTTTCTTGCGTTGCAAGACCCAAGGTGTGATTTTGCAGCGTCATGCCAGCAACATTGATGTTGTCCGAACCGAGTGCGCCCCGGACAGCGCCAGTTCCATACGTGATGGAGAAGCTGGAGCCAGCGAGGTGTTGAAACGACGTAGAGACTTCCGTGCCAAGCTTCTGATGATCGTTTCCACATTGCTGACAGGCCGTGCTTGCGACCCAAGTATCGGCCGATCCCGAGTCGATCAGCATGCGAAAGGGTGTTTGCGCACTGCCGATGCGGATGGTTGCAACGTAGCCAACGTCATTCGCTTCGATATTGAGCCCCAAGCTGCCTTGGGAAACAGGCGGTGAAGCGGACTGCAATCCACCGCTGATCGCTGCAGCCAGATCCGCTTTCGGATAACCTCCACTCGCGTAGGATGCGGGGGCTTGCTTGTTTTGCGGCTGCCCAATCACGGTGCTATTGTCGGCCATTGGCATCACCGCGCTGGAAGGCTGCAAGGGTGGAAGTGCCGTTTGACTAGGCTGACCAGCACCGCTCGAAGAACCGCCACTCAATAGACCGTCGAGCAGACCTCCGAACAAGCGCTTGGCCATGCTTGCGGTGGCGGCATTTGTGGAAGGGTCTTTCATGACGATTCCGACGCGCCCATGCTTGAACAAGAGCTTGCGCTTTGACAATCTGACAGGTCCCTCTCGGACCACCTCTTCATTTGCAGTCTGCATTTGTGAAAGCAGACGTTTCTGCGGCTCATCGAGCGTATTATCTGCTGAAAGCCGTGTGGGGGACATTGCGCCTGCCTGCTGGTTCTGCAGGCTCCGACGCCGTAAGGCTGCACCCTCGACCGCGTCGAGCCTACCAGCGCCTTCAGGTAAGCCATTTCTCTTGGCAAGTCTTGCGTTGGCTTTGTTGACATGATGTTGGAACGCCTGGACGTGAGCAATTGGAACGACTCGTCAGCTGGCCGCACGCTTGCACCTTCTTCCTAGCTTCGACGTACCAGCAGCGCGTCTGTGCCCTCTGGAAGGTCCATGCGCTTTAAAGGGACTTTGTTGCTGCCGCTAGTGTCGGGAAAAGATGTGTTGGCCTGTTGGAGGACGATTCCGATCCTAGGGTTGGTGAACCTCTTGTTCAGCTGCTTTAGATCATGCTGCTGATGAATCTGGACCGCTCGAGTTGGCAATGCTGAAACTCCACTAGGCGGCGTACCGTCTATCAAGCTAGCCGCTATGGCCAGCCATACCAAGCCGACCAGCCTGGTGTAGACTAGCATGGCAGCGCGCAAGACTGTTGATGGAGCTCACTCTGTACGGGGAGAGCAAGCGTCACTGCTGGCGTTCTTCGTGTGTGTCCAGCCTGAAGACCGTAACAAAAAAGCCCCCGTGCCGGTGGTCCGTGGCCGTGAGGCAGGAAATGTCCCCGGTATAGCTTGTTGCTGATTCCGTGTGCACACAATTCGACAGCTACACAGAGCAGTCGAGTAGGCAGGCTGTTGGACGGAGCTGAAATGGTCGATCGGTGTCGAGATTATACCGAGCGTCGCGTCGGGATCACTTGAAAGATTTGCCTGGACAGGACGATCTCTTGCTTGTTGGCGCCACGGAGCTGGAAGGACCAAAAGGATAGGGAAAGGGGAAAAGGAGCTGATGAAGGAGGCGAGCAATCAGTGGGACGCAAATGCGGACGTGTCCTTTCACCTCCGGTGCATTACTCACTACCTGCTCCAGAATAGAAATGAGTGACAAGAAACAGAAGGAGAGAAGAGTGAAATAAGGAGAGAAACAACCTGATAGTCTAGCTATCAAGGTCTTTGGGGAACACCAGGCAGCCAAGGGAGAACCAAGAAGAGGGAGCGAGGTCAAGGAATGGTAAAAGTTACTTTATTCAAGATGATTTGCAAAGGGGAAGAGAGAGGGAGACTGAGGGGGGGATGCGTCAACCAGAAGGGATTGTCCATTGTGGCCTTGCCCATTGCAGCGAATACTTTGCCGGGCTGCTCGATTCAAGGGCGATTGACATTTGACGTCGAGGCAACTCCCCATTAACGAGGCTTTGGGAAGAAGACTGATGACACTGCCGCGTAAGCAAGTGAGTAAGCAGAGCCGCCGCGTATGACGGCAGGAGCTCGTTTGCGCCGAGTAAAAAAGAGTCACGATGCCGCATGACGGCCACCCCCCTTGCCTTCCAAAGGAAATGAGAGCGAGACAGGTCCAGACAGTAACCCTGTGCCATTTCAACGTGCACCATCGTAGTCCCTCATCGGCTGTCGCCCGAAGCCCGAGCTGAACGCCCGACAGTTACCCCGCGATACTTTGCGAGCCGTATGTGTAGACTGCACTTTGGCTGCAGTTTAGCGCTCAAGACCTGCGATACAGCCTGCAGTCCGGCGAATACGAATCCTGCCGTGAGATGCACTCCGACAAGGAACACGCCGAAGCTGTGAGCGGGGTCCGAAGTGGTAGAAGCTAGTAGGGGGGTGCGAGGTCATGGTTTTCCGCGACCGTGTAAGTGTGGGGCAGTTTGGTAGAAGTCAATTGGAGATGCATGGCCCACATGTGTGCTCTTGTGCAGCAAGGATGAGCATCATGACGATAACCGCCAACGGTCGAGGCCAACAACATCCACTCCGCGACGTTTTGGCTTTTTGTTGTGCAGACTGCGGTGGGAGAGCTGGGAGCGCCAGCGCAGGGCACTGCCTGTCGCCGACCAGACTCTGTCAGAGTCACACGAGCGTCTATGCGCCTTATACCATGTATCCATATATGCACACATTGGTCTTTTTGCCGTATCCGCTTATCTGTTATGTATCTGCGAGCAACGCCGGTCTAGGCAGAGCGTGGCTGGATTCGTTCGATGGGCGGAACATTGGAAGGAAAGAGTACATGATCGATATTCGACGGACTTTGGGCCATGGCCTGTAACTCTGGAGAGATTATACAATTCGTCAGGTCCTCACAACATACACCAACCTGTCAAAGGCGAACCAGGTCCTAGGGCTGGGCGTGCCTCGCCCAGCCCGCGCGCTGTGCCGCCTGCCCGCTGTGTGGAAAAGTCACCCGTGAGTCCGTGATTTGAAGCATGTCACCGTAGGTCTCCACATACACCAAATTTGCGTGGTTCATGATCGGCACACAGGTGCGTGCTGCCGTAGACCTCCTGCATTCCTGCGTGACAGGAATAGCACGAGCGGAACAGATGCATTCAGGCGGATGTTCTGGTGCTGAGGAAGCCGAGTCCTCGCTAACTAAAGGGGCTTGATGAAGAACTGTTGCTTTCCGTCGCCGCGGCCGAGAAGCGCGGGTGTCTTTCGCGCTGGGAAGTGTCGCGTCGTGCCTTCGGTGGCACTGAGAAGTGTCACGTGCCAGCGTGCGCCTTTTGACCTGTGCGCAGCTGAGAGCGAGAGAGACCTCACAGATGCGAGAGAGAGCTCGACCCAAAATCGCGAAACGATGAACATGATCTTCTCACTGTTCTCGAAGCAAGGCCATTTGACTTTCGGTACTTGTGCTCGTGTTTGACATCAGTTACTTGACTCGGACGCACCGAAAAGCCATCAAGATGGAGGCAGTCGCAGATCAGGTAAGCCGCCCTTCATCCTTCGGCCCGCCGCCGCTGCCGCCAGCTCCCGCTGCGGTCGCTCGAAGGGCTTGCTTCTGGAAGAAAGACTTGGCGCGGTTGCAGCTCTTAACCATTGTTTCTCTTGCTCTCTGCCACCATGTCTTCGCCCTGGCATAGTTTGTCAAATTCTACTATTCCCAATTCGACAGCGCAAGAGACCAGCTTGCGAGTCTTTACGTAAGTGACGCAGAGAAGCAAATGCGCAATCGTAGTGCATCTGACACCGACTTCGCCTATCATCGATGTCTTTCGCTGTGGTGATTCTCTCCGCATCCACAATTTTCCTTCGCTCACATGCACACTGATGCTCAATCTACCAGCGGGATCATTCGATGCTCACCTTCGAGGGCAGTCAAACGCAAGGTGCTGCAGCGATCACCGAGAAGCTCAAGGTAGGTACAAATGTTTATACCATCGCTCTCACGACCTTGGCGCATACAGCGACAGTCCGCATGCCGGGAACTCTTCTGACCCACCATGCTCGCACTTTTCTTTACTCACATGCCTTCCGGGCTTGCAGTCATTGCCATTCCAGCAGGTGAAGCACCAGGTTGACACGAAAGATGTTCAGCCGACAGGTGCAGACGGCACCTCCCTTGTTGTGCAAGTGACCGGCAAGCTATTGGTGGGTGCATGATTTTCGGGTGATCTCTGCAAAACATACTTTAACGCCAGAACCTGGATTTCGCTGCGTCTATCAGGTCGACGACTCCCCAGCGCCACTTCAATTCACGCAAACCTTCACCCTGAACCCAGAGGGCGGCTCGTTCTACGTGTTCAATGATATCTTTAGGTAAGTGATGAAAGCCATTCCTCGGAGCCTGTCTTACCGGAATTGACGCATGATCACTTCTGCTCACTGCAGACTCGTGTACGGCTAGAGCTTTGCAGTGTGGAATCGATCCTGAAGCATTGTTCCCCTTTGTTCATGCAGCTGCATTTTGCTGGCCCAAGCGGTTTGCGAAGGAGAATGCCAGGACCCGCGAAGGCGGAGCCAAACTGAAGGCAACTTGTGAGGCCCCTTGATTCTTGGGTACTTTTTGCTGTTTGTTTGCGCTAGCTTTGGGGTCGGTAGAAGATGGGAGTGAGACGTTGCAAGTGCCCTGTTCGAAGAAGTGTAGAATGGGTCTTGCCTGGCTTGCCTTTGCCTTCAGGAAGGATTCATAGTGGTACTGTCCCTTGGTCACGGTGATCGTATTCCCCCGCAAGATGGAAACGGACACGTAGTTGTCCGTCACATCCCTGAACTTTACCGGCTCGCAGATTAGCAGAATTACAGGTCATCCACGAGGGTATTCGACAACCTCAGCCTGGAAAATTCGCATCAACCCAAGAAGAATGATCGCTTTGAAACATGTCCGGGATCGACACTGTACTGCTTTTCCCGTCGTCTGTCTCAGGGAAGGGTTCAAGACTTGTATGACACGCGTTATGCGAGCGTGGGCCCCGGGGGGAGGGGGTTGTTTCTAAAGGGCTCAACTACCTGAACTACGGTCACATGACCCATTCCACAATCTCGCTTGTCGGAACCCAAAACGACCCGCAGTTGCCGGAGCCTATGTCGTCGAATTTTGAAGTACAAGATAGGGTGGCAGGAAAATACGTCTTGCGCTTGTCAACCTGCCAGTCTGTCTAAGCTCTTCCACCTCAGGCGTGCATTGACCATTCAGCTCCGTGGTGTGGCACCGGTGGAAGAGAAAGCAGTGATAAATGCACCTTTCCCACCCTGTGCCGCTGCATCCGCAATGGAGAGTCCGACGGCAAAGTGTGCGAGTCTCGCGTCTACGCTGTAGCCTTTGCGTTGCATTTCTGTACGAGAAGGAGGCGGGTAAGCAGCGCATTTCGGGGGTTTGCCACTTAGAGACAGTCGCGGAGGGTTACGTACCTTGTAAGGTCAAATAGAGTCCTTTGAGCGGTACAAGATGTTTTTCGATGAATTCTCCCTCCTCGGGCTGCGCGACCGGCTCTGGCGCATCGTCCGCAACTTCGATCTTGACGACGCATAGGCGCATATTGGCGCCGCTCATGCCAGGGTCGTTTGCCATGATGTCGGACGTCTCCAGTACGTTCAGCTCTCCTCGCCCATCGCTGCCATCACCGCTGCTCGGGCCTCCGTAGCCAGTCTCTTCCTGCAGCTCACGCAGCGCAGCGCGCGTCGAGCCCTCCTTTCCCTCCTCGCCCTGGTCGACCAAGCCGGCTGGCATCTCGACGACCCAGCCATCGACAGGGGGGCGATACTGCGAGACGAGCAGAATGTGCGGCTCCGACGACGGACGCTCGATGATAGTGCAGATCGCAACGGCGTCCACCTCCCCCTTGCGCGTCTTGCGGTCGGCCGCTTCCCACGTCCGCTCCTTGCCTGCTGGGTCGATCCACTTGATGGCTTGCAGGCCAACCCACTTTGTCTGGTCGTCGCTTACGGGCTCTCTAGAGCGTATGCTGGCGGTGTATCTGATCGACATGGTGCCGCTGAGCTTGGTGGGCACGCTTGCGTGGCGGCTCGGGTTGCTGGAGCAAACGCAGAAGCGACGTGAGGGTAGCAGGTGCGCAAAGGCCAGTGGCGTGGGCGGAGCCGTTGCTAGCTTGTGTCGTAGGGCGGTGGCTGCTCTAGGGATGCCGCGTGTTAACATCCTTTATGAAGAGCCCAGGAGGGTAAGAGAGAAGGTTGCTGAAGTTACAGTAAGCAAAGTCCCGTCCTCATTCACCCTCGTGTCCCGCGAACATCCATACTCCCACTTGCATGACGGTGATGGCGGCAACAATCAAATCCAATATAGTGACGATCAGTCATGTTTCGAGCCTGGACCTTTTTTGTATTCTCTCAACTCTCAATGGTCCGTGCGTGGAATACAGAGGACAAATCGATGGAGGAAAGAATAGGGTTACAAGCACCATGCGCCGGCTCAGGCCCCAGGTAACTTTCGTTTTGATAATTCGTACTGCCTCTCATGTATCCACATGTAATTCGTCACGCAGGCAGTTTCCGAGTCGCCAAGGCTCGAGGGCATCGATGGGGGTGCCCACGTGATCCCCCCCCACGGAAGTGACAGCAGACTGCAGCCATGCGCGATTGCTCAAATGAATGTGGCAAGCGGCCACTCCATTGATCACTCCCATTCAACACAAGGCTGTCAGATGCGGCCTCCAAAAAGTGTGCTAGCTGCTCATTTTAACTCGATCTTCGCATTCAGATAGCCTTTTCGACACTCTACATTCGAGCGTGGCGGGCTAGTGGCGCCACAAGCATCACTACATACTACTTACGTATTATCCTTTATATTACGGTGCAGCGGGCAGCTAGCCAGCCAAGCTTGTAGCTTGCACGCCAAAAATCCACGTTGCCGTCATACATCACGTGGGGAAACGTATCATGCCATGTCCTGTTCATGCGGACACATTTCCTGCGTCCTCGGCCGGCGGCCGTCAGTCTGCTGATGGGAATATGAGATGGGGTGCTGCAATTGTTGATAACTCGCGTCGCGCTCTGCTTGCTGCCTTGCCTCCTGCCCTAAAGGGTCTCTCTGTTTGGCATGCACATGCACCGTCTGCCAGATGTGCATCATTTGCCATCTGCATTTATGCTTGCCGCCCTCGAGCTGTTGACATGTGACCCTCTGAAACATCTGTAGGGCCTGAATCACCGACCACGTTGCCAGCTTGTGTGATTACATTCATAGGCGGAGCACGCGAAGTTAGGTCTTTCGATAATCGACCAAATGATACGTCGTGATCTTCCCCCTCTCTTGTGTTAGGCCATATAAGCATTTCTTTCAAAGTCATCGCATTATGATACTCCAGTACGTCCTGCCACATCCGCATACTCCTTTCCTCCACCCCTCCATCATGTTCTTCCGCGGTCTGAGCGCACTCGTCGCGCTCGCCAGCACCGCGTACGCAGCTTGCACCTCGTGCACTTCGTGCGCCAACTCGACGTCCACCTGCCAGGTCAACCGTCCAGGCGGCCTGATCCTGCTTACCACGTTCTGGGACTACAACCCCTCAACGGGCCCGGGTGACTCGTTCACTATCCACGGTCAATGGCCTGACTACTGCAATGGCGGATACGGAAGCTCGTGCGGTGAGTATCCAAACATCGGGGCTGGGCCGTAAAGGTCTGCTGCTGAATCCGTGACGGATGGATGGTTTCAGACTCGAGCCGTGCCTACATGGGCATCTCGAGTAAGCTCAAGAACGCCGGCAAGACGGGCCTGCTGAACTTCATGAACAAGTACTGGGTAGACATCAACGGTGATAACGAGTCCTTCTGGGAACACGAGGTTGCCAAGCACATGACGTGCATCTCGACGCTCGACCCGAGCTGCTACCCCAACTATACGCAGTACGAGGACCTATTTGACTTTTTGCAGACGACGACGGATCTGTTCAAGAGCTATGACATCTACGGCGCCCTCACAGACGCGGGCATCACGCCATCTTCGTCCAAGACGTACACGCTCTCCCAGATGCAGGCCGCGTGAGTTCTCCAGACATCAAGGCCGAATCCTTGTCGCTGTACCTGTGTCGCTGACATGCCGATGTTATTTTTGTGATAGCACCAAAGCTGCGTTCGGGCAGACGACAAGCTTCCGCTGCACATCGGGCAACTTGAACGAGGTGTACATCTACTTCCACACTAACGGTCGCAGTACGACAACCGATGCCTTCACGCAGGTGGCCCCGCTCGCGGGCGACACCAACTGCCCCAGCACTGGCATCAAATGGTTGCCCAAGAACTGAACAAAACGGGAACACAGGGAGGGAACTTGCCGAGCGAGTTCCCGCTGACACCGACATGACCATAATGCACTGCAAATCACCATTTCCCCACTCTACAACCCCGCCAGGACGCTGGAAAGCTGCTCATTAAAAGGGGAAAAGGAAACGTACTTTAGATTACGAAAATGTATATATCACGTATGTAACCTATTATTTTACCGTATATACGCTCGCGCGCAATGGGAGGGAGCAAAAGAGCGAGAAGGCTTGTAATGTTGTGAAGGACGGAAGGAATACATGACCGTGTATTCAGCCCTGCGGTGAAGTGGTCCCCACCATAGGCCCATCTTCTAGCGTCTCCCCCTCTCATCCATGCTCGGCTATGCTATGTGCACTTGTGTGCTCTTAGGAATTGAATGAACCTACCCATGATCCCTGCCTTCGTAAAGTTCCTCTGCATCTCTGCGCATTAGTCTACTGTGAGCGCCGACGGATGCAATAGATTTCATAAAAGTATTTCCATTATTTCGTCAACTGTCTACAACGGAAAAATTTCGTCGACATGCCACCAAAGGGCCGCCCCCACTCCCCTACCGAGCTTCTCCACAGGATGATCGCAGCACTGGCCCCGGCGACGAGTGATCCAAGGGGGGGGGGACCGTACACCCTGGCAACATCGTTTGTCTGAACAGGGGCATCTTGGCTCGGGCGGACAAGGTGATCCAGGAGTACGATGATGATCCCATTCACTGCCCCAAATGGCTCAAGGAGGTGGCATTCGCCCGTCGCACCATCACGCCGGCCTACAATCACCTCCTATTCAACTCCCTCGACCCGAAACTGACATGCTCGATGGGTCTAGAAATCATCCGCTCTTCCGATTCGGTCGACCGGCTTCTCACCCGACGTGAGGCAATCGTCGTCCATGCCAGCGCGGTCGCCCGCCTCTGCCGTGCAATGACGAGCGGTATGCCATTTTCGCTCCTGGCGACATCTCGGGTGGTTCGCATGTCGAGATCAGCCTCGTCAGCCAAGCAGATTTGCCTCACGGTAAACTATCTATTAAGCACGTTGTATACCTCGCGATGCAGCTCACCTTGCTCCTGGTAACCGCTGTTGGCCCTCTTGGGGGACAACCCTGCCTCTGTGATTTAGTTAGAGATAGTTTTTGGCGTGACCTTTGCCTGGAGGGTTTGCGCCAAGCGTGCCGCCGCTTCGCCCGGATAGATCGCGTTGTTTCAACGGACGAGGTAGGTGATGACGTATCTCTAATCGGTCTGCCAGATCTAGGCTCGGGCTTGTCCGAACTCTCAACCATCACTCTGACTTGTTTCAAGGCCCTCTTGATGGTCGCTTCTGATATGAGATACGCAGCTTCTCCAACAACTTATTATGTCTCCCTACAGGATCCTTGCCACTGACTACTGTCTCTTTTATTGCTTGCGGCACGATTTTGCCTTTTCCATACCTCTCCTTTATAACAACCCTATCCAGGAAGGCACGAGCATTTGGATTCAGGTGGACGGCGCGAGACATAGTGAGATACCGAACGATCACCAATGTACTTTCAATCCGCAAAATGTCGCGAGGATAGACTGAGATGAAGACAGTCGTCCATCAGCTGATGACGTACGATCTTTGAGTCCATGCTCTCTGCGGCTTCAAGATGAACCTTTGAAGGCATGAAGCATTACAGCATGAAGAAATCAGACCGGCGCAAGTCACAACTGGTGTCGATATGGAGCAACACCCCTTTCTTTCCGCCCAAGTTTCTCGCCTTAAAGAGAGAGAAAGCCGTCTAGGTCAACATATTTCTTAGTTCTACGACAATTAGGATATTCGCTTGCATCTACCTGCCTGCCTGCTTGGGCGCCGTGCGAGGATGCGAACGTTGAGTGGGGCAACAGTGCGATCGAAGAATAAAACCAAATGCAGTGCAGCAGCGGAACCGCACCGGAGGAGACACCACCGTGCCGCCAAGTCTGGAGGGCGGCTAGAGACTGCTCTCATGCACAGACGGTGCACAGCGCAGTAGAAAGGCGAAATGTGGAGACTCCCACAACAATACGCTGTTCGCTGTTCTTTGCGTCGCTCTCCTCTTCCGCAGGTCTACCACGATCACCCCATCACGGCAGCAGCAAGAGCAGCTATCAAAGGCAGTTGTCATCTCCCTCCTGGCTTGGAGCGTGCATTCAATCCAACAACGCACGCAACTGCAACCCTCCTCACTGCTGGCCAGCAGGGTGCAGGTGCCAAGTGAAAACCTCGGCCGAAGCACAAGACCGTTGGGTGCAGTCAGCGGTGGCGCCTCTGCTTCTGGGCTGTTTGTTATGCACATAGCCACTAGGCTGGCTGTAGCATGTCCTATCCATTCACTGACTCCAAAGCCCAGCAGTCTTCCGTCTATCCCTCGTACCCGTCTTATCCAACCTACCCACAGGACGGCGGGGAGGACGGATACGGTGGCAACTACAGCGACCACACCCGCTATCCGACCAACGAGTCCGACCAAGCTGCGTACGCGAACCAAGCACAGCGCCTGCACCAGCGCAGCAACTCGCTCGTGAGCGACGCAGCTGGCACTGACGGTGACATGCATGGCGTGCAGGAAAAGGACAACGCTGGTGGCGTCCACGGCGCGGGAAATATGCACGCGATGCGTGACCCTTCGTTCGCATTCGGGCCGGGTGGTGTCGCAGCGCCCTTGGGGACCTACTCGGAGAAGAGCATCTGGTCCAAGGAGGACAAGCGCGCGTTCCAGGAGCGAAGCCACTTCGCCAAAGTCTGCGGGCCCATCTTTTGCGTTGTGATCCTCGCTGCCATCACCATCATCTCGGCAGTCTGTCTGGTGTTTGTCGTGAGTTCTCTCAAGAGCTGACACACCTGATACAGTCCCTCATGCGTCGCTCATGATCCCCTCCCTTTTAAAAGTTCGCTCGGCCACCAAACTTTGCGCTTGACGGAGCGACGGTCCCGGTGCCGTACGTAGATGCCACCAACTCGGCCTTTGGCTTTAACACCACCATCGACTTTTCTGTGTCCAACCCAAACTCGATCTCGGCGACGGTCCAGCACCTCAGCGCTGTGGTGAGTTGCTCGTCCCTTACATACATGCTACAGAAGAGCTTGCTTGCTGAGCACTTTCTTTTCCTGCAGATCACCACAAAGAACGTGCCGAACGTGACGATCGGTAAAGGCACGCTGAGCAACCAAAAGATCGCCGCCAACACCAACACAACGATCCACTTCCCGCTCAGCATCTCGCTGTATAACCCGACAGAGGACCCCAACAACGAGGCGCTGCAGAGCGTCGCCACGCAGTGCGGCTGGAAAAGTGGGAGCGGAAGCTCCTCCGGCACCGTCACTCTCAACATCAAGGCAAACGGAAAGATCTCCGTCCTCGGCATCGGCATCGCTATACCCATCTCAACGACCATCAGCCCGGGATGCCCTTCGCTAAGCGCCATCGAGTCCGCGATTGGCGCGCTCAGCGGCAATTCCGACCTCAGCAAGATTATCGGACAGCTGCTCAGCGGCAGCGGGCGCCGCGCTTTGGCGCTCGCGAGCACCCGTGGCAGCACCACTTTCCGCAAAATTGGTGCGTCCAGTTCGGCGACGTTGGCCAGCCCAGCGACGTTGCCGCACTGGTTTGTGAACCTATTCCGGAAGGCTGACGTCAAGCTGAAGGGCTACCACGGCGGCGGAGGCGAGAGCCAGGCGCAGCCAGCGCCGGCGAAAGAGAGTAGCAAGCACCAACACCAACAGAAGAAGACAACGACTACTACGACAAAGAAGACCAACACCAAGTCGGTCCCCTGGTCTGCAGAGCAATGGTGGGGGTGGCGCAAGCGCTCGGATATCGAGGCCGAGGACGCCCAGATGCAGAAGCGGGAGCAAGTTGCCGCAGCAGCTGCTGCCGTTTGGGCGGACCAGGCGCACAGTGCGACGCTATGATACACGAAAGCAGCCTGGTGCAGGCTACTGCTGCTTTTGCCCCCTTGTTCACACCCGCCTCTTACCCTGCTCTGTTCTCTCGCTGTCTGTGTGCCATGGACGATCTCGCAAAATGGACCAACAACGGACCCCTTGCAATGAACTGACCCTTCCTCTTCGGACCGCTCCTGGGCCCGTTTCTAGAAGAACCACTGTAACATAATCCGCGTGCCGCCCTTTTCTGTAGCATTTTCACACCCTCTACCCCCTTCTCGCTTTCTCATACTCTGCCGGCAAGCACCGAGCAGAGCGTGACAATGGAATAGCATGCTTTCAAAGTGGTTGAAACTGATGCTCCTTGGCTGTGTCCTGCTCCATCAGATTGCTGCTACTGCTACTGCTACAAATGCCCGCACATCGCATGACGCGTGGGGAGTGGGGTGGGAATTCATATATGGCCCACTCTGTCGCGCGGTGCATCACATCACCGCTGGCGCGTATTCTTCGCTGATGTTGCCCCTGCCTTTTTGCGCTTCGCAGCTGCGTCAAACGCCTTGGCGGCATGAGCGAGCATGTCTGCATCCAGCACATCCAGCTGCACACTTGCGCTTGCATCCTGCGCAGTCCCACGCGCCGTCGTCGTTATCGTTGCCGTCATCAGTGTAGGCGTCGACGGAGGGGACGCTCTCGCAACAGCAAGACAAGACGACGACGATGCAGCAGCAGCAATAGGAGCCGAAGAGGCACCGCAGAACAAACCCGCACGTTGCATATGCAGCAGATCCCCAACGATGCCTTGCGCATTGCCGTGCATCGCATGCGACTCAAATCGCGCGGCGAACGTCGGCATCTGCGCAATTGCATCTGGAAAGGAGGCGAGGAGCGACGCCCAGACGCGATCATGCATGCCCCTCCCGTCGTCGGTATTGTCTGCGGTTGCTGCTGCCCCCGCCAATGCGGCCGCCGAAAGCGGCTGAGGGCTGCTCGAGATGGGCGCCTCACCGAAATATCGGAGGAGCACCAAATGCAGATCTCGCGATCTTTGAGCAGGATGCAGGATCTCAAAGAAGAATTCGCGAATCGCGTTGTAACGCTCGGCAGAGAAATCCAACCGTTTGGCTTTCGGTGCGCCGCACTGCCCATCGAGCAGCGTGCGAAGTGTCTTCGAGATAGTCACCTCGCTCAAAAGCATGGGGTCGGCGGAGTGAATCCCGCTCCCCGCCGTTTCTCCTGGCGCTGGTAGCGCCCGTGCCTGCGCACATGCCGCTCTTGCAAGCGTAAGGAGGGGCTTATACGTAGCATGCCGTGACGCAGCTAGGAGCACAACCTTCTCGACGAGCGCTCGGTCCTTCTCCTCCTCCATCGTGAAGACGCGTAGCTCGAGCAGATCAGCGACGCTGTGGGCAAGCGCGCGGATCCTCCGCTCCAGCAGTCGAAAGCGCACGCGAGCCTCTTGCGTCGCTGATGGCATGTGAGACTTCTCCTGCATCTCTACGCTCTTATCCAGCGCGGCTGTCTCACATTTTGCCATAGCAGCTCGCTGGAGCAAGCTCCTAGCATGTGCTTGCCTCACCGCTGCCAGCTCCTCCGCAAGACCCGAAATCAGGCGTTTGACGAGCAGACGAGACGTAGAAGGCTTGAGCAGAGGGTCCGATGCGAGTCGTGCACAGACGACTAGGTTCGCGCATGCGACGTTGAGCTGCGACAGTGTCCTTTCCTCCTGCTGCAGCTGCGACAGAATTGCATTGGCTGAGGAAAAGAGGAGCTCAAATAACCGGAAGACGGCTGCACGTTGCAACCGCAGGAGCTCCTGCGGTATGCCACGTTGCGTACCGGGAAGCGCCGCAAAAAGATCGAGGTAGCAGGCCCTGGCGGCCTCGATCTCTAGACAATAACGCTTGTACGGAGCCGAGGAGCTGTGCACTGCCTTGACAGAAACACCTAGGAGTAGAGTGTTGATTTCCAGCTCGACTAATGAAATATTTGGAGAGGAAGCTGGGCCTATGCGCTCGACCAGGGTCAGTGCCTCATCGCGGGCACGGGTCGACGCTTCGTTGGGTCTGAGGCGTCCTGCGAGCAAAGCTCTTGCCTTTTCAAGGATAAGGTTGTCAAGAGTCTCCGGTGGAATAATGGTGGACAGGCGATGGAACATCTGCGAAGGTCTGTGCGCTTCCCGACCGGGCGGCTGAGCAACTTGCTCTGATTCGCTTGCTGGCGGCGGTGGAGCAGGTGGAGCAGGTGGTCTCCCCGGGAGTCCGTATATGAGAGGAAGACAAGCTTGGATGCTGTCTGAGTCGGGTGTGAGATTCTGAGGCGATTGCGACGGCCAGGCAGCACCAGCTTGACGCTGCCCCGCCACGTCTGCCCACCTGAGAGAGGGGGCTGCATGGGGTTGCAGCGCTCTACGGTCCTCATCCTGCTTGGCTCGGCGGAGTCGTTGCCATAATAGCGCCTCATACACTCCTTCATCGTGCTTTTCGTACGGGTGATCCGCGTTTGCCTCGATCGATGATGACATAGAGCTCTTAAAGAAGAGCTGGCCGCGGTCCTCATCATCTCGATGCGATGAGGATGCCCGTGCTTGCTGTTGCTGATGCTTTAGATTCTGCGCCTTCCGACGATGGCTCACGTGATGCTGACACGCAGCCGAAGATAAAGAAGCGATCGTCCTACGAGGACGCGCTTGCCGTGCCCATGATGGCACCTGAACATCCCAGACGGTTGTGATCGCGCCAACGCATGACTGTGATCCCTGTCGGGACGGCCCCGGGATGGATCGAGGCGCGGCGGCGGCGGCCGATGCTGAGCTCCGCTGTGGGAGTAACAGCAACTGCCTGGGTGCCATGGCCGCTTGCCTTTCCCCGTCGCTAACCAAGGAGCACGACGGTGAACCCGGACCTCATCTCTTGACCTCCTCACCGTGGTTACGCGCCCGTCGAGCAAGCCTTTGTGTTACTTCTTGGCACGATGTGTCCAACAGCTAACTTGATGCTCCAAGCGTCCGGACCAGCGGAAAGGGCCCCATGGTGTTTGGATTTACAAAAGATGATGTCGGTGATTTTATCACTGGGCCCTCGGCGTCTCACACTTTCTGATGCTCAGACTGTCGCTCACCCTGCGGAATTTATTCAGCCCACTCCGCTGCCTACACCTACCTGGCTTCGCGCTGGGAAGCATGCTCGCTGTGGTCGATGGGTCGTACTTATTTGGCATTGCATCTCGTAAGTGCTTTGACTGCTTTCGCTAACGCAGAGCCTGTGAGTATGAACGGAAGCGACGTTGTGATGGCGGCCGCTGTCGAATGATGTGCGAAAAGAAACATAATGCTGACTGACTGCCGTCCTTGTCGTGCCTTCAGTAAATATCCTTTGCATCCCGTGTGTCGTGGTCATCGGCGGCTCTTTGAATTGTTAAAAGGACATACATTCCTTAATTTCGAAAGGAAGTAAATCCCTCGTTACGCACAACTCTTTAACGAAACAGTCAAAATGGGTGGCACTCGTGCTCAGAAGGAGGCTTGGTTCACTAAGCTCAACGAGCTCTTCGAGGCCTACACCTCCATCTTCATCGTCAATGTCGACAATGTCGGTTCCCAGCAGATGCACCAGATCCGTGCTTCTCTGCGCGGCAAGGCCGTCGTCTTGATGGGCAAGAACACGATGGTCAGGCGCGCTATCCGCCAGATCATTTCTGAGAAGCCCGAGTTCGAGAAGCTTATGCCTCACGTCAAGGGCAACATCGGCTTTGTCTTCACCTCAGGTGACCTCAAGGAGGTTCGCACTGCCATCCTTTCCAACCGTGTCGCTGCCCCTGCCAGGGCTGGCGCCTACGCTCCGGACGATGTTACTGTCAAGGCCGGCAACACCGGTATGGAGCCGGGCAAGACTTCCTTCTTCCAAGCTCTCGGTGTCCCCACCAAGATTGCTCGCGGTACGATCGAAATCGTCTCGGATGTTAAGGTCGTCACTGCTGGCACTCGTGTCGGATCTTCCGAAGCCATGTTGCTCAACATGCTCAACATCTCGCCGTTCACTTACGGTATGACTGTCGTCCAGATCTACGACAACGGCAACACCTTTGAGAGCAGCGTCCTGGACGTTGAGGAGGAGGACTTGATTAAGCAGTTCACTTCTGGTATCAAGCAGATCGCAGCTATCTCGCTCGCGCTCAACTTCCCCACCATTGCCAGCGTTGCGCACTCGCTCGTCAACTCGTACAAGAACCTCCTTGCTGTCTCGCTTGCCACCGACTACGAATTCGAGGGCTCTAAGAAGGTGAGCTTTCTTCATTGTGATCGCTACATTATGAGTTGGATTGGAAGTGGACCAGTTGGCAAGGTGGCAAAAACAAGGGTAGGATAGCGGAGCTCAGTCTCAGTCGACGACCACGTGATGCTACACACTGAAAATTCGGATCGGCTGAAAAGCTGAGGACGAGAAGCATATGGTCGAGCATTCCGCTGGCCCTGAGGTCGCCACGACTGCTACCGGATGTGGGAAGTGGGAAGCGGGAATAGATCGGGGAAGGGGCAAACGGCGGAGGCACAGTTCGTTGCGGTAGAGTCGCCCATCTCAGGCTTTGTTTGCGCCTATGTGGATAGCCACCTCTTGAGTTGTCAAGTCTAGTGTCGTGTCTCTACACCGAGATGCCATTGCACCAGGCTTACAGAAATACACTACGTCGATGCTGACTACTTTGTTGTTCCCATTCCTTTCCCCCGCTTGTGATTCTAACAGGCAAAGGAGTACCTGGCCAACCCCGATGCATTCGCCGCCGCCCCGGCCGCTGCTGCTGCCACTGAGGCCGCCCCGGCTGCTGCCGCTGCCGAGGAGGAGAAGAAGGAGGACGCCGAGGAGTCGGACGATGACATGGGCTTCGGTCTCTTTGACTAAATGGTTCACCCATCGCCCCGCGTGTGACCAGCTTGCATGTACCCTGTTGGCAATTGAGCCAGCAAGGCATGTATTTACTCTGCTCGCGCACAAAAAGAATAATACAGAGACATCTGCTCTGCCATACACGCAGCCTTTATCAGGAGGTGTCGCGCACACGTTGAGCTACAATCTGCGAGACACTGAACCTCCTTGTTGTGTGTTTTGAGATAATCCAGCCTACTTAAAAGTGGAGGAAGAGCGCGATGGGTATGATGAGGAGTGCGAGAAGAAGGGCGAGCTGTGGGTGATTATGGAGCACCGGCAGCCTGACTGCCAGGCTGAGGGATGCGTTAATCTGGCCCACAACTCGCCCAAATCCCTATTTACTATCGTTCTCGTTGTCCCTGCTACTGCCTCCGCTGCCGCCGTTTTTGGCTGGCGGCTCGAGTGGCGCAGCGAGGAAATTGCCGTATACGCTGAGGACCTTGAGTTGCAAGCCCGGCGTGATTTCGACTTGGAACGGCAGGTACGGCACAGCCTCGCCATCGATGGAGATCAGCCCACCCTTCTTAAGGCGCTTGTCGCCCGCAGGCAGGCGCGGCGTCACGCGGAACGCCTCGGCTTTGACGTAGCTGACGGCCTTGTCATAGATCGCCGCTCCCGTCTCAGCGCCGGCGATCGTGCGCAGCTTGCCTGCCCGGCCGCCGGCGTGCAGTAGCAGCGCAATGTCGATCGTCCCATCGCCCGGTAGAGCGTATGGGAACTGCATCAGGTCGCGAGCGACATATGGCAGCTTGCCTGCGTACAGCGTTGAGATCGGGTGCCGCACACGCGCCCATCCTGCGGCGGCGGCGGTGGCGCTACTGCCGTTCGTCTCGGCGGATCCGCTCGCTGCTAGGCTGCTCTTCTCATTGGTGCTTCCGCTATTTTTCAGCAGCAGTGACTTCGACTTGGTCCAAGACGGGTCTAGGAGATCGAGACTTGGCAAGTTGTCGCCGCCGATATCGTCCGTGACAGCCCCATGCTGCAGGCCTGGTAACGCTTGAGATGAGACTGCATAATCTACATTTTGCGCATCGTTATCACCACCGGCAGACAACGCGCACCTATCCGCCGCACGCACGCGCATCTCCTCACGGCTGATGGTTCCTTTCGAGCCGAGTTTGACGTCAACGTGCACGAGCGCTTCCGTGTTGGTGACGACGCCGCCGAGGTAGCCGAGGATGAAGCGTGTGTCGCCGAGCGCGCGCAAGTGATCCGTACCGATGTCCACGTCTGCCATGAGACCGATGGCTTGGGAGAGGAAGGAATAGTAGCGTGTAAAGGAAGTGAACGCAGAGGGTACGGAGGATGGCGCCTGCGCGTCCGCACCGCCATCCTGTTCTGCCGTTTCAGATTGCAACGCTCGGCTCCGCCGCTTGCTGCCACATCCTTGTGTAGATCCGCCGGCGCCGTTTGTTTGTGAAAGAACGCCGGCTGATCCTTCGCTGGTCGGCTGGGTGACGCTGCAAATGTCCAACGCCATGACCTGGCCCTTGATCGCGTTGAGACTTGCCTGGGCGAGGTTGAAGCCTTGCTGGGGACCGAGGAGGCAGACGCTGGTCGCGTTTCCGCTTCCCGTCGGGATCGGAACAACTGGCAGGGATGCTAGCGCGTGCTGCGCATCGGTCGGGCGAGTAGCTAAGCCATTGAGCACCTCATGCAGCAGTCCATCCCCACTGACGGTGACAATGGCGTCGCAGCTGCGCGGCAGTTCCGCTTCGTCGCGGACAATCTCGAGGCCGTGGTTGCGATGTGTCGTGTTTGTTACGTCGAGCTTGCAGCCAGCCGCTTCAAGGATGGGCCGGATGCGCGTCTCGTACAGAACCCTTGCTTTTCCCGGTCCGCCGAACGGGTTGATGAGCACGCGGAGACGTCGGTAGGGCTTGATGGGTGCGCCGGTGATGGGAGATGTGTAGGCCAAGTCAGAAGCACGTTGCACCCACTCTCTTGCAGTGTCAGTGTGTTCGGGTGCGACGCGTGCTTCCACCTTGGTCAGACGCAGGTTGGCAAAGGGTCCTTCGAGAAGCGCCTTGAGCTCTTCGAATTTGACTCTGGGGGGATGGGTTGTGGCCAATGCTGACTCCATCGCTGATCTGTGCCGAAGCCATTCTCGGACCTTTTTGCTACCAGGGGCGGGAGAGAGGAAGCTGAGCAGGAGCGAGGCTCCGTCCGCGTCAGCTACGAGAGAGCAGCGGAGTACGAGCACATGCGGCACGGCGACATATGCCTGCAAGGGATCGAAAGCTGTGTTTAGAGAGATACAAGGCTTCAGGAATTTAAGGACACTTGGATAGGTAGCAAACGCCAGGAATGAGGCGCACCTGCATCATTTCCAGCGGACGGGCTGCCGCTCTTGTGAATGTGGAGAATGTGATGATCTAGGATGAGGTGAGCATGCTTGCCGTCGATGGTTACGGGCAGCAATCTCGTGGCCGGTGCTGATTGCGCGCTTGCCGCTGCTGTTGTTGCTGCTTCCGCCGTTGTCTCCGTCATCATCCGTGCATGCTGCGTAGCAACGCGTGCTCGCGGAGAAAAGGAACCGAGCAGGGGTAGGGATGGAGGAAGGTACGAAGATGACGGTGATGAGGCAAAAAGAAACGATGGCGAGGGGAAGTCGTTCGACCCGGCTACGCAGGTGTATGATCACGGGGGTACTATATAGCATACGGGGTATCCACGTCGTCGCCGTCATCGCCGTCGATGTTGAGGGGCTTTGCTGCGCTCAGAGTTCGGCGCTTCGGCGTCCCGCCGCCCTGCACGGGGCAGCGGAGCCACTGGCCGGTTCCTCTCGGCCGAGAGAGCCGGATCGCGAGCTCTTATGTCTTGTGTTCTCGTGGGATACACCTCCAGGGTAGCCCCATCCCACACTCTCGATCGGCGTGCCAGCCCAGACATTCACCAGCAACCAGCATCATTGGTCGGTGGCATTGGGGTAGCGCCGCACAGCAGGCAGCCGCCTCACAAGTCACACACCCACCCGCGAACTCGGCACTTTGGCCGAACTCTTCTGCTCGCGTGGATGAGGCGGTGAATTTCCTATCAGTTGCACACGGGGCACAACAGGGGGTCAGCAGGACATGCATGGCTCATCGCTAAAGCCCGGCAGAAGGGAAAAACATAGTGGTGGAAGATGAGTGCGGTAGATGCTGGGTCGGCCGCTGCTGGCATCACGGACAGCAGTGGGCCTACTGCTGCTGCTGGTCCTGCCAACGCGATAACAAGGCCTTTCAGCACAGACGTATCTCGGCCATCTCGCCTCGAGACCGGTCGCCTCGGTCACCTCCCACCTGGGTTTTCTCGCGCTCAAGTGCAAAGCAGCAGAAACCGCAACTCATCCTCAACTGACCAAGGCCGACCCGGCACAAGCGTTGCGGCAGGCCAATCATCTTCTTCCGGGCCTACTGATGCAGCAGGACCTGGCTCCGCTTCAGCCGCTTACGGTCAGGAGCACCTGGACGCACTGGCCGAGAGTGCCAACAAGACCATCGATGACGAGATCGCCACTCTGCTCGATGCCTTCCGCGGCATCGTAGAGCTCGCCACTGTCGCGGACAAGGACGAGTTCCGGATAGCACAAGACGGCCTGCAGATGCAGAGCAAGGCGGACGCCATGGTACGCGCGACGCACAACCTGCTCCTCCTTTCCAAAGCTCTCTCCCTCTCACTCCTGCTGTCCAAGTCGCCGTCCTCTCAGGCAATGCGAAGGCAAGCACAAACCCTCATCGCCGAGTCGCAGGAGCACAAGCAGCGCTCGGCTGAGCTCGTCCAGCATATTCTTCATCACCAGGCCTCACCCACTTCCTGATTTGGACAACGGGGCAGTGCGTGTATTCAACAGCGGCCAAGAGGAGCAAAGGATGGATACCAGCAGGCGAAATTCGTGGTGTGCTCATGTTCTCAACCCGTGGCTAAGCTGGAGAGGCCACAAAGCCTCCAACCCTCTCATCAACTGTGATCGCACGCATTCGTATGCGGCGTGGCCGCTTCACCCGCAGGGCGGCTTGCAGCGTTTGTAGCACTGCGACATGCATCCATGTTTGGATGCATCTAACTGCCCATCACAGGCCCAATAATGGGTGTCGTACGTGCCCATCGTCCGTCGTGAAACAAGAGACTCGATGCTTTGTATCGCGATATGCTACAAGAGCAAGGCACTGCGTTGTGCTGCGCGCATTTCAGCGTCACCTCAAGTTCAAGAGGACAGTAAGCGCTCCACTGCCTGTGCATAGGATCCATTGCTAGTTAAAAAAAATCAAATGGAGAACGGCAGTTGAGCATCACGGCCTTCATTCACGTTCACACCATGCAGGGACAACTGTAGCATAGATAATCTAGACATCTACCACTCTTCCATTCCTCTCCCTAAAGGCTAGCGTAAGTCGCGCTTGCTCACCTTTCTTGCAATGCTTGTACAACCGACTCGTGCGACTGCAAAGGGAATGCATCTTGCAGCACCGCGATGTGCTGCTCCCACGGTGGGTCTACTGCTGATGCGGACGGGCTGCGAGGCATCACTGGATCAGGAAGTGCTGTAGGCACGAAGCATGAAAGATGGAGGAAGGCGGAAGAGGGGGAGAGGGGTCAGACGCTAGATTGGCGAGGAGTAGGGTCTTTGATTAAACGGCATTCTTGCTCACAATTACGGAAGATGCTGCGAATACCGGATGCAGGGGGAGGCTCGATGTGCAGTTGCCCATCCGGTAATGCCGCTGGCGGCACATAGTCCCGAGCGTTATCATCATAAGCATCTGGCGCAGCTATGTTCGGTGGTCGCCCAGATGTGGCAGTCACAGGGAGAAAATGTTGCACGCCATCCGGAAGGTTCGCATGGGTTTGAGCAGCCGCGCCGCCCGGTCGACGTATTTGGAACCGGGGCATGTTAAACGAGAAGTTGGAGCTGAGTTGCGGCAATGGTGCTGGAACAGAGAGGGTGGGGTCCCGCCGCCGCTCTGCTCGACTGCTTCTAGGCGGCTTGCGAGTGTTCCCAATCAGATTCAAGGCGGCTACTTGCAGGCTATGCACCACAGCTCGCGAGACGCGTTGCAGCAGCAGAAACGACAGCAAAGAGGTCATACTGGCAGACAATCGCGCGAAAGCGCCTCCTTGGCGCCTGAACCGCAGTTCAGTGCTACATGCTTTTCCATCTGTACCTCGCGGCCATGGTAAGCAGAGGGGAGTGATTGCAACTGCTATGCAGCTGCCAAGCACATTGCCACTGCGAGAGAAGGCAAGCTGCGTGTGACGTAAGTCATATCTCGTCAGCTCGAAGGGTAAAAGTGGTAAGATTGTCTAACGCTGCCTCACCAAGAGGGAGAGAAGACCCTGTATGGCTTTCTCGTCGAACTGAGCGGGTCCGACTTGGACCGTCCATAGGCCAGGGGAGGTCTGCATCTGGTGGAGCAGAACGACAATAGTGATAGGATAAGGGCCGCTTGTAGCGAAACCGTGCGTAAGTACCGGGTAGGCATGAGAGTCGAGTAAAAGCACCGTGTTGGTGATGGCAACGAGAGCCCTCAGAATGGCGAAGAGTATAGCACCGTGGAGTGCCCATATACGCAGGAGCATGACGAAGAATTGGGTGCTGCCGAGCCGTCTTTCTTGCTCCCGGAAACATAGGTAAATTAGTATGAGGCCTAGGAAAAGATCCGCACTGTCGGTGAAGCAAAAGTAGTGGGCAAAGATCCTCCAGTACTGCAAAATGCAGTCTTTGGCTTGTCAACAATTACAGAGCCATGTGAACACGTTTCGGGACCACGATACCGCTCACCTGACGGTACACAGTTAAATGTGGCACGATCTGCAGGTGTACATATTGCTTCCAGCTGAGGGTCGATGTGAGCAGAGAGCTGAAACAAACTAGCATGATCGCGCCTGTAGCGTAGAAGACGAGAGAGACAGGATTAGTACACCACCCTTGCGGGAAAATCATGGACTAGATGGCCGACAGTTGTAGCTGGAAGCGAACCTTTGCTGACGGGTGCCCCAGCGAACCCGGCGACCATCTTGCGGGTGTATCTAACGCTGATTTTGAAAGTTGCTGAAGGCCTTTGTTACACTCAAGGATCATGGCTCATCGTCTGTTTCTCGGCCTGTCGTCATGCGGCCTCATCAATGTCAGCAACCAAAGGGTCCTGTAACGATGAACAGATGGGAGCTGCTATTTAGCGCGCGGAGAACCGCCAAGCACTCGATTGCAGTGCAAGCAGGTCGAGTGGTAGCATAGATCGTCACGATAGAGCTGCCGCCATCGATTAGAGCGTTGCAAATTGCGATCTATGATTAGGAATGCGATGTGAAGTGGCGCTCGGACGATGTTCATAACTCGAGACTGGACGTGACATGTGAATATGCACATATCTTTGACTTCTTCAGGGCCGCTCCGTGTCGCGTTTCTCCTCTCTCCAAGATCAACGATGATCAACTTGGGCGGCCATCTCAAATGTCACATCTGGTTCTGGAAGTCGGACATACCCTCTCTTCAAACTATCACTCGCTTCCAAATACCCTCAAAACAAGTCTGGGGTCATATTGCAGTCATCAGGTCGCTGCCAGGAACGTCATGCTCCGATGCACACGTCATTTCAACGGTGAATCCTGAGGCAGCCGCACGGTTATCAGCACGATGTCGTTCCTGCTGCCCAACTCCATCACTTCGGCATTTAAGAGCGCTTTTGCGGACAGCACGTTTCGAGATAGCTCACAGCCCTCTGGGGGAAACATTTCAGCTGATCTGAAGGCAGTCTATCAAGCAGCGTGCATTTCATGGCTCGCAATTCACCGCGTACAGTCGCCGGTTAGGAAAGCATCAGGGCAAAATTCCAATCAAGGAACAGATGCCCACGATCCGCAACCCCAAGATGAAGGCGAGTCCGGAGATAGTTCCGAAATCGACATCCTTTTTTACTTTAGTAAAGAGCTGGCCGTGACCAGAGAGCAGATACGAAGGCAAATTCGTGTTCTGCGCGGCGCGACGGACTTCTACCTGTCTATGATGACGGGAGAGGGTCAGGTCCAACCACAAGCTCCTCAGAACCAGCATTATCGCTCGTGGGTAATTCACTCGCAAAAGCACAGAAACATAGTGTTGGAGCTGGGAGATGATGTTTGGCTCATGGTGGTTCGTGAGCATTTGTGTCCCGGTTGACTTCATACAAATGCTAACGCTGACTATTGCGTCACATACAGAGCCTTCAAGCACCGCGCTGGCTTCGAGCTTCGACCCCGAAACTGCGTTGGCAGTACGACGAGGAGTGGCGCCCTGACACGTGGATCGTGAGCGCTTTGGGCTCTGCGTGGGACACTTGGGTGGTAAGTAGGTTCAGAGCCAGACCTCCAATCCAATCTCATGCCAGGGGACTCTGACCCGTGCACTACGCTAACTGTTTTTCTACACGATTCGCAGATGCTTAACGGGAGCGCAACCTCATTTTTGAGGTTTCCTACAAGTGGCCGAGCAGAGCTTGAAAGGAGCTTGGAAAAGTATTTCTCGGTGTGGGCTTCGCGGTGGGATCTGCAAAGCTTGCATAACGAGGGAGACCAAAAGCATCCTTTCGGACAGCCCCAGAAGCAGCCCCGCTTCAAAGTTTTCAGCAATCTGCTGTTGGTACAGCACCCCGTAAATCCGTCTGAAGACCTGAAAACGAAACGCACAACGGAAAAATTCGACTCAACTCTGAGCGACATTGTCGGGCGCAGGTATACCCTTAGCCAAAGGGGCACGCGAAAAGGTAATGAGGAACTTCTGCGGGAAGCGATGATCTTCAGAGGGACTTGTCGACTGTCATGTCGATCAGTCGCTGGGACAAAGCCCTCTTCCAACGACGACGTTAGGATTCTGATCGATCACGTCTTGGCGACCTATGGTCCTCTCATCACGCCGCCAGATCGCGGCGACCTAGGTCACACCCCTGATGGGGTCGCTACAGTTACTCCCGCCACTTCAAATGTTAGCGTGAAGAAGGACGTCAGGGGAAACAGCTCGAGGCTATCATTTCTCTCATTTTGGGGCGCTGCAGAGGATCAAGAGCAGGCTGCACCTACAGCAGCGAAGGTCGATGATCCAGCAAAGCCAACAAAGAGCGTACTGACAGCTTTGGCGACATCTGCGCCCGAACAAACAGACCCTGCACCACGTGCATTCCCCTCCATATCTGTGACCTCGTCGGCTTGGTTCTCAAAGTCTTCCTCGCCACAGTTGCCAGGCCCGATAGAGAGTTCAGATGCGGTGGACAACGAGGGTTCTCCCGGGAAGCGTCCCCCCGACAACACAGAGGAAGCCAAGGAGCTCGAGGAAGAAGCAGATCCACCTGAATTTCAGACCTTCAAACTCGTTGCCTGGCCTAGGCGACACGCGGACGGGACTGAGGCTCCTCTCGAGGGTAAAAGAGTTCGACTGCTTTTTGTGAGTCTAGCGTACTTGTCTATTTGATAATGGGAGCCTGACAACCCCCGTTTTACTTTCAGCATGGGGAATGCATTGTCATACTTGTCTTTTCGGAGCCGGGCGACTCTACGAGCGGGCAAGTGGACACCCCTAGTGAAGCTCCAGAGACGGCGGAGCCAAACTTGGATTTACGGAGAAGGCTTAAGAAGCTTATGTGTGCCGCCAGCCACAGCACTGATACTTCGCAGCCTTATTCATCAATCTTTGCGAACCCCACACAGGGTACGATGGCTACAGAAGGAACCACTGCGCATCTCCCAAAGGACATCCGCGACACGGCGGAGGGTATGGCAGCGCTGCACGAGCAGTGCATGCGTGGATTTCCCTCTGTTTCGGAGCTCATGTCGAGGAGCAACGAAGGCCATGCATGGCTGCGGTCTCGCAGGTCCGATGCGCCCATACTTGAAGTGACGCACACTGTGATCCCGAGCGCGCGGATGAGCATGGCGGAAGCGGAGGCTGAGACGTCGAGAAGAGCTGTCCATGCGTAATCCGTAATTTATTCAAGCAGACTTGCCCTATTTCGTGCGTCCTCGCCATGCGACTCGCTTGTGGCACCTAGTAAGTCGCGTGGCCACTTGTGATGCAGATCGGCAGCGGCGGCAGTATAATTGGTGGCATGGACTTTCAAATATCCTGCTTGTGCGGTCGCTCGCTCTGGAGTACACTGCCCTGGATGGTCTCTAGAAGCGTTGGTTCTATATATCAGCGTACGAGAGGTCGTATGTAATCGTAGCCATATGCTCTGTGCCGGCTTTCAGCTTCATGCATAGCGAAGCCTCTGGAAGGGCTGTGGGGCGCTCCGGCAGTTCGAGCCCGAGGAGCGGCTATATGACTGCATGCTGCCGCGGCTCATGCTGGGCTTGAAGAGCCGGATAAATGCTGCTCAGGGTCGTGGTCCGCATGAGCCAGCATCTGAATTTTCTAATATTTCCGACAGAAGCATTCAGGGTGATGCATCGATGTGCCACACTATTTTGCGCCATGCACATTGCGCTTTTCGCTCGCCAAGACAGAATGCAGGTGCAGCCAGGGACCGGAAAGCTGAGAGGGACCAGGTGGCGAAAAGACGCTTCAATCGCGCGCTAAAACGAGGAGCAAGTGCGAAGGAGAGTCGCCCAATAATTAGTTGCTGAGAATCTTGTCAGTGCAGGTCAGGATTTGGCGGGTTTCTTGAATGCGAGTCGAGTGTCATTTCCTCGCTGGCCACCTTTAGGTCCTTGGGTGTATCGCCCGCGCTCCATTTTGCTGCTTCCCTTGTCGCGCTTGGGCGCAGTTTCCGCTTCGGATTCGCCCTTTCTGCGGCGCTTCAGCTCTGCTTCCTCTTCATCCTCCCCGTCTTTGTACCGTTTCCGCAGCCCCATGGAAGGTCGGCCATCGCCCACCCAGCTCCTCCAATCTGCATCGTACACGATACCCGTAGATAGCTCATTTTCATTTGAGTGCTTTCCAGGGGCGACAGTGAGGCTCCATTCTTCTGAATCATCACCGGTCTTGGTCGACGCTTGAGCCTTCTCTGGTGCCGGTGCCGGAGGCTGGACAGGGATGGCATCATGAGAGGATGGCGTTGTGCCCTTCTTGATTGCAGAGCGAGCCGCGGCTCGCTGCATGAACTTGAGACCGCTTACTTTGCTGGAGAGAACGGTAGCCGGCATGATGGGCGACTTTGTCAAGGGTTTCGCTCAGGAGCGTGTGGCTTGCTCGGTGTTGCACGTCAAAGGTTAAAGAGGACGATGATCAATTGTCGATGGAGATAGTGCTTCGTTTGCGCAGTTTGCGCGTCGTCTCCGCGCGGTTTCGCTTTGGCCATTGCATTCTCTCTTACCTCTCTCCCAGCGCAGCAGCCTCTCGGCCGAAAGAGACTCTGTGGCACATCCATATGTCTCATAGGCAGAGCAGAGGGACCCCGCCAACAGTGACTAGACTGTCCAGCAAAATGCACGCAGCGCGTCATGGTGACAGGCCAACAACAACTTCAAACTTGATGCGAGTTGTTTGGCACTTTCATGCGTCTGGCCTGCAGCTCCCGCGCAGCAGATGAGATGATCGAGGCAGAATTTTACTTGCGATCGCACTTGACTTCCTGTCGAAATGAGCGTGGAAGAAGACCGAGGCGCGCTGGTGTTGGCAACTGAAGTCGACGTTCAGGCCGGTGAGTGTTAATGGTGGTGCGGAAACCCAAAAGCCCGCAGCGAAAGCGACCATGTCCCTTACAGCCCCCTGCGTATTTGCAGATGTGCAATCGAAGGTCGTGATACTGGGGAGTGTGGCAAAGGCGCTGCGCGAGGAGGCCGAAGTGAGCACCCGAACTGTGCTGGCTGCTTTTGTATTCACGAGCTCAAGGTATTTTTTCTTACTTTATTTCTCTCTCCCAGATACCTGACCCTGGGGCTTTGGTTGATGCTCTCAAAGCAAGCTTGAAGAATGCGCAACAAATTCCAGCTGTTGCAGCTCTCGGCATCGTCGAACAACTGGCCGGCCGGATCATCGTCATGGACCCAAGCCAGTCGTCCCGTGCCACACTCATACGGTCTCTAGTCGAGCATGGCACGGTGCCAGTGATCGATCGTTTGGGTGATGCCAGAGAGAAGACAAGAGAAGCTGCAGCGAAGGCTTTGATTGCTGTCGGTATACTCGCTGCATCAACGTCCGGTCATTCTTACCAAACTTCCAAGGGAAAAGCGGCTGAGAGCCCGTCGGATACCTATGCTGTCCTGTTCTTGGGTCACGCACTGAGGAACAAGCAGGCACGGATCCGGGAACAAGTGAGTGGTGGCGCATATCGAAAATGATCAATATTGGATATTGAACATTGATATTTTCGCAGGCTCTGATCGTTCTGGCCTCGATTCGAGACCGTGCACCTTCGCTCCACATCAAGCCTCTGCTTTCTTCTCTTGTAGAGATGCTCCAAGATTCAGATCCGCGGGTTCGCGAGCATGCTCGAGACTCTATCATCTCTATATTTCGCCCCGCTAATGCTGCAGCTAAAGCAGACCTCAACGGAGAGCTCGAAGGACAAGGTATACGTAAGCAGCTAGTCGACAAGATCATTAGCGAGGTCCATGCAAGCGCTTCCATCCCAAGCGAAGAGAATATTGCGCCAGGTTCAGAGGATTCAACGTCTAGCACATCCCATCAACCTTCCATAGGTACACCGGTGCCTCAAGTCACCGTGAGTCGCGAGCTTTGAAACCCTGAACGGTGTGTTTCTAGCTGACAATTACCTGCCGCTGACACAGGTTTCTACGCGACAAGAACTCGAGCGACTTTTCACATCATCTCTGCCACATTTCGAGGTAAGACCGGCGTTCATTCCGGGGGCCTCGCAGACCAGTGGATAACAGTCCCATTTACTGTTTGGCCCAGGGAAAAGAGACAGAGCAGAATTGGCTCGCTCGAGAACACAGCATCATTCAGTTTCGTGGCCTCTTGAATCATGAATTGCCGGAGGATGCCCGCAAGCTTCTGCCGAGCTGCATCAAGACCCATCAAGATGGCATCATCAAGACTGTGAGTATGAGTTGTTTTCCCACCAGCACCGTGTCTCATTAAAGCAATTTAACAGTCTTTGAGCCTTCGAACGACTTTGTCAATACATTCGATCGCCCTCGTCGAGGAGCTGGCCTGCTCTCTTCGGGACGATCTAGGGCCCTGCGGGGATGCGTTTTTCACTTCAATGCTCAAAATGGCAGGCTTCACCAAACGCATCGTTGCGCAAGCAAGTCAGACAGCCGTGACAGCGTTGATCAAATGCACATCTTTCCGCCATGCGTATCTGCCGCACCTCCAACAAGGGATGCAGGAGAAGAATGCGCAAATCAGAATTGCTGTCTGGCAGCATGTCGTGACCCTGCTCAAAAGCCACCGGAATGACCGGCAACGCTTTTCTGGGAACAAGAGTGTCTGCGAGTTTCTTCATGTCACTATACAGAAAGCACTCCAGGATCAAAATAAGGACGTGAGGGCGAATGCCCGGGAAGCTTACTGGCTGTTTCAATCGCTCTGGCCCACGGACGCGGCCGCCTTACTCGAAAAAGTGGACGCTTCCGTCAAACGTCAGGTACTAGCTGATGCCCCTTCTGAGGCCTCGGCTAAGCAAGTTGAACCTCACATGACCAGCGCGCCTGTGCCCGCCCGTCGCCCTGGGGGGCCTAGCAAGGCGCTGCTCGCTGCCAAACGGGCTGCTTCGCAAAAGCTACAGGAAGAACGACTGGCAGCCGAGACAAGCGCGCCTCCTGTGCCCGAGCCAAGGGCAGATGAGGCAGAAGCCATAGCAGCGGCAGCAGCACTTCCCGGACGGCCAGCGCAGCAAACAAGCAAGGCAGCGGTTGGTCCATCCATTGAGCACGCACTTCCCGAACCTCATCCTATTTTACTTCCGCCTGATGCTGGGCAGTCGAGGAACATTCCGAAGACGTCAAATGGCTCACTCAGGACAGCCCAGGGCGCGAATGGGGACGCAGAATTGCCAAGGAGAGACCGTAATGTGTTCCTGAAGCGAGCCGATCGATTGGAAGCGGGGAAGGATGACACTGAGATGCCATTAGAAGATGTCGAAATATGGCTAGGCCCTTTTCAGACCGCGGGGCAAGCGGATCTCCGCTTCTTCCGACGGCTCGCACGTTGGTGTTCTCATCGAGCTGCGAACGGTAGTCCTCACCCTCTATCAATCGATCCCTCAAAAGCTGCCGAGCTCATTGGCTTGCTTTGCAGGTGTGTAGGGGACAAGATACAAGTGAGTGCGAATTGTCACCATTGACATTCCTTATGACCATGTCCGACTGTGCTGATGGGCTGAATTTTGTGAGTTCCTGCAGACGCCAAACGAAGCACTTGGTGCCATGGTCGTTCTGCACAGGATCGTGGAGCACCACCGCGAGACGCTGGCCATATCTGGCCAGGAGGAAGCACTTTTGGATTTGGCTTTGGATCCGCGCTTGGCTACCGATCGGTCGCTGAGTGGAGCATGTGAGACCATCTTAAATGCTTGGTCCCAACATACCGATGCGGTCATGTGTGTCAGAGTGCTTAGCGAGCGATCTTCAGAGCGGCGGATTGCCGCAGACCAAGAGCAGGGCCTGCCAGCATCTCAGCCACAGGTGCTCAAGCTTGCATTGCGCACGTATGAGCGGCTACTACAGAGAATCCCGCCCGAGGTGATTGAGGACGAGCTCCCGCGTTTGCGATATGCAATAAAAGCTGTGAGTTGGCATTCGCCTTTTCCACGTATCTCGGCGTTGACCTTGTGTAATCTCACGTGCGCGTGTGACAGGGCCTGAATGACCCGGCTCCAGACGTACGACAATGCGCAATGAGCACGATCATGTGCGCGTTCCATCAGCTGCAGGACTCGTCGAGGATCATTGCGATGCTGGCGCCACTCCCTCAGAGCCAGCAGGACCTGATCATGTACTATTTCGCCAAGCGCGGGTAGTAACCGTCATACCTGTCCGAGTCTGAAAATTTCATCGGTCTCGTTGAGGTGCCCACATGCCTGACGTAGGCTGTGCTCTTGGCTGGATGTATACCGGTCATGCATATATGAACGATGCGTGTCCACTGGACAGTGGACATGCTCTAGATTATAGCGGATAGTCTGAATGGTTGTCGATATATTTGACAGCTCTGATTGGTTCAATTCCCTGTATGGTGTGGTGTATGCACCGCACCACCTCCGTTCCGTTGGTTCCATTCCGCAGCGCAATCTGCTGCTGTTGCTGTGATTGGGATCAATCCCTTTTGTACACTTTCAAGCGAGCATGGCATATATATCTGTTTTCACTGATATCGTACCCCCAAGACCAACAAACACACCTTCGTAAGACTTACAGCAGTTCAACTTTGATTTACTTCGCCGCCAACCATCATCTGCAGCTCCCTAACTCTCGGCAAAAGCGCAGATCAGCAGACTTACAAAGCGACCAACCGGAATCGCGCGCGGCGCACAACGAGCCGCATCTCGAATGACACCCCTCACTCCGAGTTACCATCAGGAGCAGCCCCAGCTTCAGCAGTGCCAACAGCTGCGCGAGCGGGTCGCACTCTCCGTTGCAGCCGGACCTCAACCCCCCTTACCAAGATCCGACTGAAGCAATCGCCTCATGGAGCACGCGTGTCGAAAACTACGCACGTCGACCTCCCAAAGCAGTGCTCTTGCCTCCATCGCAGCTCCGGACGCGTCCAAGCTATCTCGACGCAGGAGCAGTGCGAGGCTCGCTGCCGCTTCTAAAGTCGTCCCTGCTGGATCGCCCCAATCCAATAGTTCGCATCCATTTCGTGCCCCAACTGCAGAATCTGGAGATCAACCTACAGCGTCGCCCTTAGCCTCCGGTCCCCGGACCGGGTCGCTAAGACGCTCCGCCAGACTCTCAGGGTCTCTTATCCACCCTTCAGAGGAACATTCATCAACAGTGCAACAGGGCTCACATTCTGAGGCGTCTGTCTCAGACGTCTCATCCTTCGCCAATTCCACCTTCTCGTACGCAGATAGTCGCGCCGGGTCGACTGCGCCGACCACGCCACTCAGCAACACCTCACCCTTTGAGGCCTTTGCAGACGTGACGGCAGACCCTGCGTGCGACGACACAAGAAGGATTTCGTAAGTGACAATTTCTTGTTTCCCTTTCCTGGATAGAACTGCTGACGCTCTCTGTGTTTTCATGGCGTGTTAGGCGTAAACGCAAGGCTAGTCTATCTCAACGAGCGGCTCCCAGCAAGAAGCAAAGTCAGGCAGCATTTGTAGCTGCCGATTCCTTTCCCAGGGCCACGTACAACTTCCGCCCTCGTATCCCTTCGGAAGCCATGAGTGCTGCTAGAGCTCAGACGACTGGCGAGCGCCCTACAGCATCGGCAGCAGCTGCATTGGGGAGTGCGACAGCAGCAAGAGCGAAGAAAGCGCGGACCTCACGCGCGGCTGGTGCCTCCAGGTCGAAGCGGGCCTTGCGTTCTGCAGCGGTGAGGGACTCGTGTGCGGATGACATGAACCTCGACTCCGGGTCGATACAAGACGCCGGCCGCGCCAGCGACGCTGTGCTTGGCGATGTCGTGTCTGACCATTCTGGTTCTGGCTCAAGTAGTCACGCGGTAAAGCGCTCGAATGCAAGTATATCGTCAATCAGAGATTCGGGTTTGAATGAGACCAACGCGAACGACGGTAACGTGCACCATTTGAATACGGTTGTAGCAAAGACATGCACAGCTACCAAGAAGTCAGATGCCACTGACACAGCAGGCGAGGACGACTTGGGAGAAGGCAACGACATCGATGACGTTGAGCAAGAAGATCACGATCAAGATGATGATGAAGAGGACGAAAGTGGAGAGGATGACGAAGAGGATGACGACGAGTATGCGGCAGGAGGCGACCATGATGATGACGGCTTCGGTATGAACCTAAGGGCAATGGCGGGGTTCTTGTCGGGCCTCTCCAGGCGCTTCAAGACCATTCTCAGCTCCTTGCGCAATCGGTTCGATCCCGCCGAACGGTTGGTGGCCTTGCAGGAGCTTTCAGAAGTACTCAGTGTCAGCAGCGAGGACAGTCTCGCAGGCTACTTTCCCACGGAGTCATTTGTCAAAGAGCTCATCGCCTTGCTCGGGGGCAACCCTAGTGATGCCAGCATCGAGTCAGGTGTTGTCGCGCCAGATTCTGACGTCGCGGCTGCTCTTGCAGCGGCTGATGCTGCAGATGCGGGCGACAACACGGAAATAATGCTTCTGGCAGCCCGATGCCTGACCAATCTCATGGAGGCGATGCCATATGCGACACACAGCGTTGTCACAAATGGTGCTATCCCATTGCTCAATTCGAAGTTGATGTTCATCGAATTTATCGACCTCGCCGAGCAGGTGTTGCAGGTGAGCAGCTAGTCTGCCCGATGGCCAGCGCTGGTGCACTCTGCTGACGAGTCTTCATGATCTGTCGTGCAAATGAACAGACGCTGGAGAAGATCTCGGTCGACTATCCTAATGCAATCGTCGAGGAAGGCGGCTTGATGGCAATGCTGCAGTATATCGATTTTTTCAACATTCATGTTCAGCGCACTGCGATGAACGCTGTCTCCAATTGCTGTCGAAAGCTTAATTCGGACAATTTTGACAAGGTCAAAGATGCTATGTCTCAGATCCAGGGCATGCTCGCGTCGCCTGATCGTCGTCTCAAAGAATCGGCCGTCCGGTCGGTAGTCCGCATCATCGACAGCTATAAAGCATTTCCTGAGATTTTGGAAACGCTTATCACAGAGGATGTTTGCGCCGCTACGAAATTTGTCCTCGAGCCGAGCGCAGGCAGTAATGGATCCAGTGGCGCCATCATCAGCACGTCGATGTATACCGACCTCGTCAAAGCGTTGTGCAACGCTTCGAAAGCAACTCCACAGATCACCGCGCATCTCTTGCAATCGGGCATCGGCGCGACTCTTTACTGCATTCTCACTGGCTCGAAAGCAGCTGATACTGGCAACCTTGTTTCTGCCGACCCGCTCAGTAAGCCGGACGAAACTATAGGCAACGTGTCGATCTCAGGCCAAAGCCCAGTCGTTAAAATGACTCTGCTCCAAAACTTGTCAACGAAGCCCAAAGAGCAGATTCAGGAAGCTCTTACGCTTGTTTGCGAGTTGCTCCCTCCACTTCCGTGGACAGACATATTCGATCAGCGCAATTACTCGGAGAAAGCGCTGAAACGAAAGAAGCACGAATTGGCCAAGAGAGAGGGTGTGGCCAAGGGCAGGAACAGTCTCGAGCCTCCCACCGCCAATTCGCAGATGGAAAGTTCTGAAGACACTGTCGAGGCAGCCCCTACATCCCAAGCGTCCCAAATCAAGAAAGAGTATCGCAAGGGGTCGAAGGAAGCTGCAGCTCAGGTGGCGCACGCTAGACGTCTCGAAATGCTCAACGAGCAGAAAGACCGTCTTTTGAAACTGAGCGCCATGATCCTCCCCGCACTAGTCGACATCCACACTGCTTCCATCACTCCAAGCATTCGTTCCAAGGCCATGACTGCGATTCTCAAGATATTGGCTTTTGCCGATGCATCTCAACTGGAAGGATTGCTGCGGGTGAGTGTCATCAATAGTCGCTGTTGCTGGTCTGGTACTGATTCTGGCTTCTGCGGTACTTGTCCAGTCTGTGCCTATGTCTACTTTTGTAGCCGGGGTGTTGTCTTCTAAGGACAGCCCGACTGTCATACAAGGGTCGTTGCAAGTCGTCGAGTTGCTTTTGACCAAATTGGGACACATCTATTGCGCACTCTTGGAGCGAGAGGGAGTCATGTGGGAAGTCAAGCAGCTAGCAAAGCAACCTGTTTCCGACACTGGCATGTCCAACAAAGCCATTGGACTTCCTGCCGATACGCTCTCGACGGAGTCTCAAAACACAGACGATTCTCCTGCCTCAGAGGCTCCGAAGCTGGGGACAGTTGGCAATAGCGGCTTACGGCAAGTGAAGGATGCGAATGTCCTGCGAGCTCGCATGGTCCATCTTGTGTTTGGAAGGCACAAGCAAAAGACACCCAATAATACAGAATCGTCCACGGCTGACAGCCTCGAGCGGGCGAGTGGACTCGCACAGCAAATCGCCTCGGGATCCTTTGAATCCGAAGGGGCCGCTGCCTCATGTTTGCACTCTGCTTTTGCTCTCCTCCAGTCCAATGGCGAAGGGCTCTCAGGATTCGAGGTTGTCAAGTCGGGATTGATCAACGCACTGCTCATCTTCTTGAATGCAGACTCCGACGCAAGCCTTGCGAGTAGGCGAAAAGGCCTACTTCGTGACACCATGAAGTTCATGCCAGAATCATCTCGAAACCTCATTCAGAGACTTCAAGAAAGCCTTAGCCGTCTTGAAAGGGTTGAGATGGTTTCGGTAGCCGGAAGCCTGGATGATGAGCATCGACGCTCTCCAGCAGCGGCACTGAGCAAGCAGATTCGCTTGCGGCTCGTGGCCGATGATCCTGATGGCATTCCGAAAAGCTGCAACAACATCATCGTCAGCATTCATGCGGTGGCGTCATTTGGCTCGTTACATGACTTCTTGCGTCCGAAGATCGCTTTAGGGAATTCGCTTATTGGACCTGGCACCTCGAGGCTTTCATCTGTGCTTGCAGCCTTCGCTGCAGCAGCTCAGGGGCAAGAGAGCCCGCGCGAGCCAACACGGAACACGAACAGTTTGACTTCAGATGGTGCATCGACCGCGACCGCAACCGAGTCAGTGGAAGCGCACACCAGAGGGGTTGCAAGCGGCCAGAACTCAGGGTCCACAACGCACCCTGGTCAGGTGACTTCCGATGAGCAGGCTGACAAGACTCTGCAAAGAGAGCAAGGTCTATTACGTGGGGAAAGTGCATCTCTTGCGGACGCACTCATGCAAAACCTCATGCACGATGACATGGATCCCCTCGATGAGGACCTTGAAGAATTGGACATTATCGAAAGGGAGATCAGCCCCCCCGAATCTGGAGACCCTTCAGCTCGGCAACTTCCTGGCTCCAGAGCCGAAGAGCAGGAAACGAATGTGTCTGCTCCTGATACGGCCAACACAAGTACTGCCGAGCCCAATTCTCAGACCAAGTTGGCTTCTTATTCTGAGGCCGTCCAAAAGCCTGCCACAGATTGGCACTTGGCCTTTTCTGTCGATGGCGAGGACGTAGGTCTACCCGAGACTATTTTCAGCGCTATCTATCGCGCCGAGAAGCGGAAGAATGCGTCATTTTCTTTTGAACGTACGATCTGGCAGAACCTCGTCACTGTGCGCTTCAGAAAGGTGCCGGGCACTCGCGCACGCGATCACGAAGGTGAGTCTTATATGAGGGCCCATTCAGCAGATGCGCTGACGACTTACGCGGCCACTGGTAAAGAAATTTACGGCATTGCCGCCGAAAAGCAACCCGCTGTAAGCAGCATTTTCCCTGAAGACTCAACAGAGCTCAAGATCCTGCGCCTTCTGGAAGTGCTGTATCATGCAATGAGTTCTCTTTCAAGGCACAGCTCCCAGTCTGGGATTCGCCATTTGGACACATCACTGTTCATCAACAACAAACTCACCGCCAAGCTCAATCGCCAATTGGAAGAACCATTGATCGTCGCCAGTACCTCTCTCCCTGACTGGGCAGTGGGGCTCCCTTTGGAGTATCCATTCCTCTTTCCTTTTGAGACGCGCTTCTCCTTTCTTCAGTCAACAAGCTTTGGCTATGCGCGATTGATTGCGCGATGGCAACTTCTGCACCGGGGAAGTGACAACGGAAGGAATGAGGATTCATTTGGCTTTTTGAGCCGGCTTCAAAGGCAAAAGGTGCGGATTTCGAGGCGTCGGTTGCTCGATTCTGCAGTCAAGATTTTCGATCTCTATGCATCGAACTCGTCAATTCTTGAGGTAGAATACTTCGATGAGGTCGGCACTGGCCTTGGTCCAACACTCGAATTTTACAGCCTTGTCTCCCAAGACTTTGCGCTTAAAGAAAATAACATCTGGTTGGACGAGCAAACGAATCCTCAGAGCCTTCACGTGTCAGCAGCTCATGGTTTGTATCCCATTCCGATCTCGTCAAGTGCCTCGACCACTTTGGAAGGTAGTAAGCGTCTTGGATTGTTCCGCACTCTCGGAACATTTGTGGCCAAGGCGTTGCTTGACTCGCGCATCGTCCAAATCGATTTCTCGCGGCTCTTCATATCGGCTATCCTTGGTCGCAAGGTCGCATACAATCTCGACACGCTTGCTCAAGTTGATGGTGGACTAGCTTCCTCCCTCAAGGCGATCCAGAGCGTCGCTCCTGAGGATGTCGCAACGCTTCATCTCGACTTCACCCTACCAGGGGACAGCAATTATGAGCTAGTCCCCGGAGGTAGCGACAAGAAGGTCAGCGGAAACAACGTCAACGACTACATCAGCGCGGTTATCGATGCGTACCTTGACAGTGGCATCCAGCCAGTCGTTGAATCCTTCCGTGCGGGGTTCGAGAAAGTTTTCATGCTCAGCTCTCTCAAGCCCTTCACCGCCGACGAGCTCGTCCTGCTTTTCGGCAACTCACAGGAAGATTGGTCTGCGGAAACTCTCTTGAGCAATATCAAGCCTGATCATGGCTTCACACCGGAGAGCGAACCCTACCGAAATTTGCTGTCCATCATGCAGGATTTCACCGACCAAGAGCGCCGCACGTTTCTTCAATGGCTGACGGGCTCGCCAAAATTACCCATTGGGGGGTTCAAGGCTTTGCATCCTCAGCTGACTGTCGTGAAACGACCTCACGAGGCGCCGTTGAAACCGGATGATTATTTGCCAAGTGTCATGACATGTGTCAACTACCTCAAACTTCCTTCTTACTCTGGCAAAGAGGTCATGCGCCAAAGACTCAACACTGCTATGCTCGAAGGCGGTACTGCATTCCACCTCTCATGAACAACCATTCGACCCTAATACGTAGCATACTTGCATACACCAATAATTCGCATGACCTGCCTATGCATTATGCAATGTACCGTTGAATCAGTCTTACAGAATGGTTCCCAGCCCAAGGCCCTTCAGGCCGCGGAGGTAGTATGTCTCCAGCCCCACTTCGGATCGATCCTCTTCACCAGAAGGCACTGCCGTGAGTGTAAGCACAAGTTCAGTCGAGTCTGTCCCCTCCTTAAGATCTATGGTGAGCTCGGCAAAGTGGCCTTCGGGCCACTGCGATAGTCTCCAAGAGTGCGACAAGTGCTCCGGAAACTTGATCTGCTTGATGACACCCGAAACATTTCCTCCGAAGAGGGTGTATGTTTCATTTTCCTTCAAAGTGAACTGAGAATAGCAAATTTTAGCGGTTGTTCCCCATCTACTTGAGGATACATCTCACCTTTGCTGGAGCCTTGGTCCACAAGGGGATGCGATCTGGATCCGTGAGCAAGGCCCAAAGATCGGTTCGGCTGATGGCAAGATGAGCAGATTGACGAATGACTCTGGAACTCGACCTGATGGGATTTGCATTTGAAGTTTTCTTTGGATCAGAAGGATGGCGGGTATTTTGAGTAGGATCCGAGTCGCTTCGCTCTGGAACCGGAACATCAGATTGGCCGCTAGAAGCCGCAGGTGTCACCGTGCCCAGGCCATCGTGACCCAAATCGGAGGCATGCTGCTGGATCAAGTCTTTTCGGAAGCGGTGCAACGTTTTCAAAAGAAGAGGAATAAGTTGCCGCCGAACACCGTCCAAGAAAGTCTGGCCGTCTTTGCCACCTGCGTCCGTCAGTGCCGATTCGTGCTAAGGAAGATTCGCTCATGGTTTCCGTCAGCCACCTGACTATGACGGCGCATAATGTAGCCTTCATGCGCTCACAATGTACTCAGTCCCTTCGTCTTCGACTTCGTGACAGACTTCTGGGAATGTGATGGTCCCTTTAACTTTCTCTTCTTCATCTGACCGATGGGGATTGACCTCTAGGTTAGTTAAAATGACATTCTGTCCAAAAGAAAACCAGAACGAACCAGCCCAGGCCAGGGTGACTGCACAGTCAAAGATCGTGATGAGCTTCCCTTTCCGGTTTCCAAGTTCGACATCGCCTGAAACGGTACGTAGAGATCAGTAACAACAACAAGGCTTTCACTGGGAAACATAAACGAACCTTCGAACGACTCTAGGGCTGTGACCTGGACAGTACCAGCCTCCGTGTTGGCCTTTTGACCAACGAGATTCGTCTTGATCCAAGTCTTCGACCATGGAGTGCAACCCTTGGTCTTACGAGCGGGAATTGCCAGGACCACGAGAGGAAGAAAGGTTGAGTGTTGAGCAGCACTTGTGTTGGAATTTGAGGAACACTTCTCACCTTCCAGTGGTAATGCTGGGGGCGCAGAGATGTCCTATTGTCAGTATCTGCCCGTCCGAACGTCCGCTCGTCCGAACGTCCGTCCAGGTGCAACCGCAGCACCCACCTTGTTCCAAGTGGACATTATGCTTGACCTTGTCGGTTGTGATGTTAGTTTGTGATGTTGCCCCGAAATGACTTTTCTTTTGGCAAGTTAGAACACTAGACACAGAATGACCTGGGTATCACTTTCATGCACAAATGCCCTCCAAAGGCATGTGGCAAGTCTGTTGGAACAGCGTGTAGTCCTTTTCCGTCAACACAGACTACTAGCAATACAGACTCCTCCGGGATACTGTCTTGACGACGAGGTATTTATTATACTGTGCCGCACCTTCGATAGAACCTCGAAGAATCATCGATCATCTCAACTGGCCTGGTGCCAAGTGCGCCTTTCTGTGCATTGTGTTGTTGTTCCGCCCTGTGCGGCTCTACCGCCAAAGTGCAATAATCGTCGTTAGCCGTCACGTGGTGATCACAGAAGACGAAAGAAGCCGCCTCATCTTCCTCTCCTCTCCTTTTGACGTTCCCCACATCCGAGACTTGTCTCTACATGTCGCTGCTGCAAAGGAGAGTGAAGATGTAAGAGAAGGATCGCGTCCGGCTTTCATTCCATCTCGCCACTGGGAGCTCCCAGTGACAAAAGCAAGTGCGTGCGACTTTGAAGTATGTACCAGTTGTTACCCTACAAGTGTGGCAGATGCGGCGTTGCGGCCTCGTCCCAAGGCACGCGCTCAAGGGGGGGCCGAGACACTGATTGGTACATGATGGTGCATGCGACTTGCGCTTTACGGACACCAGCACTGCGCCGACCTGCTTCGGAGTGATCTTCAGTTTGTCGTCACACGACCGCACCCCAAGGGTGAAAGGCAGACCCACAGCGCAACAAGACAGACTGATCCATCAATGTACATCACTTTCCCCAGATTTTAACAATGTATAAAGCACAAGGCTTTGCTTTCGCTATAAATAAACAGCGTGCGTCTAAGTTAAGAGATTCCAATACGCGATGCTGGCCGCTATCTTCATACAGGACAAAAGCGACTTTTCACGCTGGAGAGGCAGAAGCTTCTGTAGCTTCTGCAACATCATTTTCCGTGGTCCCATGGCCCTTTTCCTGATCAGAGCCCGTAGCCATCCCATCATTGGCTCCGGGGTCACCAAAGTCCCTCCGAGTTCCTTCGCTATTAATGTCGGGAGAACCCGGGTTCTGGCCCACCCTTTCATGGATATCCAGATAGGGCTCGTCACGTGCGCTGGTGAGGTTTCGGTCGCAGTTGCCCTCGAGATCGCGGTTGACGCGAGCGTAATCATACGCGTATTCTCCACATCTGAGATAGGAAATGGTTCAGTACGTTGGGCAGATCAGGAGAACATCCATATGGAAGCGTGAGACTCACTGGTCCTCATCGAGCCCGATGATTTCGGCCAGTTCGGTGGATCGAAAGGGCCCGATGTAAGGGATGTGGTCAATGACGAACATGAGAATCCAAGTCACGACTGCTGCCCAGGCCACAGTTACTGCACACCAAGCGATTTGCTTTGGAAGCTGAATCCAGTTGCCATCGAGCCAACCTCCATCAATGACAAGGTACCCGTCGTTGTTCGCTACGCTGGCCTGGGTAAATATGCCGGTCAAGAGCAAACCAACGATACCCGCCAGTGCGTGGACTGCGAAGATATCCATGACGTCGTCGCACCGAGCCAAATTTTTGAGGCTAGTCGACAGGTTGGACAGTGCCGCTGCCGCAACGCCGATGAGAACAGATGCAGGAACGCTGTTATCCCAACGAGAGTATTGAGCACAAGCAAAAGTGAAAAGAACTTGATGTAAACTTCACTCACCCGACGAAGCCGGCGGCCGGCGTGATGGCGACTAAGCCTGCGATCGCACCGGTGCAAAATCCGACCACAGACCACTTTCGCTCAATTCTCCAATCCATGAACATCCACGTCAATCCAGCGCATGACGCAGCCGTATTGGTCGTCGCGATGGACATGCCTGCTCTCAGGTTTGCAGCGAAGGTGCTGCCTCCGTTGAAACCCATCCAGCCGAACCACAGAAAGCTGTGTGACAATCAAAAAGGTGAGGGAAGACCGTGTATCAACTTCAAAATACGCGTTTAGAGATTCGGCAAAACACGCGTGCAACTCACGCTGTACCAAGAACAACATGTGAAACGTTGTGCGGCTTGAAAAGGAGGCGTTCCGTACCGTACCCATGGCGAGGTCCTAGGTAGTAAGAGATGACGGTTCCAGTAATACCAGACGCGATCTCGACTGGGCCACCGCCAGCGTAGTCTAGCACGCCCCACTTGAAAGCCCAGCCATTAGGCGCCCAGACCCAGCAAGCGATGGGGTCAAAGACTAGTGTGGTCCAGCAGAAAGTGAGGACCAAGAATGGCCAGACCCGAGCACGCTCGCACGCTGCACCCAAGGCGATTGCGGGAACCAAAGCAGCAAACATGCCCTGCAAAGGTGAAAAGGGTCAGACTGGGAACTGTAAGCTTTGCGCTGTGAAGCAATCCACGTACTTCGTACATGGCGTAGACAATCTCGGGCAATTTGTTATTTGCACCCGGGACCGGTGCCTCCAGAACACCCATGAAGCCAAAGTTGCGCAGGTCGCCCATGAAGACGCCGCCAGTCTGAGAGAATGTCAAGGAGTAGCCCCAGAAGAACCACTGGAATGAGACGACGGCGAGAGCGGCGAGAGTCAAAAGCAGGAGATGGAGGGCATTCTTGCGTCGGGCAAGGCCGGAATACAGATAGCCCAGTCCAGGTATCATGAGCCAGACAAGGGTCGTGCACTGAAAAGATGTGAATTGAGGTAAGCGGGGAAAGTGCTGAGCAGAACGTGTGAATTTGGCTCGTTTCTCACAGTGAGGATCCAAGCAATGTCGCCAGGACTGTAGGAGGCGATCTTCCCTTCGTCGTAGGTGACAATGAGGTCTGTGCCGTTAAGAGCGATGTTGCTCGAAGCATTACTCGTCCCTTGAGGCGCAACTAGGACGCCATAGCTGTGGAGGTCAGGGACAACCACAATACGGTACTGTTAGCTTCAATTCAGTTGTGAGGTCCGAAGCGAGGGGACTCACGTGATGTTGACCATGGTGTCGAGAGTTCCTAGACTGCCGAGGATAGCAGATGGGCATCCAGCGAATGGATACAGAGGAGGCGCAGGTGGACGACAGGATAGTTTCGCTACACGCTTGAGCTAGCGCAGCCAGCATTGGTGACTGTCGAAAGCGCTCCGCGAAGCACTTGCGGTCAATTGAGGTGGTTGAAAGAATCAGATTGACGGGCGAGGTCAGTGACCCAGAATGGTATGCGAAAAAGCTGGAGTGGACAAGTCCCTTCCAGGTCACAATCACACGAGACCCGAGGTCGTTGAATTCTTACAAAGAACTCGGCTGGAAGGAATACATGGATTCGATTAATGGTGGTAGGATTGAGATGGCGTTGTTGCCAGCGCTGCGTTTGATGAGGGGAGGTACACATACATCCAGTGCGGATGTGAACAACTGGTTCATATTTCTAACAAAAATGTGGGGATTTGTAGCAGATTGCGGAGGTGCTTCATGCCACCAGAGCGCGACGCCAAGAACAACTTCCGTATACATCCAAAACAACACTATATATTTTGTGTACATTTTTAATTTTCTGAATGCAGGAAAGGAAGAACCAAACGGAGAAAAGAGAACGAGCATTCATGTCACAGTGACTACTGACTTTATACTGACTAGAGACTCTACATATGGAATGACTACCCCACGTTCCTGTGAACGAATTTCTTGTTTTGAAGCCTCGAAGCCATTTAACGGCTCTATCCTTAGGGCCCGGGGTCCTGGTAGTGGCTGAGCGAGGCCAAACCCCTCGCTTATCCGGTTTGGCCCAGAGCCATCCCCTTCCGCATGGGCCACCGTGCGTGCGCTTGTTCATGCTCGCGCTGCTGCTTCACCAAATTGATTAGTATATGTCTGTCCATCAGCGCCTTCTAACTGTCGATGAACGTCGCTCGATCGGCACCTTACAGTTGCATCGAGCTGACGAGCGAGACATTGCCTCTTGAGCGTTCCAGGCTGCGTCATCCTTATAGCAGGTTCGTTGTTCTCGTTACGGCGAGCTAAACGCTCAGTTCGCTCGTCAAGGAAGCGCACTCTTGTCAATCTATTGTTGCACTCTTGTGCCTTGTACATTTTTTTGTGGATCGTATTGGGGTCACTGTAGAACAGCATGGTGGCACATAGATGCTCGTACAGCCAAGTCTATCATGATACGGTCCTTACTCATTTTCCGACATATGAATAGGCAAGCAATTAAAGAGTGCCCGGAAAGGCGTGTATTCAATGAAGACTGAGATTTGGTACCTCGAAGAATGTCCGAGATCGAGCTGAGGATCCTGTGCGTCGTCTCTACGGTGTACAATGATGAAGAAACAGGTTTTTATACCTTACAGTTGGACTCAGGGATGATGGACAATAATGAAGAAGACGTGAAACAGCTTGTGCGAAGTTGAAGCTCCGTATTGGAGTGAAGCCGACTAGCTCTGTAACGAATCAACATCTTATTATGATCCGAAAAGGAACAACCTGCGCAAGCATCATGCATCAGTAATTAGTCATCGGTACTCATTACTCCATCAGTAGTCATTATTCAGCGCCTCAGCTTTGAGTGATGAACCAAATGAGAAACGATGGATGTATGAAAGTTGGAATTATGAAAGATAACAGAGTACGCAAAGATAAGAAAATGTCAATATGCCTGGGCCGCTTGAGGATGGTTGCACCAGTGTACCTGACCCCTGGTTTCAGTATGTACATATGTGGGTGTATACCCGTATGTATATTTCATGTACACTATTTTTGTTACCTCCGCTCGTCAGCCTGCCTTGGTGACCGGCACTGCTCAGGCTAATCACGTGATTCTCCCTGAGTGCTGACGGTGGTCAGGCCCTTGGCCTCAGGCCTCAGCGAGCCCGCGACTCAATCAGCGCCAGAACAGCGCTAAACGCCCTTGTTCCCATCACCAAACACATATGCCTCAAAGGCTCACCGCCGACCAGTGAATGGTTGGCCGGGCTCAACAATTACGTAATACATACTCAGCTCCTTTTCACTCGGCCGATAAGCAGAAAATCTTTTACGAATGGAAAGGTTTCTAGTCACGATTCATCTGTCATGACAACAATTTGAGGCCGTTACTTGACGCACCATTAGGTTTGCCTGGTGTCACTCCGATGGCACTGGAACAGGCCTCAACCCCGTTTCACTCGAGCTCTTGGCGGCTCCTGATAGTGTGTCCAGCAGGCTTTGCACTTTTCGCTTCACTGTTGCACTTCCAACTTCCCTGCCTTTACCTTGTACAAGTTGCACGACGTCTATTTGGCCATTGCACCCTACGACAGCCCTTCCTTGTCCGATCCTCTTATGTCACGCGCAAGATAGTTCTCGGACAATCTGGCACCAACACGAGCATTATTGACTGTTTCGTCCTATTCATTTATCCCGAAGTCGCACGCCTGTCAAGTTCCAATTTTCTAGAAGGCTCCAAGGTTCGACATTCTTACTGATTTGGGACGTTCACATTCATTCACGCCATGACATGGGCTCGAAGGCTTTACTGCTCAACTTTTTACAGAGTCATCCATATGAATTCAGGTGTTTCCTTATGCTGAAGCCGGACATTCAGCCTTTTTTAACTGATGTCTTTCGCCTCAAAGGGCGGACCATCGTTGCTCACCTTGACCGCATGCTCTCTGAAAGCACAGTTCCCCTGTCATGGCAAGAATGAAGATTCCGCAAGTGTCCCCGTCTCTTTACTTGAGACAGTCAATATTGCTTCCCAGAGTCTCTGCCGTCTTTCGACAAGACATATCTGATGTTGCCTAAATTCGGATTCCCCCATACCTACACCAAGTGCAGCTCCACTTCGATTAGCAGGAGAAGCCTATTTCGAAACCACAATTCTTCCATCCAATGCGGCGAATTCCCTCTTGAAAACTTGAACGGTTCTGCTCTCTGTTAAGGTCTGGCTGGAGAGGTGATACGGCCTCGAGTGAGCCCTAGACAGTAATCATTGCTCAACGATAACCGCTACTTCAAAGAAATGTGTTTTTAATTGTTAGAGAATCTTGAACCCGGCGAATACGCCACAGTGCTCACTGGTGAAGTCTGGTCAATTACATTTCAGTCAGATCCCAAGCATACGGACGCGCGTGTAACCTTGTCAACAACATATGTCCGCTCAAAGGCACAGCATGAAGGATCAAGACAGGTGCGAGCCAAAGACCAGGCAGATCGCACAATTACCCAACTAGAAAAAGTGGCACAACGGCTGCTCCCTTTACGGCTCCTAAGCCCACAATTTTCCTTGAGCACAGCGTTGGAGCATGGAAAGGACGAATATGGGGTGAAGAGATGATCGGAATTCGGGTAGCTCGGACACAATCCCAATGCAGGCGAGGCGCGAGCGAGCGTCATAAGAAGCGAAAAGCCCCAGCATCGCGCAAATCTGGCCCACCGACCAGCCTGTGTTTGCTACACTTGCAGCAGGGGCCGAACGCTTCGACAACCAATCCTGGTGATGACCGATGGCCGGCCGGTGACTGCGCCCCCCTTCTCATGGCGGCCTCCTGAAGTCGCTTGATCTACTTTGGGATTGGAAGCGGTGGCAGCATCGCGGGTGTACTGGCGAATGTTAGCTTCACTAGTGTTGGCTGATGGGTCGGTCGGGGTGAGCAGAATGGAAAGCAGAGTCAGCAGTTGCCTAGTGTAATAGGATTGATGCTGGACGCCATTCATCGTCTTCTCGTTCAAAGCCAAACCAGGAAACCTTGTACTTGAACTTGCCGCGATGGATGCGTGAGGCGAGGATCGTGACGATTGAGTAATGTTCTTGGTCGTCTACGATTTCTGGCGGTGGCGGAGCGACAAGTCGATCAGGGATGATGCTGAACTTGTATGGTTCGAGTTTGCTGATATGGAACCCGTCGTGTATCCTTATCTGTGGTGGAAGCTGAGGTCGAAATGTAAAATTCCCCATGCGCTCGACGATCTCTAACGGTCCTACGAATAGTTGCGAAAGCGCCCTCGATAGCTGCGTGTTTGCAATATGATCTTGTCGCAACAGTACGAGTGAGCCTAGTGCAAGAAAGAGGGAGCTTCGGATAGGGGTTGGTGGGTGTAATCCGCATACCTTTTCTTTGCATGCGCCAGTGCCTTTGGCGCGAGCTGCTGAACTTCTCACATATTCGACAATTAGCTTACTTGCAGCAGGAACAGAGGATGTGGCAGGGTGATGTCGCTGTGCAAAATGCGCAGTAGGCCACGTTAAAGGGTATTGTCAGGTTAAACAGAAGGAGCACTGTTAACAGCAAATTGTGTTATTGGGGGCCAGCTGACCCAGTCGCTCTGGAGATACTCTACGTAGCATCTCAAATAAGTTTCCCAGGCCTGAGTGGCTCATTCGGGTTACATGTTGGTAGCGGCATAATAAGCAGATAAACCCTGTGTGGCCTTGAATTGTCATAGGATTTCGTGGAAGAAAGTGCGATGCGAAGGCGAACCCCCGATCGGAAGCGCTGTGATTGGCAAAGAAATACCACATGAACCTCCCGGTCACCTTGTGAGAGTCGTCCGTACTGTGGTGGGGGTGAAGTTGACCAACTTGCTGAACAGGTCCACAATGATGAGGATTGCGTTCCATCCATCGCTCGAAGCGAGCGCCTTGATATGATCGGCCGACAGGTCATCCAATGTTGCTATGACTCCTAGAGCGGATCCAGGAAGCCATATGGGCAATGTCGTGGAATCTTCGATATTGACAGAGATCGCAAGTCGAGACGTAGTCTAAGATGGAGCCTCACATGCTTGACCACCAAGAGTGCTGAGTGAGTCGAAACGTGGTACCATTCCTTCCCTTGTGACCTGCGAGCGGAGAGTCATGAGCCAGATGCAGGAGCATTTATGAGCAGCTGAAGAAATGTAAATCTTGATTCTGATGTAGAGCAGATCTTCGATCCTGAATGGTTCAGAGAGCGTGGGAGATGAGGTGGTAATGACGAAATGGCCCAATAGCAGAACTGATCCGATAAATTCGATGGGGTCAAAGTTCTCGGAGCTTTCGAAGTCTCGGGATTTGCGTCCCGCAGCGCGGATATCTCTCCACTACTTCGCTCACAGATTCGAGCGACATCACTGAGGGTGCCTGCAATGCTTGCTCTCCTTCCCAGAGGTCGAAGCGGTGAGACATCACTTCGGCCTGGCTGTTGCCTTTGCTGGGTCACCAATGGATGGCAAGTCGAAACGGCATAAGCTTCTTGCACCAGCGATGTGAAGGAGACACAGCACTCCAGGGACATGACCGTTATTAGGTTCGGATGGCCGGGATAGACGTTAAGCATCTCGACCAACTCGACTTACCCCCGCCAAATACGGGTGCACTCGACAATGGGGAGAAGCTCTTTGTCTGCACTGGGGGAGCTAGTTGTGACGACGTAGCGAAGGTACTCGGTCCGTGTGCTACTGAGCTCTCCCTTCTCTGCTTCGACCACAACGATGTTCTCGATCAGGTGACGGAGGACCTCGCGCACATCAGCACAGTGGTGCAACGGATCGCGTGAGAAGACAAGTATATCGTTCAAATAGACCTATACTGTCGTATCTAGCAGATCCTTGAACATTACTTTCACGAGGGCCTGGAGAGTTGCATGAGTGTTTTTGATGTCAAGATGCTTACCAAAGTCTTGAACAATACATATCGTGCCCTGAACACCGTCGTGTCCTAGTGGCTGTTGTGAATGCGAAAGAGATTGTAAGCACCGTGGAGATAAAGCTTAGTGAAACGCATTGCAGCCGGCGAGCTGGCCAAACGTATGGTCGATGAGCAGAAAGGTGAACTTGTTCTTGACTGTGACATAATTCAACACTATGAGTTGGATGCAAAGCTGCGAGGAGCCCGAAGACGTCGCATGAACAAGATTGGAGCACCGAAGGGGCCTTTATCGGGCTTGTGAACCCCTTAGGCAAACTTTCCCACAGCCATGCTGCTAACTTTGCGAGTTCAGGACTGGGGGGTAGAGGCATCTGAAAGTTGGCTTTGCACACCCGACGAGATCGATCGCATAGTCGCTTGCTCGATATGGGGTGCAAGCTGTCGGCGCCAGACCTTAAAAGCCAGAGAAGAAGGTCATGATCGTGGCCGGGAATCGTCTGCTTGGGATACTCCTGGTATTCAGCCGAGTCTGTAAACAGGAGTACCGAGTCCTGAGCCGCAGAATTGTCAATGATGTCCTCCGGGGGAGTTAGAAAACCGGAATCAAGATGACGTGTTACAGGAGGGACACAGGGGCAGCAGCAATGCGTCAGCGCGAGCCAACAGAGCGAAACATGGCGAAGTACAAGGAAGCACATCGAAGCAGCACTACCTATAAATCATCATCGAGGGGCATGGAAGGCTCAAGAGGAAAGAAACAGGCTTCAGTGGCTACAAGTGAAGCCAGTGCCTTCTGGATGTATGAAGGGCCGCACACAGCAGCCAGAGTTCGTGTAGCGTAGAGAACGACGTCAGAACATCCTATCTAAGTCATAATCAGCCGGTCCTTCATGATGTTACAGGTCAAAGCCTGAAGTCCAAATTGAACGCTCAAGCGACATGAAGCAAAGGACCCAAATGGCAGCAAATTCGATCTCCAAGGGGGCCACGGCCAATATCGAGAAGCTTCATGGCGGCAAATACGATGCGAGTGGGCTTTAAAACCCCTATGCCAATGATTTAGGCGGCATGTGGGGGCTACGTGACTGGCACGGGGTCAGTAAACCCCTGAGGGGATGGCAGCATCATCACCGAAAGCGAGCGCAGACGAGAAGAGGCCTTGGCAACGCTGGTGCTTGTCATCAACGACGAGATCATTGACTCCATGTGCATGATGAGGCCAGCTAGGGAACTGTGGGACATGTTAAAGGCCAAGTATCAACCCAACAAGGGAGGCTCTTGGCCGTTAACAATGACTCTATAGTGAGCATTCAGGAGTACCGCGACCTCACCTGGAAGACGTATGGCAAGATCAAAACAGAAGGAGTTGAAATGCCAAGGCCGACTAACACCTTGTCACTTAGGCCGGACTCGGCTTACGTGGTGACAACATTGTCTAGATTTTCAAACACGTTGGCAATCATTTGAAAAGAGTACATAATGTCCCAGCATTACTCTAGGAGGGGTTTCAAGAGCTTCGCAAAAATGCCAGCAAGTCGCCTGGTACAGTCATGTTCAACAAGCATCCCATATATGGTGGCAAAAGAAAGTTACCTTGCAGGAATTGCGGTAGGGTCACTTGCAAAACGAATGTCGATCGAAAAGAAGCGCGCAGGGTCGCATCTCGGCGGAGAAACCGGCCGCCAGCTCGACAGATGCTATAACAGCATTCACCATTTGTAGTGTTGACATGCAGGCAGCGCATGAATGTCAACGACAAACCATCCTCGACGGAACTTCGCACCCCCTCACCCCTGAAGGCACTGCTCTCTCCACCAAGATCAAGGACTCTACCGTCATCAAGCTCACCAAATGGCAGAACAATGAAGGCAGTGCCCAAGGGCGACTATGGGCTTATCCGTGTCAAGTCCAACAACGGAAACGTCGTCGACATCTACCTCAAGAAGGCACTTGAGGTACAAGGTATGGTAGTATTGAAGGAATGGCGCATTACGACTAAGATCGAGTGCTCTGACATCTTGTTATTCTCTACGCTACACGAACTCTAGCCGCTGTGTGCGGCCCTTCATATATCCACAAGGCACTAGCTTTCACGTACAGGCTCTGAAGCTTGATTTTCTGCTATCGAACCTTCCATGACCCTATGGTGAATTATAGACAGTGCCGCCTCAACGTACTTCCTCGTACCTCGATATGGCTCGCTCCGTTAATTCGCGTGGACGTGCGGCCGTTACTCCAGTGCCATCCGAGATCTGCAGTGCGCCATGTAAGGTCTGCTTCATCATGAGGGCGATGGCCATTCGCACATCAATTGCGGTAGCGCCGTCCGAGCTTGTGGTTAGAGATCACCAGATCGTTCACTTAGGGTTAGCAATGCAATCGCTGACATGTCTTCCAGAACCTCATCTGCATTTGTCAAGACGGTGGCACCGATAGCGTCCACAGCTCGGTTTCTCTCTAAGGGGTTGTGTCCATCGTTCAGTAGAGCAAAGGTCCGTTCTGCAGCGGGTAGTGAGAAGCGTATCACCAACTCAAGCAGGCAGCTTAGGAGCCTATCACCTTCCCACGCTCTGATATGCTACATAACACATTGCAACGGCTCCGCCTCAAAGATGACTTACTCTAACATGTAAAGGTGACTCTACACACACAAGTTCCGCGAAAGGCTTTGTCGTTCTAGTAGACTACGCCTCAGGGTATATCGCTAGAGTACGGTCGATTCCCGCTCGGCACACGACACAGCCACTGCACCTCACGCTTTTTCGTTCCGACCCTATGGGCTGCCCGCGGAATTGACTCCCGATAACTCGGTGGAGTCCAAGGGCAAGTTCGTCGCTGACTCTTTGCCCACAAGGTTGTACACTTGTGCCCCTCTCTCCCCACAATCCGTCGGCCAATATCGCTTAGATGGTTGTCAAAGGTGAAGACGGGCTTGTGGGCCTGCACGAGCGAATCCACGCTTCAAGGCGTTGTTGTAGCAACGCAGTTGGCCTTGTCTACTTGACATGACCTTGCAAGCGTTAAATACCCATACACTTGGAGGCAGCAGCCGCATAACCCGCGACTCTTGTGTTTCTGCGCTCTGCACGCTTTCCGATGCCCTCCCTCTCGCAGACCCGCATCCCTCTAATACCCTCTCACCGCTGCATAGCGCAAATCTGTTCCGTGATGCTGCCATGGACTGGCACGCGACGCAATAGCGTCAGAGGCATGTTCATTTGTATCGACAGCAGTAGCTCATGCACTTCTCCATCAGGGCAAAAACCATCGAGGCAAGTTGGCGGGTGGGCCGCCGGGACAGAATTTTCTCCGCGCATATGGTCCCTTTTAATTTGTCAAGCAGGTGCGCAGCAATGGGTACGATCTGGCCAATGGGCACGAGACTTTTTTCTCAGATTAAACGTCCTCCCACTGACTACAGCCTGTTGCCTAGCAAGGTCATAATTTTGGGTGTTGTTATGAAGAATGGAATGAAACACGTGACGATGCATGTAGCCCTATGGCGACATGGGGCCCTCACCATCGGCACATCCACCAGTATCTCTCTTCTCCCCCACTTATCACCCATACTCGACCATTTGTAGGCTCCCCAGACATGTATGAAACTAATCATTCCTGCCTTCATAAAGGGCTTCTACATCTCTGAGGATTGAGCCAGTATGATCGCCGGCGATCACAAGAGTCAGAAGAGAAGCGGGCAAACCTGGGTCGACAAACTACTTCCAGGAAACCGCGGCGCTCGTCATGATGCCACCTAGCAATCTCCTGGGCGTTTCTTGCGTGCAGAGTACGACTCTGGTCCGTCAGAATCGCCACCTACACCGGTATCCAGCGCCCGACCCACCCGTCGTATTGGCAAGCATGGTGTTGCAAGCGGTCAGCCGCGTCATTCGACCTGGTGAGGCACCAGAGGCGGCCAATGGAGGCGTGATTGATGAGGGAATCGTCTAGCAACGAAGCGCCTATGTGGGGCAGTCATTCCGCGATGGGATCAGATGGTGAGTCAGTTGGCAATTGTGCTCTTTCGAGCGCCAAGTCAGGTTGGGCCGACCAAATGCACCTGCTGTCCAAAGTTGGAGTGGGAATGTGCTGAATGAGGTGGTAAGTACACATTGTATATAAGCCCAGTGATCATCTGGATTGTCCCCCTAAATTGTAATCCAAGAGGATTTCGAGGAAAGTATGAATATCATGAGCCTCTGCTTGTCATCATCAAGAAAGGTCAAGAGGGGGGCGTTCAGTAATCGAACTGGCAATCCTCATACCGATAGTGACCACCCTTTTTCTGACGATCTCCCACCAGAAGTTACAAGTTAAATGAGCTATATTTGATGAAGGAAATGTAACGTGCGTATAGAATGCCTCATAGAGGAAGATGTAGGTTTAGCAAAAGCCTGACGATGTATCCAAACTTTCCTCGCGAGATACTAAGCACAAATGAGGGAGAACAACAAAGGTTGCACGCAAGCTTGGCGAAAGCATCGCGTAGACGACCGGTGCCATTTTTCGAGATCTTAAGACTTGAAAGTGATGGTGGAAGGCTGAAGTTCCCTGCAATGCGATGTTGTACGACGCCCTTTGTATCTCATCGACAGCCGGCTAGACGTTGCTAGCGACTCTGGCAATGTGCTAACAGCCAATATATACCTAAATACCGTGCATCAGATTCACAACCTGAGCCACTTCAGTTCGGTATGGAATATCTGCCCGTAACGGCGCCTCTCGTATCTGCTATTTGCGCCAGCACCACCCTGTGACATTGCATCAGGAGGTGATGATCAAGGATTGGTATGCATGCGTTCTTTCTGCCTAAGTCAATGGCTGACGCTACACTACAGGAGCTAATCGAAGGGTGGCACTGTAGCGCCTACCTTTTCAGCTTGAGCTTGAGCTTTGGAGGGGCCACATTCTGCATTGACCCTGTTGGTGCATCGGCTGGTGGCGAAGCAGCAGAAGGTCCATGCATGCCGGGAATGAGAGTGCTGGACATTCCAACGTTCATTGAGTGTGATGCCTGGCCTGAAGCAAGACTGGTAGGGGTACCAGTTCCCGTCGGCGACTGGCCAAATAATGGACAAGAGGTATTGGTGGACATATGGCCGACTTGACCGCAACGCCCGCAGACTCGCTAAACGTCGGACGTGACGGACAAGACTCTGTGAGTGGAGCTGCATCATGGTATCGGATCAAGTAGCTGAAGACGGACACACCTTCGTGGAAGCCTTGTGAAGCTTCGGGAATGGCGACAACGTTCCTTCCGCCGCGGCCTTCGCTTGTTTGCGCTGCAATCGACGGTCCTGATTCTTTTGTAGCTGGCCGATTTCTGCAGCCAAACGTTTTCTACGAGCGGCATCAAGGTCGGCATCACCTGTGGGCACTAATGCTTCCGTTTCAGTCTGGGCGTCTTGTAGTGCATGCCGATGCCTCATGTACGCATCAATGACTCCTCTGTCACGGACAACCTCTGTGTACCATTTTCCCTCCCGCTACAAGCAGAGACTGACATCAGCACACTTGCAGTAAGTGTCGCCAGCCTTGTCCACACTCACCTGTCGACGAATGCGAAGAACCTTGTTTGCATCATCTTTAGCTCCAGCATAAGCTTCTTCATGTTCTTCAAGCGTTTGAGCGGCCTTAGCAGCTTCTGCCTCCGCCACATACGTTTTGATGGCGCGCTGCAAAGGCACAAGGTCCTGAGAATGGATCCGTGGCGGGTTTGGGGAAGACAGGCTCTGCAGTTGCTGGCGCCAAATCCTTGTGATTTCAGACTTGTAGATCAGTTCTTGCTCTGCAACATTGTATTTGTGTCCAGACTTGCTCATGGCTTCGGCCTCCGCAGCAGCTGAGTGCAATTAAGCAAGACAAGGTCAGCATGGAATCACTCTGGGGTGCAATTTCCCTCCTCACCTTTCCTCTCTTCTGCACCCTCCCCTGCGGCGACAAAGACTTCTTTCATAGACACTCGAATGAAGCTAAATGCGTCTCCCCGTCCTGAGGGATCCCCCTCGCCATGCAAGGCAAGCCTTGCCTTTTTCTCGCTTCCGCTCAGAAAGTTCTTGCTGGCAGCCCATGGGGCCAACGACTGCTCGATCTCATTGTCACCCTCGTCCTCATCATCACCATCCTCCGCACTTTTATTAAAGCCGGCATCCACAAGACGTTGCTGCCCGGCTTGCATACTCTCACAGAGAACCATGTGCTCTGGGGGAAGCTGCTTCAGGAACTCTGCTTCGTCTGGCGCAACCACATTCGCTTTGAGCTTCCAGTAGCCTTGATCGGGGTCCCCAGCTCTCCTATTGTACTCCATAAATTCCTAGAAAAGCTTTCATTAGTCAATCAACTTGTCCTAAAGATATTAAGATACTAACCTTAAGCCTTTGCCGCATTTGCAGCTCATTTTGATCGGGAAAGTAGCGCATCAAGCGATGTATCTTGATACGCTCGCCTTTGCTGCGCTGGACAAGTTTGTGTGCAATCATTTGCAATCGCGTCTTGATCATATTCGTGGCAAGCCTCGCATGCGGCCCCGGAACTTGCACCGCAGGAAACAATTGACCGACAGTAAAGACGTGAGGTATTTCACGCAACAGGTACGAGACGTTGTTCTTTGTGGTGTGCCTATAACCCTCGCCAGGAAAAACCGATCAGTGTTTAGTTTCCACGGCGCGTGTGTTCGACCCACCTGATGAGCAGGAAGTCTCCTGCACGAGCCTTTTGCTTGAAGAGTGGGGCTCGTACCAAATTATTGTACAGTGTAGGTTGTATTTGTCCGGCCTCGACCTGGCCGAATCCCATGAAAGGAGACTCATCTGAGACATCCAACACGAAGGGCTCGCCAACTTCGCTCTATAGCAGGAACATGCGTTTGTCAGCGCACTGTGGGCGCACATCGCCACAAGTTCGCGGAGCTCACCTTGGGGATATTCTCGTCCTTGGCATTCTTCTTGCGATAGTAATTGACAAGAACGTGACCCATTCCGAGGTTGGACAGCACGAGGGGAAATTCCTCCTGCACTTTACGTCAGGAGGCTGAGCATGCACAGAATCAGAATATATGAGGGATGCTCACTGAGTACTCGTAGAGAACAAAAGGGTTTGCGTCCCGAAGAGTCAGATCGCGCGTGCTGCGGAGTATTTCCGACGCGTCTTTGCCTTTCTTGACTTTGCCGCGATCTTCTCTCTTTTTGCGCGAAGAATGTACCCGACCGAAATTAATGGGGATATTGACAGGGAACTGCATCGCTGGACGATGAAATGACTTGACCTCGCTCTTGGCCAATCGTGTTTTGTACTGGTGGAGCGGGGAATGAGTAACGAATAAGTCCAAGAGGGTCAAGTTTACAGTACCCAACAAAGCTCACGAATGGCAACTGAAGCTTGATAGCTGGCCCCGCATGCTGTACCACGAGTTGACCGAGCGTCTGCCTGACCTTATGCCTATGCTCCCGAGGCACTTCGTAAAAGCGATCATTGGACAGGTTGAGCGGATTAAGACTAGCGGCAGCCCGCGCTGCTCTGGAAGACAGGCCTTGCGTGCTGAGTTGTGGCGCAGAAGGTCCAACTGTGAGACATTTGTTAGTCGCTGCTCATCAATTTATCACAACTCATTGGAATATCTCCTCACTTGGCGTGATCACCTGCTCCTCAAATATCATCTCCGGATCGTTCGGATCGAACACTAGGGCTACTGCTGGCAGGGGCGTGTCCTCCTTCCACCGAATAGCACCTTCCCAACTTTCCAGTGTTGCACTTGACCGCTCATACTGCATGTCACCACCACCGATAGGACCCCTGTGGACGGCCCAAGTTAAGCATCAGGCGCTGATATTAATATGAGCGATTTCTTTGATATTGCCAGAAGCTCACCCTGCGTGCAATGAGGCTGCAAACGTTTCCCAATCCTCGACAGCGAGGCTTGGGTCTTTCAGGCAGGAGTCGATGGTGGAAAGATGCGCTGCAGGTGACCGATCAATCTGCTGGAATCGGTGTAACGGCACACGTACGCGCACCGATGCTCGTACTGAAAGTGGCGCAGCCTCAGAACGGCTCAAGACTTACAAGGGGAACGATGTTATTAACGGGCCTGCCAACCTCTGTGACGGGATGCAACCTACACTGGCTCTTAAACTGCCCTAGTCGTCGCCTTTTGGTCGGTGGCGGACCCGAGAAAACATCCGTGAAGTTGAGGATTGCACGCGATTCGAACGTTGGAAGAAGCCTGCGTAACTCCTCAGCCGGGGAGACTGGTGACACATCGGAAATGTGTCACCAGTCAAGGCCCATCTATCAGTTCTGGTTGAGATCAGAAAGCAGAAATGTAACACACCTTGAGATGCCAAAGCGGGCATCAAAGACAGGCCCATTTGGTAATAGTGATCTGCCTTCTTTATATGGTTGTCTGCACCCAATAACTCCTCGGCAGACTTTGCTGCATCAGCACCGAAGTCTGCGTTGTCCTCGTCTTCATCTTCGAAATTGTCATTGTAGATCTGATCTGACTGTAGCTTGCCCAGCGCAGCTTGGGTGCCTTGAATCTTTCCGCCAATTTGACTCAGCTGTTCATGCGAGAAATCCTCCCCCAGGTCCTTGAGAAGGCGGCCCAGTTCAAGCCCGAAGAGATCCGCTGATACGCCCTGCTCATCGCCTGCGTCCGACTCGTCCGCCATCGTATTCGACGCCGAATGCGCTATCTCAATCGTCTAGCAGGCGATCTGCTTCTTAATTCGAGTCAGACCGTTGTGCAGAGAGTTTTAGGCGATTAAGAGGGAGGTCAAATTCTCTCCATACATAAGAGGGAGTGAAGGAGAACTATATGCATAAGGTATGTATGGAATCACCGAATCGGTAGGGAACAGAATGAAATGTGTAATCGGAGCTTTTGTTGTAGGACTTGAGGTTAGGCCGGCGGCAGCTCACCCGAGATCCGCAATAGCGTTTTGACGGACCGAAGGCCCCCCCCCGCGCACAGTTGTTACTAGCTGGAGAGTTGGCGTTGGTGTGGATGCTTGTAAACTAAGCGACTGGCATGCAAAATGTAGTCCAGAACCAAATAAAGCGCATCAGAATCGGAATCAGAACAGTCTCATCACGTCCACCTCACAATTTCAACTGCCAAGATGTCAGGTCTTTTTCACTGGGATCCACTACAATGTTTAAAAGCACCGCATGGCATTGCCCTTTGAGATGCGTTTGAAGTCCCTCAGCCTATTTTAAACTCTGGTTAGCAATACTGCATCAGCCACAACATGTCACGAGAGCGTCACTCAGCGCAATACAAACGAGGCCTCGCACCCATGAGCATTACTCCTGCAACTTCAAACCGAGCAGCGAGCAGCGAAGAACTCCGAGAAATGTATCGGCCGTGGAGCATGTGGCGAGCACGAGGAATGCAAGCGCGCAAACGGCAGATCAGGCGTCAGAGACGAGTCTTAGGGATAATTATCGACCAGGTCTCCTTGTGGACACATATCGTGACCGTTGAAGAGCAGTGCAGTTGTAAACTTTCTTGAAAGCCTAGGGCAATATGCTTACAGCCTAAACGATCGTAGGCGTACCATGCAAATGACAAAAGGAGGAACATTCGCACGGTAAAGGATCGCCCTCAAATGCCAGACTCTCGGTCCTCAGAGCTGTACTATCATGTCTGGGCGGAAATCCCACAGACGAGTCTAGGGTGCAAGTGAGCATGTCTCGTCGAGATTCCATTTCATCATGTGTATACGCAAACATCCCTTGTTGATTGAGTCAACGATCACGAAAGGAGGACAAGCGTGAGAAATAGCCAGGCCTGTAAACAGCAGTCATGGAAAGGAAAAACAGTGCTGCTTAATCCAAAGTCCCTTGGCCTATTATAGTTCGAGGAGGAAAGTACGTTCAGATGGCTACCTGGTTTACTCCACAGCTCGAAGGCGTGCCTTACCTCTCTCTGGATCCTTCATGACGATCACACGTGTCTCACTAGAGGAAATAGGAGCAACTGGCGTCAAAATCCGCTGTAAGCGGGATTTTCTTGAATCTGACAACTCACGGGCCAAGCTTTGCATTTGCCATTCCTTGCGGGCTGATCAGGATGAATTGAATTCTTGAATTATGCTGCCCCGCGTCCAGGATCATCTTGGTCGCAATGCTTCGATTTCCGGCATCCATGAACACATCGAACTCGTCCAAGCAACGAATGGGGCAGTTGATAGCCTCCCACAAGGAGAGCAGCAGGCAGATCGTCGAAAATGATTTCTCACCGCCCGACAGCGCACGCGGGTCCTTCTCTTTCCTCAACTTTGAGCCGCTACCGTCATTTGTGCTTGCGTCCGTGCGCACCTGGTAGCGTGGAATCTCCGATCCGTATGTGAGCAACGGCCACGAAAAGTTAGATGCATTGATCGCACTTACACGTATCTGCAGCCTTCCTGGTGTTCTGCTTCCATCCTCTTTCTCACCTGGATGCTCAAATTGAAGCGTCCCGGCGAAGCCACGGTGTTCAAGGTGACTTGTGAAGAGGGCTTTGGCACGGATCGAAATAAGGCTGCGCCATTCGTGCCAACGCTGCATACGCTGATGAATCGAGTTTTTGAGGCTCTGTGCAATGGGCATATCAGGCAAGGTAGATATTCGCTGCATCACGCTGCAACAGGCATCGGGGTACATGCTCACCTTTTGAAACCTTTCCAATGTCTCAATCTTGGTCTCCACGTCTCGCATGGCCGCTTGAGCAGCATCGAGGCGCATTTTGGCATCTTCCACCCCCATACCTCCGGTGCTGTGAGCGAAGCCGGTGACATGGCGGTCAGTACTTTTCCCGAGACATGCAACTATCAAGACGTACTTTTGAGCGACCGTCTCCATTTGTTTTTCTATAGCGGCAATTTCCTATACGCGAGTTGTAAGGTAAATCCAGGAAATCCAAGTTGGTTGACGCGGACAGTGACCGTACTCACCTTTTCGAGTTTTTGAGGAGTCATACTGCGAGGCAAATCCATGTGTTGGATTCCTGTTTCTTCCTGTGCTTGGCGTGTGAGCTCCTGATTGTATGAAGAAGTCATACGTCAGCACTCAACTCGCTCTGGCTCATTGCAAGGGAACTTACAGCAAGGTCCTCTTCTTCGTTCTTGAGAACCTCCCGCTTCTGAACAAGTTCGGCTTCGTAGAGGCCAATCTGCTTAACGTAATGTGCGCGATCTTGCTGATGTTTCACTCGCCTCAGAGCTTCTTTCTCAATGAAATTCTGCGAATAGGATCATTACCACACGTCCATTCGGGTCCAGGACACGTCTGAATCTTAGAGACGCACCATGATCTTAGTTTGACCACTTTGCCTCTCCTCCAGTTGCTTTCGAGCCTCCGCATGTCTCGCCTCTATCTCTTGCACCTTTTCTTGGGCAGCGCTCAATTCGGTCTGGGCGCCGCCAAATTGGCCAGCGACCTGATCCATCTGGACCTTTACGTCCTGATCGAGGAGAAACGGCTCATTTCAGTGAACTCTTACACGCCAAAAGACGAAAGAAAGGTTGGACGCACATCTAGCATCTCCTGCAAATGCGCCACGCTGCTAGACTCATTATCCTGAAGACGAAGGGTCAGCTGCTGAATCTCGTCGTCAGCTTTGCGAAGCGCGGCCTTGAGAGCTTTCGAGGTTTCCTAGACACCAAAGTACATATTTCAGATGCTGGCTTCTTTGAATGCGCGATGTTGGCGAGAAGGACCTCACCATGGTGCGATTCAATTCCTGCTTTTTCTCACGCAATTCAGCTTTGGCCTTCTCTGCTGCCTCTGTCAAGAGACCTTTGTTCTGTTCGATTGCCACTCGCTCTTCACGGTAATGACTACGGTGCAATAGTCAATGAGCAAGACTGCTTAGCCACACGCTGGTCAGTATTACTCACGCCAATTGGGCCTGATGATCCTTGCTCAGGCGGGTGGGGCCGTGAGGCGAGTACAAAGTCTCAGTAGAGGAACCTCGGTACCTTCACACACACAGAGAGGGAGATAGGATGTTAGATACCACGCCGTATGGTGCAAAGCATCTAACGCTCACCCTCCGGTAACTTTGAACATGTCTTGACTAAAGCAGACTTTGACATTCGGCAGGTGCCTTCGAAGCAAAGCATCGCCGTCGCGGCGTTGTTTGACAAGGACGCCTTTCTCAATGTGATGCCGGATGATCAATTGCCTTTTCACAAAGTCGCTTTGGAACTATGTAGCGAAAATTCGTTTCAGTACATGAGATGGCATACAAAATGGTTCTACAAGACATGAGACTCACCTCGAGCGTGCGGAGAATTGTCAAGTTTTCTGACCCCGGTTCACCGGAGCTGTAATCGAAGGGCTCGTCCGATGCTTTCAAGATTGGAATTCCGTCGCTGAAGGAGATCGGGTTCAGAGAAGGTTCCAGGGTAAGGTACGAACACATGCCTACCCACCCTCTGTACTTTCGAAGAAGACTGTTCAAGCGGACGCGGTCCTCTTCATTGGTGACGATGAAGGCATTCAAGGCCTTGTCCAGAACAGCTTCAATCACCGGAAGCCATGCCTGGTCTTTTAACGAGAGTAAAGTTCCGATGGGCCCAATCGGTTTTTGCCTCCACTGTTTGTCTTGGTTGATCGCGCGCACAATATCTGGCATGTTCCTACCGTACGCCGTCAAATGCTCGCGAGACGCGTTCGTGATACTGGTGATTCTTGCATCCAGATCTCTGAGCCTGGCTTGGCCGCGAGCCAAATCCTCATCTGCATTCGCTGAAGCGTGAGTGAGTCCGGGTAGCTCAGATTCCAGCACGTCTTGCTTGGCGAGCAACTGGTCCGAGTTCTCTCGGAGGCTTTTCGCTTTCTCTTGCAACTCCATTCGGCGGACATTCCAGGTCTCGGCTTCTCCCTGACGGGCAATCTTTTTGAGCTCGTCATCCAGCTGTTTCTGAATGCTGGTCTGCTTGGCCTTGAAACTGGCATACTCATCATTGATAACGTGGAGTCTATTCTGTGGTCTCAGGAATTGCGCAATGATCAGCATCGAGCAAACCGTGACAATTCGCTCGATATGTGCGCTAGTAGTCTTGTATAGGATACGTACTTTCGCTTGATGCTCCGCGGCGAGCGCAGCGGCCAGTTCCTGCTGCACTGCGGCCTCATTGGTCTGCAGATCATCATCGACTCCCTGATCCTTATCTTTCTCTTCTTCCAGCAGTGAGATGGTCGCATTGGCATGTTCCAAAGCGGCCTGTGGTGAGACGAAGAGACAAATGCTTCAGCAAAGGAAGATGAATCAGTCAGTGCCGCACGCAGTCTGACCTCTGCAGCCTCCAATGCTGCGTTTGCTTTCTTAATCTTGCCCTCTTGAACAGCAACATCCTCCTGCGCCCGGTCCCGAGTCTAAGGACATAGATTACACTCAAGTTTAGCATCACCATGGGGATCACCGTGCCAATCGAACTTACATTGCGTTGCACGGCAACTTGACTCCAGATGTACTGAGTGCCGAGATGTTCCAACCTCGACTTGCTCAAGCGCTGTTTCTCGAACAAGGCGAATCTCCTGCGCTTCTCCTCTAAATCTTGCTTGAGCTCAGGCAGTGTCTCCTTATGCTTGCGCGCCAGACCTTTCATCTGAATCTCGTGTGATTTCATGACATCCATTTCCTTAGCCAATTGAGAAAGCTGCGTGCCTTTAAGGAAGAAGAGGTACTTGTCGTCTGGATTAGAAGCACTCAGGAATTGACGAGCAGAATCTTGACTCAAAACAGACATTGGGTTGTCGACTTGAATGTCCATGTGGTCACACATTGCATCAAGCTCCTCGCGCTTGGTCGTCTTGACTCGGTCGTCTTGACCTTTAAGCTTCCAGCTCCCGCCACCGTCTGCGTTGATGCGACGAACGATGGTGATGCGATCGCCGTAGACGTCATGCTTGAAGGCTTCCGATCCTGTGTTCTTGATTTGCAGAATGACCTCGGCAGCACTGCGAAGAGGGAAAACAGACGGGGGAACGCGTATCAGTTGTGCATGCATTGCTCAAAGGAGGGTTAGCGTGCTCACGATTCCCCGGACTTGACGAAAGATTTGAGACTGTTACCTCTGTTTGTGCAGCTCGCCTTTCCACCAAGTGCAGCGGTGATCGCGGTCAGGACAGCGCTCTTGCCACCTGTGAGGTAAAATTCAAATCGTTAGAGCCGATCACATCATGTATGTCAGCTTGAAACTCACTTCCGTTGTTGCCAACGATGAAATTGGTGTTGGGACCAAGCTGTACACTCAGTCGCTTGTGGCACATGAAGTTGAAAAGCTCGACCTTTTCTATGACGCCATAATCAGCCTTCTCCTGCAAAGCAGCATGATGCGTCAGGTCAGAAGGATCCGAGGGTCCACAAAGTGCGTCAGCAGGGCCCAGCAGGTATTTTCAATCTGCTTGGGAGTGTACCACGCACGTGCCTAGAGACCGGACGGCTTCTGTACTCTTCGGCGAGCTGCGTGGCCATCTGATCGGCATAATGCTCGGTCTGCCGAGCCAGGGACGATGACTGATTGCTGTCTTCATCATCGGAGGCATCGTTGCTCTGAAGACGCGCCCTTTTGGTCTTGGGAGGCCCATTCTGCTGTTGCACGACGGTTCGAGTAGCGCATGTCAGCTTCCACCAGCATTTTGACGCGACAATCATGGCTCCACTCACAGGCTCATGGACGATTGGAGAGTCCGCGCGGTCGTACTCATCGTCGGAGGCGCTTGCATCTGCATACCTCTTTCCCTGAGCCATGACGCTGCAGTGGCCTCATCCTCACTCTGGGGGACAGCGAAGAGCAGGATACTTCCGCTGCTTTTGGCCTTTCCTGTTTGCAAGAATGAACCGCAAGGAAGTCGGATTGTATGTGATCTCAGTGCAAGAAAAGGTGTGTAGCAAGTACATTTGAAGCCTCCTGCTGCTCGTCTCCTCTGTGCCTGATGATAAAAGGAAAGGATTGTGCTGCGTTGTGCTTGACTGACCCTACTGACGCGTCGCGACTCGAAGGCTCACTGCGCACTCAGTGTAAGAGGAGTGTGTCAGTGTAAGTGCCATGGGCAGTGAGATGGTGAGACGGTGAGAGACTTGAGGATGTATATGCACTGCACGTGATGTGCTCACTCAACTCGTGAGATGGGGATCATCGCCTGGTACGACTCTCTTTGGGCCGTGGCACGTGCAGGTTGTTCGCATGTCGAGTGGACATGGAGCATCTGGTGCACTTGTAAAGCCATGCAACCTGTGGCTCCCACGTGTGCAAGCCTCCGCACTCGATGGGATAATTGAATGCACCATCGCGATCTTACCATCCCCGCATCTCTGCACAGTCGCGCAGTGCGGCAGATCGCACCTCCATGCTCCATCCACTTTCAGGGGCTTCGCGCCAGGTCGCATCGTGCGCGGAGTGGCGAAAGCCATCGCTCGCATCAGCAGCACAGCTCATCCACCATTGATCCTTTTGGCTCCCCATCCATCTGGTAACTCTTCACCACCACGCGAGCCTAAGGCCCCCCTTTAACGACTTTTAACGCCAGCAAAACTCCAGCTACGAGCCCTGATACCCTGGTCATCGACCCTCACAATTACGACCTCGCAAGGACGACGACACCGACGACGCTTGACGACTATCAGACACAACGTTTCAGCCCTGAAGCTCGACGAGGTCCATCATTGACCATGTGGTGGGTAACCTACAGGCCGCGTCCCACGTATGAATGTGCACAGCCATGCTAATACAACTGGTACTTGGACAATTTTATCGTTTGCGACTCTCGCAGGTGTGACAACTGTCTACTCAGTGAGTTCAGCCTGACCCATTTCGATCTTCTGCATCCGCAGGTCGATACAGCCCACTGAAGAACTTGCATCCACTTGCCGTTTGCAGTATTCCCGCTTCGTGAGCTACGACGATCGTGTGCATTCCTAGGCCTACCGACGCGGATTGCTGATGCCCGTACTTGTTCGTTTGAAATACGGGACATCTGCAGGACATGGCGCCATGGCCTGGTGCATTTTCATCGCCGTAAGTTATTCTCGCTTCACTGCTGCCCCCCAGGATGCGCTTTTGACACCATCTTCCGTACTCTGCGCATACAGCTCTACAATCTGGCGGGGTCAATCCTCCTCTTCCGAGACGGCCAATATCTCTTCTTTAACTACCCAGAGTGTGTCGCATCTGAGCCATACATGCATAGTTGTCGCTCTCATCGCGTTCTGACCCCACCCTTGCATTGCAGGTGGCAGGTTTATGGAGGCATAGGGATGGCAGTTATGTCAATCTGCATTATCAACATTATCGCTTACGGCAACACATCTTACATGTGGACGCGCGTCTGCTTCTTCCTTTGGCCCGTCATCCTAGTGATCTCAGCCGTCCGTGCCGCTGTCATGCGTGGGTATGCCCAATTCGTCTCTCATGGGGTTCGCGACTCACTTCCAGTTTCCTGTCCTTTCAGTGTTCCAACTCAATCGCCAACAAGCCAAGATTATTTGGGAGTGAGTGTTCATTGATCCGTCTTGTCGTTCCATCGCCTTTGACGACATTGACGACTCGTCTTCCCATCCTCAGGTGCAACAATGGAGGCCAGCTGTGGGGCGCATCCGTCGAAGCAGGCTATGCAAACAGCTCGACCACCATGCCATCGGGGCTATGCTCGGCCGGCTTCCACAGCCTTTACATTGCGTTTGTGTTGTCCCTCGCAATTGACTTTGGCTTCCAACTATACGCCTACTTCATGAGCTGGCGTTTCCTCTCCCGCATCCGCCACTACTACGCTCTCGCCACCCAAGATAACATCTACTCGTTCTGACCGACGTACATTTCTTTTTGCATTTCAAGGTTTGCATCTTGGCTTTGTGCCAGCCCATGGACGATCTGTAGACATATCGCGGCTCACGATGGAGAATGCATTACTGGGATCTTTTCGAGAAGGGTACATACGTATGAAAATTCATTCGTAGGGGTTCCAAACCGTTCTCCCCTTCTGGCGTTTGGCCTTGAAATGTTTCTTCGAGCGGGGAAGCTCTGCGGCTTCGTCGTTGCCAACACTACCAGCATCTCGGCCATCGGCTGCGATGCGACCTCGAAGAGATGCGCCGGGCGCTCCTTTGCGTCCTAGCATAGTAGGTCGATCGCTGTTTGCAGAAAAGAAGGCCGCGTCGATACCGTCTGAAATGGGGGTGGCTTTGACGCGAGCATGCGGTGTGCCTTGCGAGACTGTGGAATCGAAATGCTCGCCTTTGCCCCTTTTTGCCAACTCTTCCCGGAGCTTCTCCCTCTGTGCAGCATTGAAATCATCGGGGTCAACGCCTTCTGGCGGGTTCGCGTAAAGGAGACGGGCATTGACGTAGTCCTTGAGCACGTAGCGCGCTGCACGCGACTCATCAGGGTTCCCTTGCCCTTGTCGGGCAAAGCCGCGCGCAACTGGCGAAGGGAAGATGTGCAGTGATCAGCGTCCCATTCGGCCGCCTATGACGCACTTAGACTCACTCGCATAAGCCGTGAGCAACTCGAGGCCAGTGTACTGTTCATCAGCTATCAGCTCTCCTGTACGGATTTTGATGCCGTAGATCGCTTCCGCAATATCTTTTGGGATTCTCTGTGCTACGAGCTGAGCGGGGCCTGTGTATTCTCTCAGCTGGTCAATCGGCAGGACCCCGTCGACAACGAGCTCTGCTGCTGTTGTTGCGAACTGTGGGAAGACGAGGCCAGGGCAGTCGCACAGTACGGTAGTCGGACTGAGGTGCAGTGTCTGGAAATGCTTGGTCTTGCCTGGTGTAGAGCTGACTGAGACTTTCTTGGCGCCGATAAGGGCATTGATCGTAGAAGACTTGCCAACATTGGGATATCCAACAAGTCCAACGATTAACTTTCCTTGCTCCGCATGCCCGATGGCAGATGCTCTTTGATCTGGAAGCGGTGCACAGCGCTCGAAAAGGGCCTCTAGCTCGCAGACTGTCAGGATACGCGAGCTGTCTGTGGACGCCCCGCTCTCTCCCAGCGATGCGCCACTGAGATCATTCGCAACAGAATCAACTTCTGTTGACGCTGCCTCATTAGCCTCCTGGATGGCAGCGGCATTGGCGGCGCTGAAGAAGGCGTATGTGATACCTTGCGCATCAAAGTATGTCGCCCACGCCCGCCTAACGAGGAGCAACAATTTCAGCTGTGATACGTTGGGACGAATTTCCGACAGTTGGCGATAAAACTCTCACCTCTGACCTTCGTTCAAAAGATCTGCCTTATTGATGAGTAAGAGATTGCGTCGTTTCCTTGTTGCAGTTGGGAACTCCGGAGCCACGTCTTCCTCGCCTTGCATTTTCGCTTCATCATCCATCTCCAGAACGTAGCGCTCCAGGTCCTCGCAGCGAAATCGCAACGGATTTCTCGCATCTACGATTTGAACAAGAAGATCGCTGCGCTCTATGACCCTCCAGAGCTGCCTCCACACTTCAAGATTGCGCTCAAATGGGGTCAGAACGAAGCCCATACCTTCTTGCAGCTGTGCTAAACTTCTGCGCCATTCGAGAAAAGAGTCTTTCTCTGTGCGGTCAAGCTGGTCTTTGGTGCTCTCGCTGCTCCACTTCGGTCTGATGTGGAGGAGAAAGTCGATGTCAGTACGGCGGCATGAAATTTTCATTCGGCGCGGAAATCCCAGTTACCTTCTCGGTACCCGAAGCTTCTGCCGATTCTGCTTGTGCTTCTTCCGCACCTCTTCCTCCTCTTCGCCGGTGAGCAAATAGGGATTGTGCTTATTTTGCAGGCCAGCTTGCGCGCTGATGACTGTGACGTTGCGTCGCTCTGCTGTGAAATCTGTGTCTGCCATCTGCGCGGTATTGAGGAATTCCTCCAAGTCTCCCTCCTGTGTCACTGATTGCAACTTCATCCAGCTGGGCTGGTGCCCGCCAGTATCGGTTGTGTGATGCTGGCTTGAACCAACATGCTGAGCTTCCTTAGCCTTGCGGTTCATGATGGCTCTCCCAAGGCCGACATTTTTGCGACTCGTCGGGAGCGGCTGTAAGCGGCAGAAGAGGTTGGGAGATGGGGTATGCGATGAGCTGTGTTCAACAAGACTGTTCAAAGCAAGACTGCAGACTCACCATTGCGACGTGAGACAGCTGCCGACAGAGGAATGGGGGCGGCCCGTGGGTCGAAACGTTGCGAGCGAGCCAGCTTGCGAGCTTATCCGGATCCAGTTGTACGAAAGGCGCACTGAGTCTTATTCAAGCCTGTTCGATAGCTGGCAGTGGAGTCTCAGCGTGTATCATCCGCCGTACAGTCGCAACTCGCAGGGTCGCAAATGTGCATTGCAGAAGCAAGACCGCAAAATATACATCCATCACAGGGAGCCAACAGCCGAAATATCTGACAGTTGCGTCACATTGCACCGAATGTCGTCCTTTTACTCCCTCCAGAGAATGGAGTTCCGAACTCCGTCTTTGCTTCTCCTTCCAAGTTCCTCAGTTCCTCTCATCTCTCCATTATGTGTTACTTTCTATACCATCTTTCCAAGTAAATGATACCAACCTGTCCCTCAGACCGCCACGCGCTTTTGACATAGACAAGCTCGATTGGTAGCTGCTCCATAGCGTCTGCCGCCTGCTGAAGGCAGCTAATTGCATCTCTCAAAGGCAGACGCATTTCCCGTCCGCCTACATTGCTACCTCTCAGAATACACTCGCAGAGCGTCCGAACGCAGTGCATAATGCCACCCACACATGCGCTGGGCGACGCCGAGTCGTCAGCCATCACGACACAGCTTCTAACACTTGTCAACGTATCTGCGGCCGCCCCTGGTAAGCGTAAGCTTACACCTATGCAAGACTCTTCTGGTTCAACGCGGGAGGCCAGAAGACGACGTGTGATCAACAGAAGTTCGTCAACGACTTCCTTGACGACGGGCTCGCACAATGCGAACAATCCCTCAGAGAAGGCCAACCGTCCGGGTCCTGCGGCTTCAACATCGGCTCAAGCCACCCAAGAGACTTTATTCGATACCTGCTTTGCATCTGGATGCCCGCGCGCAGGATTTGCAGAGCAGGTTTCGCTTCCCAATAAAGAGTCGACCTTGCCTTGGCTTAGCCATTCTAAAGCAGCGGGTAGAGAAGTAGAAACGCTGCTCGTTCCGGACATCGAGGGCCTGAATGGGAATGAAAAGTGTTCCTCTGTGGTTGCGCATCTCTCGCAAGGATCTCGGACGACAGAATCGAGTTTAAGTAGCTATGCGGATCTTCTAGACTGTACCATCTCCCATGCAGAACGATCCGTGTGGCGGGAAACAATTGCTAAGCATGTCATGGAGCATGCCCACTCGTGAGTGTCTTTCGTCAGCGCTGCCTAACTGTGACTATGGTCTCGTGAACTGACGCATCGCCACGCTTAACAGAACGCGGAGAAGAATTCTTAAGAACAACGAAAAGCTGGCTCACGCAGCTTCTAATGACACTGAGGTTGATACCGAAGCAGTGAGAGACCAAGGGTTTACTCGCCCTAAGGTCCTGATCCTTGCGCCATTCCGCAATAGTGCACTCGATTGGCAGAGACGACTCGCGAATTACTCGAAATGCTCCCAAATTGACCAGAAAGCACGTTTCGAGCGAGAATACTCACTCCCGGAGCATGCGGTCGATAAACTCGCGCAGCCTGAGGCGAGGCAGCGATACCCGGCCGAGCACATCGAAACCTTCGCTGGTAACATCGATGACAACTTCAACATGGGCCTCAAGCTCACCCGTAAGAGCTTCAAGCTGTATAGCACCTATTATGACAGCGACCTCATTTTAGCCAGCCCTCTTGGTCTTCGGCTCAGCATAGATAAGGAAGGGTAAATTCTATCAGACTATGCAGCAGATGTACCCGAGGGGGAAAACTCACGCAGAGACCTATCTTTTACTTGCTCAGCTCTGCCGACTTTCTCTCCTCCATCGAGATTCTTGTCATCGACCAAGCGGATATCATGCTCATGCAAAATTGGGAGCACGTCAAATTCGTCCTCTCGAAAATGAACAGATTCCCTAAAGAGTCGCACGACACGGACTTCTCACGGGTCAAGCAGTGGTATCTGGATCAAAAGTCAGTTGCCCCAAACCCAACGCCAGTTTCTAATGACAATCTGGCTGACCTTCTTATAATTGCCATCTTAGATCTCGCTTTCTGCGACAGACCATTGTGGCATCTTCCTATGCCTCTCCAGAGCTGCTCCACCTCTTTTCAAAATCGCTTATCAACTTGTCTGGCAAAAGGCTCATCTCAATGCACAATGCTCCAGCCATGTCGTTAGTGCGATCCGGGATCAGGCAAGCGTTTACTCGCTTTGACTGCGCTGACCCCCAACGGGAAGCCGACTTACGCTTCAAAACGTTCACCAGCAAGGTAAGATGCTCTGCACCATAAGTAATTGTCCTAGTGTTCAGGTGACTGATTATCGCCTCATGTCCCTGCTCATTCCGCAGACATTGCCAGCCCTTTTGCGTTCAGCTGTGAGCGCGAGTAAAATGCTCATCTTTGTCCCGTCGTACTTCGACTTTTTGCGTGTAGAGCAACACTTGCGGGGTGTGAAGGAGGTGACATTTGCTGCCATCTCAGAGTGAGTCGTCCGAGATGCCATGGCTCCTCAACCGGTTGCTGCATGGCGCGCCTGACGACCGATTATCTTCTTAGGTATTCGAGCAACAAGCAAATCTCGAGAGCAAGAGAAGCGTTTTTCTCGGGCCGAAAATCGATCTTGCTCATGACCGAGCGCTTCCATTTCTACAAGCGGTAAGCATTGCAAACAGGCAATGTTTTTGACGGGCGCCAGCCAGAACTAACCCGCAACGCCTTTTAAACAGCTACCGCATTCGCGGCTGCCAAACCATTGTTTTCTACGGCCTCCCAGAGAATGCAGCATTTTTTGCGGAAATCCTCGAATTCCCCTTCGTACATGCGGCTGGGGAGCCAGCCGATGCAGACGAGCTCGAACCTAGCGAGGTGAAGGTGGAGGCCATTGTTTCAAGATACGATCTGCTCAAGCTACAGAGAATTGTTGGATTGGACGCGCAGAAGATGCTGTCGGAAGACAAAACGGTCTGGAAATTCAGCTGAACTTGTAAGATAAATAAATGCGAATGAAACTTTAAGAGCATGTAACGTCATTGAGTGCTCTGGCACCTTTCTAAAGCAATGGGGAGACCAGTTCATTTTGTCGTATGATCGTAATGGATAGCATACCATGGACGTTGGGCTTGGCTGTGGGATGTGTGGAATGTAGTATGCGGGCGGTTATGAGGGTGCAGGCGCAGGTGCCGGCGTAGGCGTAGACATAGGAATTGCGACGGGTGCCGGTGTAGGCGTAGGCGCAGGGCCAGAGCCTGACGCTTGCGCTGATGTCGGAACCGGCGCAGGGGCAGGTGCCGAAGCAGGTGGCATAGGAGCGAAGTCCCCTGAGACGAGGGATTGTTTAGGGGTTAGAGTCGCGCAGGAAAAGGTTGCAATGCAAAAGAGGAAAGGGAGGCGAAGCTCACATGGTCTGGGGACGAGGGCCATGGGGAAAGCCCAGACCGCAGCAATGACAACTCCGTTTCCTTTGTTCTGCGCTGCGATGGCCTTGAACTCGACATCGACAAACATGGAGATGTAGCGGATGAAGGGAACCAATTCTGGAATACCTCCCGAGACAGCCATGGTTTGCAAAAAGCCGAGAAAGGAGCCAGAGACGCTTTGCGCTGTGCCGAGGTACGAGATCGTTGACGGCGGAAGAGTGACCTCGAAGCCCCACCAATGGACAAAGATAGACATGCGGTCGATTGGTGCAGCGAGGCCGACATTGGTGCCTGATGCCTCGATGACTGCGCCTGTGATGGACGCCATGGCGTTGAATGCGCCAAGCTTGTCTGCGCCTGCAGTGACGATTGTGCTCTTGGGAGAGATTATGAGGGAGATAGGCGAGACGCCCATCAACGTTGGAACCTCCGGTAGTTGCGGCAAGTTGACAAGCGAAAGGGCGTTCTGGTCTTTTCCAGATGGCAAAGCGGCCTTAACAAGCTCGTTGGTCGCGTGTGTGGTTTGGGAGCCTTTTGCAGGGGAGGTGGCGGCCCACGGGAGCCAGCTGGCAACATAGCCAGCTCCAGCTACAATGCTGAACCTCCCTACGGCCTTGACCGGAGCTGAAGAAACAGAAGCTGTACTTACAGTAGAAGCATGCTGCGCAAGAGCATCGGCGTGCCTGTTGGATGCTGTGCTCTCGTCACAGTCAAGGCAGACCATGCGACTTGTGGACGTAGGCGGGACGGAGGCTGCCCGAGCCTCGTGCAGCGCCTCTTTTGCTGTACGGAGCTTGGACGCGTCTTCATCAGGCTCTGTGATGCTCTCAGGAACAGCGCCGGCATATAGGACACGCTCCATTCCGTGCTCCTTGACTGCTGCTCCAGCAGGGTCGACTTGCATGACGCGCAGCTCGCCGATGATGCTATTGGCTAGGTCGATGTCTAGCAACGCCGATTTCAGCTTCTTGAGCTGTTTTGCCTTCGCTGCTTGCGCTTTGTCGTAAGTCATAGTTTCCTTCTTTGCAGCCGACTTGGCATTCTTAACGGCAGCCTTCGCTGCATCTGGGTTGCCGTTCATCAGCTGCTCGAGCAGGCGAGCGTGCCGGCTTGCGACCGCTTGATGGTTAGTGACCTTTGCTTTCGGAGCATTCGGGGAGTGATGACCCTTGTGAATGCCATCTTCTTTCCAGACAAAGTGTTGGTGGTCGTCACGTTTGCTAGCTCGAAGGATCTTCTGCTCTTGTTTGACTTGTTTGGCCGCCTTTGCTGTGGGCTCCTTCGAGGAGCGTCTCAATTGAAACTGAACTACTCGCGCTCTTTGCTTGGACGGTAAGGTGTGCGTGCGGAGCGCAGCACTTTCTTGCTCGAGCTGCTCCTTGATTGTCTCAGCCTCTTCGACGGAGGGGCTGAAACTGACTCTCCGTGGTACACTTTCGGTCTTTGCCGAGGCGAGGACAAGGCCAGAAGCAGCGTCATGGGTAGAGCTAGTCTCTGAAGATTCGGCGGCGCCAGCACCAGCAATTGCAGATGCTGTCAATGAGCTCTTCTTTTCGCCCCCGTGCACCGCCGTCGGCTTATTAAGAGCAGACGGTAGCGAGGCGACCTTGCTGTCCTTCCTGCTCCTGAACGGCTTAATGACGGCGTCGATGCTGAAGCGTCGCGGTGGCTGAACGTCCGCCATGGTGGCACAAGGTATACGACGGGCGTCGGGTTTTCGTGAGTCTTCCAGTGGTTCGTGAATGGTCGTCAAAGTCGTCAAGGCCACATCGGTGGATGGAGGCAAGCATGTCATCCGCTCGCCATCTGTTACTCCAGCCCAACAGGATATCCAACCCATGCGAGAGCAATAGTTGCAAGTATCATGTATGTTCACGTGGGACGAATGCGCCTGTATGAAGCGCGGCGACTGCCTGTGGACTGCAGGGTGAGAGGAGAGACATCAACCAGCTTGGTGCCCCTGTCCGGCGGATTGAATTGAGCGATGGAATGCACGGCAGCCGATGGGCGATGATGTACATACATACATGTACGAATAGTTCGGCAAATACGCAGCCGAGGCTGTCAGCGTTACGTAATGCTTTCCTATTGTTTCGCGAATCGCTCCACCGAGCGTTGGTGAGCGCCCTCCATGCGACACGAGTCTCCCTGTCTTTAATACAGACGACAGCAGACCTTTCGCAGATGCCTGTTTCTTGAAGTACTAACACAACCAGACACCGCCCAACCTGCTCTTTGATGGCATGACTTGGATCTCCAGAGAGGGATTGTGGGCGGGTAGTCTGCACCAGCAGGTATAGCCAGGTTCTCAAGGCGGCAGAAGCTCCCCACAGCCATTTCTCGAGCCGCGAGCCATCGTGCTGCTACCATGATTCGCTTCATCCTCGTCCAGAACAAGCAGGGCAAGTCTCGCCTTTCCAAATTCTACGTGCCTTACGACGATGACGAGAAGGTCAAGCTCAAGGGTGAAGTGCACCGTCTCATTGCGCCGAGGGATACGCGTCATCAATCCAACTTTGTAGAAGTGAGCGGCCATTCCCCACTCCCAACGGGAGATGCTTTGACTAATTTTGTTGCCAACTTTTGGGTTCTCCTCTCACCTGGCACCCTCCAGTTCCGAAGTCACAAGATCGTCTATCGCAGATACGCAGGGCTCTTTTTCTGCGTTTGCGTGGATGCCAACGATAACGAGCTCGCATATCTGGAGGCGATTCACCTTTTTGTTGAAGTCCTCGGTATGTCTCAGACGCAACCTTTCTACATCGCAGCACATGGTGACTGATGTGAGCCGACTTTCCTGGACTGGAATTCCATTTTGCAGATACGTTCTTTGGCAATGTCTGTGAACTGGATCTCGTCTTCAACTTCTACAAAGTATATGCGATTCTTGACGAAGTATTCTTGGCTGGTGAAATTGAGGAGACGAGCAAGAGTGTTGTGCTCAATCGGTTAGATTATCGTAAGTGTCATAAACCACTGATCCATCTATATAAACGATAGTTTGACTCTTGCTCCTTCTTTCTCTTTCCAGTCGAACGCCTGGAATAGAGCTTGGCCGGTGTCCACTGATTGCTGTGCGACTGTCACTGTATCATACCCCCACCTACCCATTAATGTACAACATGCGATAGTCCTATAATATATGGATGGCTGAAGCCCGTCGATCGACCGTCGAACGCTCGCGCGTGATGTGGCCTGAGCCTAGAATATTCAGAATGCGGGCTGGATTTCCCTTCAAATAGAGATCCCACAAAGCATCCGAACCTGGCCTTCTAGACTATAACATCCGGCCTCTGGAAGACGACGCCGGATGCGGGGTTAGGTCTGTGGTTCGGTCCGAGAGCCGCACTCCCGCTGGAAGATATTCTTAATGCCGCTTCTAGACTATTAGCAACCCGCACTTCTGTAGTTCTGCTAGCGTGCCAGAGTACATTTCATCGACGCCGTGTACCGTAAACTCGATGCAGATTTCAGGAGGCCCACCTTCGATGCTTCCTGTGGCTGAGAGAGGCTTTCAAATGATACCAAACTAAAATCTGATCGCTTGACTGAAAGCACCGATCTGCGGTCGAAAGGTTTCATGGGAAGCATCGCGTGGCCCTTTCGCCTTATATCCTTTAGAATGGTTACAGCCAAGAAGTCTATCATCGCCATCACATGGGCGAAGGCCAGCAGAAACATACAAGGGTTCTCTGCAAGCCCCCTACACTTCGAAGCGAAGCAAAATTGCGGAAGTAGCCCTTTGATCGTGACTCGCGACAACCCCCAGATGCCCACATCTGAGCCTTACATGTCAGTCGATACACTCGGGCAGAGTAAGTACGCTATGGGAACCCAAACGCGAGAATCATGTAGTGGTGGTCTTGGGTGCGAGGCTGCCGGTTAGCTTTCGGAAACGTATGCGTTGCACGAGTCCCTAATCCCGTCCGTTCTACGCTTTTGTTAATTCACTTCAGTTGAACCCCCGTTTGGACCTGTGCAGCGCTCGTGTATTTGCAAAGAAAGGCTACACAACCGTTGTCATGTCACGCAGCAAGCAGCGGCTTGATGAGTAGGCAAAAGAGGTCAGTATCGATCCGTAAGGCTGTCTCCTGGCTGCAACACCGAGTGACTAATGCCATTCGCCGTGGCGCCCCTCTCACCATGCAGCTGGACCAGTTAGCACGCCAAGCTCGCGGTGGCTCAGCTTATACAGTCAGCGCTCCGTTGTCCATGACTTTGTGTGAGATGCTACGAGCATCGAATCTATCGAGAAAGCCATGGAAGCGGTCATCAAGGCATGATCTGACAAGCAGATATGCTCGGCTGTGGATAATGCCTCCATCAGAAATCCCTTCGAATTCTTGAAGCAGGATGAAAGATTCGCCAAGAGTGCTTTGGCAGGAAGCATGTGAGCTGTCATTTACAAATGAAATTAGAACAAGCCTTCTTGCTGGCATCCTTGGTAATATCCAAAGCGTTGACGTTATATTCAACAGCTTTGGAGAAAATGCCTTTACTCAAGCCAGTCTTAGGGCGATGGAAGCCCACGGACTAGGTGGGTGGACGGACCGCGATACTGACTGACTGCATCTGATCCATATATCCTGTACGTTGCATCAGTCGCATGCAAGAGAGTACGGGAAGAACGGCGTACACAGTGAGGCACGGTTGAAAATCTGCCCCATCACGGAGACACTGACGAGCGAGCGATCGGCCATACCATGGTCACGCACGTCGTCATCAACGGGCTTGTGGAGAGTGCGGGTACATGGGCAACGTTCTTCTTCAAGCCAGGCCCACGAATTCCGGACGGAAGCACACTGCGGCCAGAAGAAGCGGCAAAGACTTGGCTATTCCTTGCATAGCAGCAGCCGAGCACTTGGACACATGATATTGACTTAAGACCCGCGAAATAATACTATTGATATGTTGCGTACTTGCACTGTGCCCAGGCATGAATTCTTCGATGGGAACTTGCAATGGCGACATCTTGCAACACGAAGTTTAAGCCCTCGGTCAACTGCCCTTTCGGGCTCCCCCATAACGCCTTGGCAATGCGAGCAAGATGCTTATGGTGTCTCTCCTTCCACCTTTGCTCCACCTCCTGCTCAAAACGCTCCGCTTGAGAAGTGGCTTCTTGTAGAAGTGGCTCGGGTAAGCCAGCGAGGGACGCACAATGGATGCCAAAACTGCTGTTCGCCATGCCCTTCCGCAGGCGATAAAGGAAGATGATCTCCTGACGCCCTGTCTCCTCATCGACTTGTTCGGAGTAAGCCATGTACATGTTGACCAGCCTGCCTTGCAGATCTGGAAGTGAGGCGACAGAGCCGAGAGAAAAATAGTGCGTGATGAACAGAGTGGTTGGACATCTGTAAATGGGTCGGCTCATCAGCTCCCGTAAGACAGCGTATGCGACGGCAGTGCCGTCATTTGTCGAGGTTCCCCGACCTAGTTCGTCAAGGATTACCAGCGAGCGCCCCGTTGCTGCGCGTAGAATTTCAGCTGTTTCTTCAATCTCGACCCGGAAGGTAGAACGTCCGTTTGCAAGATCATCGCTTGCTCCCATCCGGGTAAGCACTGAGTCATGCAAGCTGAGACGGGCTGATCGGGCTGGCACGTATGCGCCACACTGAGCAAGGATGACGCACAGCGCGATCGCTCGTACTGTCGAGCTCTTACCGCCCATGTTTGAGCCGGTGAGTAGTATTCCTTTCGACCCCGTCTCTCCAAGCTTGATAGAGTTAGGGACGTAGTGGGATATATGCATCGCTTCGCTCATCGGATGTCGAAAGTCCTCCAATTCAATGAGGCCTGTCGACTCTGCATGGCTTTCCACCATCTCAGGACGGCAAAAGTTCGGAAGCGATGCAAGCCGCGCAAGACAATTCAGGGCGTCCAACGTGGCGAGAGAAGCGACTACGTTACGCAATGGGATGTAGGTGTTCATGAATTCCTGGACAAACGTCTTGTAGGCGTTGTCGGCTTCGAGCTGCAATGTCTCTTTGAGCTGGTCACGTTGTTTGATAAGAGCGACAATGCGCGGCGAATGGAAGCGGACCATTTTCGTAGTAGAGTCTGCCGTGGGGTTCAAGGTCTAGATTAGTTGGTGACCCTCCTAGATGAAAGCATGCGGGCATGCGACTTACTGATGCGAATCCAGGTGGACGGAACCTTGTTTGCGTCACCCTTCCTAACTTCGACTAGATACTCCTTATCGGCTACAGTGGTATACTGCAAAGAAGGTCTCTTAAGCTCGATGCGCAGCTCCTTTAGGTGCTCATTGAATTCTGTCTCGTTGACACTGAGTAAGACCTTGACGTCTTGAAGTAACGGGAATTGCTCCGGATCTGCGAAAAGATCCATTTTATTGTCTTCGCGCGCTGCGACCACGCTGATCGCTGAAAGAGCTTGCTTGCAGACTTCGCGTCCCTCAGAAAGAGAGAAAATGCCGTCTGTCAACATTTGACTACTCAGTGGCACATCAGATGCCCTCTTGAAGTCGAATTCTGTAGTGACTCGATTGAGCGCAATCAATATTTTTGAGAATTCTGAAGGGGAACTCCGTCCGTAGGATAGCCGCGCAAGGCCTTGCTCGAGGTCGGGCAGGCCATTGAGCAATCTCAGTGCCTTGCCAAGCGTCGCAGATTGTGATGATTTGTCTACAACCTCCTCCACCGCGGCCAATCTATGCCTGAGCGCCTTCATGTCGGTGAGCGGTTGGCCGAGCCACTTGCGGAGCAGACGCTTGCCCATCGCCGTCTGAGACCGATCGACGAGCCAGAGCAAAGACCCTTTCTCCCGCCCGTCGGTCCCGTTGCGGAAGATCTCGAGATTCTTGAGAGTGTTGGCAGTGAGAAGCATAGTGGAACGAGATGCAAAGGAGGAGAAGTTGAAGGCCCGCTGAAAGAGTGCATCAAGTCCGAAAGACTTGAGATGCGAGACACAAGCGGCAAAGCTGAGCAGCGCGAGATGTGGAAGTGAAAGGATGATCGCAAGCATTGCCGATTTGGCTGCTTCATCCGCCTGCTTGCTTGTCTGTACTGTCTCAGTGGCCACGTTGAGTGCTTCGTTGTAAGACAGAATTTGGTCCTCTGGCCATCGCTCCGTCCGAATTGGTCGGCCATCGCTGGTGCCTTTGCCTGCCGTGTACTTCATGATCTTTTCGGTGAGACGCGATAGTCTGCCTTTCGGAGGCATGAGAATCTCGATCGGACTGTAATGCGCGAGTCGTGTCTCGAGTTCCTACGCAGCCACGGGACAGTCCCGGTCAGCACTGCGTGAAGGCATGGTAGACTTTGCCTGCTTGAGCTGCACTCACACTCCTCATCCTGGTATCTTCAAATTGGTCCCAGATGACCTGACCCGTGGAGACTTGCACGCATACAATTCCAATGGTTACACGTTCCTCTGTGTTGTTCTTACTGTCCTCCGACTTCTCAACGATTGCCACTAGACTGTGATTGGCTAAGTTGCCAGGCCCGTTGGCGTCCACATCGCCATCCATACCACCGCCAGCGGAGAGGGTTTCCACCCAAGTGCTTGCGGTGTACACGCCTGTGAGCTTGCGAGTGAAGGGTTTGGAGGCATTCGATGACATGGCTTTCAATGCTCGCGTCTCGGTCTGTCGCACGACACCGACCTTGTAGCCTGCTGAGATGAGCGTGCGTACGTGCACATGAAGGCGATGCACTGGAACCATTGCAGTGAGGAAGTTGCGGTCTGGAAAACAGGCCTGATCCATACGAATGCGAGTGCAGAAATTTATTAGTATCTGCGGCATCTACCGCAAGAAGGCCCACGATATGCTAACAGCAGACTCACTACATTCAGGTGGCGGCTAGCAATTCGTGCATCTTCGCCAAAAAATTTGAGCTTGTACCCGACCTCGACGATCAAAAGCACACCAGGATAGTTGCGCTTAAGTTCGATAATCTGTTCCTCAAGTGGCGTGTACGGTAGACCGGACGGACCAACTGCTTTCTCGTTGGCTTTCCCTTTCGCTTCACTTCTGAATGCAGGCTTCGTGCAATCCGCAGGGACTTTCGCCTTTCGCCCATTATCTTCGGCAGAATGTGCGGAATATTTCAGCAAGCTGAACCGTATCAGTCCCTCACCCTCACCCTTGTCCTGTTGCTGTATCTCTTCAAGGTCGCTGTCATCACTGATCGAATTGGCACGGTCACGCTGAAACTCCGTTTCAGCAACCTCGCCACCCGCACCGCTTGCACTGAAGTCCTGTTTCCACTCTAAATAGGCTTCTGGGCGGCTGGCAGTTTCGCTCAAGTAGCCAAAATTTCGGGAAAGCACATCGCCACTCAAGAGCGTTCTGCGGAATGCTTCATGTCGTTGGAGCTCTTCAAATGATTGATCCACGCTTTCTTCGCTAATGCCATCCGATGTCGGTTCTTTGTTCTGCCCTAATGATTCAATGTGAGTGGAACATGATGGTTCGACAAATCGCCAGCGGGAGAGTTTGTCCGCAGCCGTCAGGAGGACGTTGCTTTCGCTCCTGGAATGGGCAAGAGCCTTGCTGTTGACGTCCAGTTTTAGCTTTTTCGTGGGCGGACCAAACTCTCTGAATGTCTCATTGACTGCATTCTCATAATATCTGCTTCCGTTTTCCGCGCTGACACTCCTTGCAGCGTTGGCTGCTGCGCCGGCACTGCCAGTTACCCGAACCGGAGAGAAAAAGGAGGAGATCGTCAAGTTACCACGGAGCTTGTTGGAATTGGGCATTGTTCAGCCATCCTTCCCCCGAGTGCATCGTCTGGCCTTTCTTGTGTGCAGGTTGAATGCTGCTACAGCAGCTGCCACTCTGATTGCCGATGATGAGCTGTTCTGCAGTCCGCAATTGAACAGTAGGTATCGAAGATACTTAGCCGACGTTTCGAGTAGCTGTCTTCGGGAGCTCGGGGCTGAGTATGGGTTATGGAATAGCTGGGCCATCCATCTCAAGCAGGAGACCCTGCAATGAAGCTACGAGCACCTATTACGTAATGTTCCTCAAAAGCGCGCATGTTGCGCGTCGCGTGACGCGTTTTGTCTTCAGATAGTTAGGGTTGTATCACGTGCTCTCCTTTCGGGCACTGATCACGACGCGACGCGACGCGACAGCACATCATACCACAAAACACCACGCCGCTTTTGTTGTGGACCCCAGCGCCCAGCAAACCTGCGGACATCCTACATAGATGTATATTCAGGTAGTAACTCTCTCATGTTTTGACGCACACAGACGTAGTTCACAGATCATCCAGACCACTCTTGATCTGACTGCATTGGGGTAACGCTCTCTAGCCAGCCCATGCGAATAAGGCCGCAAGGTCTGCTGCCACATTAGTACCGGCTGAATCAAGAAAACATGGCACCACGCAGAGCAGCAGCAGCATCGGCCAAAGCACGACTGGCCGCAACCGCCGGTGACGACGAGGCCGGCAAGGATGGGAGCGACATTGAGAACGACGTAGCTGTCGCCGCCGCAAAGAAGGTACGCTCCAGAGCTCCCCGACGCACAGTGTCGGGCGCTTCCCAGACCAGTTCGCGGTCCATGAGGAGGTCAGCATCTGTCGAGGCAGACGAAGACGAAGTCGAGGGCGAGCAAGATGAGCCTGTGCTGCGAAGAAAAGCACGAGTACCAGCTCGCAAGGCTGTGCCCGCCAGGTCCAGGACCAAGCGCACAGTGTCATACGCCGAAGAAGATAAGGCTGACGAAGATGAAAGTGAGGCGGGTACCACGGAAGACATAACAGATGAGCAGAAGGAATCTTTGGCACCAGAGCAACCAGCGGCAAGCGCAATTGAATCTACAGGCGACGGCGTGGCTGCCAACACGGAAGTAGGTAAGCCAGGAGACTTGATCAGCATCTCCGTCGATGACAGCACAGTAGAGGCCGAGCCCGAAGACGGCGATATGACGACTCAGCAAGCCACGCCACAAGCCCGCAAGGTTGGTCTACCCGAAGTAAACACGCCGCTCGTATCCAGAGTGCCGCACACACCTAGCGCACCTGCCCCTGCCCCTACCGAAGCCAAGACTCGTCTGATCATTCACAAGATGGTCTTGCAAGACTTCAAATCGTACGCTGGTAGACAAGAGATTGGTCCCTTCCACAAGTCTTTCTCTGCTGTCGTCGGTCCTAACGGGAGTGGGAAGTCCAATGTTATCGATTCACTCCTATTCGTCTTTGGCTGGAGGGCAAACAAGATGCGGCAAGGCAAGCTCAGCGAGCTCATCCACAACAGTGCTAGCAAGCAAAGCCTGCCTAGCTGTACGGTCGAAGTTTGGTTCCGAGAGATCGAGGATCTGGTGAGTGTTCCAAATGGACCCCTTTCCTCCGCAGCATCACTCATTCTCATGCTGTAATTTTATTCCGTGTAGCCTGGCCCAGATGCCTTCCGCGTCGTTCCAGGCTCAAAGCTCGTCGTCGCACGCACGGCCTTCCGCAACAACACATCTGTCTACACGATCAACTCGCGCAAGTCCACCTTCACTGAAGTGACGACTCTGCTCAAGGGTAGGGGTATCGATCTTGATCACAAGCGGTTCCTTATTCTGCAGGGCGAGGTTGAATCGATTGCTCAAATGCCTCCCAAGGGAAAGACAGAGCATGAAGAGGGCTTGCTGGAATACTTGGAGGATATCATCGGCACGAGTGAGCTTAAGGTGCCAATCGAGGAAGCAGCGGTCAAGGTGGACGAATGCAACGAACAGCGATCCGTCAAGCTCGAGAGGCTCAAGTTCGTTCAAAAGGAAAAGCAATCTCTGGAGAACAAGAAGAAGGAAGCGGAAGAATACCTTCGTGATCAAAATGAACTCACGCAGCGCCAGTCCGCACTGTGGCAAGTCTACATGATGGAGTGTCGCAAGCAGATGGCTGTGGCGTCTGCCGCGATCGAAAAGCTTCAGGGCCGGCTCGAGCAAGAGACAGAGAAGCATTCTGGTGCAAAGGGTGAAGTCGAAGAGCTCACAGCTGAGCTTACGGTCGTCACGCAAGAGTATCAAGACGCAAAGCAGGAGTTGGACAAGGTGTCAAAGGAATTGGCCAAGTTCGAGAAAGCCAGCTTGCAGTCTGGAGAGAAAAAGAAGCACATCGAAGCAAAGGCCAAGAAACTCGAAAAATCCATTGCGGAAAGCAAGCGAGCAATTTCAGATGCTCGTGCAACGGCCAGGAATTCTGGAGAGGAAGCGCAGAAGCTCAGAAGCGAAATGCTCCAGTTGGAAGAATCTCTTGAGAGGGAGGAGGTCGCACTTGAGGCTGTTCGCGAGGGACTCAAGGACAAGACACAGGGCTTCACTGCCGAAATTGAGAAGAAGCAGAGAGAGCTGCAACCTTGGACAGCCAAGTTGACAGCGCAGAACAATGCACGTGGCTTAGCAGTCGAAGAGCGTACCCTGCTTTCCAGCCGAGAAGAGCAGCACAAGGAGCGCATCGAAGCCGCTGGCTTAAGTTTGCGGGAGCTTGGCGCCGAGACTGAAACTCAGGTGAGTAGATGGTTCGCTTGCAGAGCACTGCTTCAATTGCTCGCTGATCACTCTGTCTGGTGGCAGTGCGACGCGATCGAGGCTTTCCGCAAAGAGAAGGCAGATATTGGCGCCAAGCTCGCTGATGCCGAAAAGCAGCTTGAGCGCATGCGAATAGAGGAACAGAAGCTTCGATCCGCAGCCGCCGCTGCGCGGTCGAAAGCTGAAGAAGCTAAAAACGCGTCCGCGAACGAGAAGAATCGCAGCCAGGTACTTAACAGCCTCAATCGTCAAGCTGAACTTGGCATGATCAAAGGATACCATGGTCGCCTTGGCAGCCTTGGCGCCATTGACGAGAAGTACGACATCGCTATCAGCACAGCGTGTCCAGGCCTGGAGAGCATTGTCGTGGACAGTGTTGAGAGCGCTCAGGCTTGCATTGAGCATTTACGCAAGAACAACCTTGGTCGTGCCAACTTCATCTCCCTCGACAAGCTGGAAAAAGGACCTGTATTAAGGGTGCAGACGCCAGAGAATGCACCCCGCCTGTTCGATCTCGTGCAGGCTAAGTCGGACGTATACGCACGCGCTTTCTACCATCAGCTCAGAGACACACTCGTCGCTTCAGACCCAACGCAAGCGAGCCGCATCGCATACGGTGCCACGAGGTGGCGCGTGGTCACCCTCGCGGGCCAACTGATCGACAAGAGCGGTGCCATGTCCGGTGGGGGCTCCAAGGTGTGTCAGGGTGCCATGAGCTCCAAGCTGCAAGGGGAGCAAATCTCGCCAGAGAAGCTAGCTCGCCTGGAGAAAGAGCGCGATCTAGCTGAAGAGCAACTCCGTGGTCACGTCAAGGCGATCCACGAAGTGCAAGAGATGGCAGAGCGATATCGGACGCGGGCCCCTCAAATTGACGTGGACATCGACACGGCGACAATGGCGATCGAAATCAGCAAGCAGAGGCGCAAAGAGTCCGAGAAGCAGCTGCAAAGGTTGAGGTGCGATATAGCGTGAACATTGGTGGACTTTCTGCTGCTGACTTGTGGTTGCCCCTTTCCCTGGAGCAGATCTGAAGCAGAACCCGACGCAGCAGAGGCAGCTCGGATCGCCGCACTGGATCAGGTCATCGCCAAGGCCGACTCAGAGATCGAGAAACTGTCTGGAAAGACGGCTTCCATTGAGTCGGCGATTGAAGCTTTGCAAGAGAAAATTCTCGAAGTCGGAGGCATCGAGTTGCGAGCGCAGAAAAGCAAGGTTGATGGTATTGTGCAAATGATCGAGCTGAACACAGAAAGGATCACGAAAGCGGAAGTGGGTAAGGTCAAAGCCGAGAAAGATATGGCCAAGGCCGAAGGCTTGGTGGCCGAGCTGGAAACAAGTCTGCAGAGCCTTGAAGCTGATCTGCAAGAAATTGGTGCAGAGGTAAAGGGCACTGGCAAAGAAGCGAACGCTGTGCAGGCCGCCGTGGACGACGCACGTCATCTGGTAGCAGAGAAGCAAAACCAGTGTGAAACCTTGCAAGAGCAGATCGAGGCCCACTCTGATTCCATGAATGCCTTCCGCGCCATTGAGGTGCGTCGTATAAAGAAATCACCTTCCCGTTTCCTGCTGCTGACGCACACGTTACCTTCTCATAGATGGAGATCAAGCAAAAACTGGAAGACAATGAGCGTTCACTCGCTGACAACAGCAAGCGTCTCGCACATTGGACTGACAGGCATGCATCCCTCGTTCTTCACGAGCTGGACGACTCGGAGGACGCCAAAGATGAGGAGGCGGATGTCGCACTTGAGCTCGTCACATATCCAGAAGATGATCTCGTCGCGATTGACAAGGAGAGCATCAAAGCTGAGATTGTTCTTTATGAAGGTGAGCCAATATACAGGCAAGAGGCTGCCTCAGTCCGACTGCATCACTTAAACATATTTTCGGAATACTCGCAGAGCGTTTGTCCAAGGGACACGGTAACCTATCGATTCTTGAAGAGTATCGCAAGCGAGAACAAGATTTCCTTAAGCAAGCTCGCGAGCTTGAGGCAACGACGCATGCCCGAGACAACGCCAAGGAGCAGTACGACGAGCTGCGCAAGGAACGCTTGGAACGCTTCATGGCCGGCTTTACGGTCATTTCTAGTAAGCTCAAGGAGATGTACCAGACGATCACCCTAGGCGGAAACGCAGAGTTGGAGTTGGTCGACAGCTTGGATCCCTTCAGCGAAGGCATCATCTTCAGCGTCATGCCGCCGAAGAAGAGCTGGAGGAATATCAGCAACCTGTCAGGAGGAGAGAAGACCTTGAGCAGTCTGGCGCTAGTGTTCGCGCTTCACGCTTTCAAGCCGACTCCGCTTTATGTGATGTGAGTTCTAGCAACTCGGCGCGTTTTGGAAGGGACTGACAACTTGGCATGCGTGTAGGGATGAGATCGACGCTGCCCTTGATTTCCGAAATGTCTCGATCGTCGCCAACCTCAGTAAGTGCCTCGCTCAGCCAAAGTCCCGATGAACATACTGGCTAATGCCTTCTCTAACTTATAGTCAAAGAGCGAACGAAGAACGCGCAATTCGTGATCATTTCTCTGCGCAACAACATGTTTGAGCTAGCCTCCCGTCTCGTTGGTATCTACAAGACATCTTCAATGACCAAGAGCTGTGAGTGCTGGCTGTTTGTTTCTACATTACTACCGGACGGCTTAAGCTCACCCCACTCTCTTTTGCTTCGACAGTGACGATCGAGAACAAGGACATCAACCTTATCGGGCGGTCGCAGCAGCCACGAGCAAGTCATCAGGCCCATAATTCGCAAGGACGAAGCCTACCAAAGAGCTCAACGCCCTCCAGTGCTGCTCCTACACCTTCTAAGAAAGGCGCAAATATGAGCTTTAACGAAAGCGACATGCTGGCCACGCCCTTAGCCGTGCGTCACAACTTGCAGTAGCTAGAACGTGTATTTCTTTCCGGTCGTCAGGATAAGTGCCACGATAATTGCGTGTAATTTATGACTTGTACGAAAAGGAGAATGCCCTAAAGCCCAATGCCTTCTTCACCTGGTCTGCGAACAAAGGATACAAGTTCGTGGGTATCGTCATGTGCTTCTGACATCTTCCCTCTCGTCTCCTTCATCCGCTGGCATCAGCAGCTGCATGGGATCTATGTGGCGACATCAATCAGATGAGACCACTCTTTGACGGTGCAAAATCAGCAGCTCACCAAATTTTTTCATCTTCCCGGCTTGCCGGCGTTCCTCCTCATCTGCCACCACCTGCTTCCCAGCCTTGTCTATGTCCTCATGATCTCTGCACCGTTTGTAGATGTCAAGGACTGGCCCGTTGAGCTCTGGGAAACTGTGGCCCCAACCAAATTTGCTGAGGATGAGGTCGGCGCTGGCAGGCTCATCGCAGATGTACAGAGCAGCTGCAAGCTGAAGAGAATTCAGACACATGAACATTTGTTGCCAGTCAGCATTTGAGATTCAAGGGGGTTGTTCGTGATACGCTCACCGCTTCTACACAGTTGAGTTTGAGCGGCTTGCCGTAGTTGACAGGATTCGCAGCCACCAAGCGAGGGACTAAGGAGCAAAGCCCAGTGGCAATGTCAGTCCAACCTCAATCATTTTCGCATGTAGCGCACATGACCGCGGGCATGACGCACGTAGCCGTTCATGTGGCGATTTGATCTTTCCGAATGGCACTTCATCCAACCTTGCCCAGCTCGCTTCGACGACTGCAAGGCCATGCTGTTCGATGATATCCTTGTCTGCAGGAGACACGGTCTTTGTTGCGTTTGGCCTGAGAGCAGATCAACATCATCAGCCATTCCGAAGTCTAACGGTGCTAGAAGACGAGACTAACGTTAAGACCACACCACGGAATCGTTGCCCAATCTTGAGCTCTCGCATGAATCCGAGCCGTGCAAGCTTGCGTCCAGAACATCTCTTCGGATCGCAGTGGCCGAAATCCTGTTAGTTGAGACGATGGATGGAATATGAGAAAGTATCCTGCAGGGAAAAAGGGGCAAGTGCATGCAGTCCTTCGACCATGTTACGCACCCACATGGCTAAAGGAATCTCAAGGTTGTCTGGTCCTTTCACAGCATCGTCGCTCTCTTCACCGCTCTCGTCCTCAGAAGTTGCTCCAACATAGCCATCGAGCTGCCGTTGCTTACCCTTGGCTTTCTCGCTTAATTCGCTACAGTCGGACTGAATCTCTGGGTCTTCTGTGAGGAGAGCAAAGCATATAATGCAGTTGCGTCAGGATGAGGCGCCGTACGCAACGTTGAATACTCGCAAGCCCTAACCATCTGCTTCTGCGGGGTCGTCTATCGCACTGTCTGGCCGCCAAGAGCTTTCTTGCATGTACGCCTGATGTCTTGTCGACCCACGGCCGCCGCCTCGACCCCTGCTGATTTTCCCTCTTGTCTTCCCGCCAGCGCCTGCATTATTCTTTGGCTTCCCCATTATGGCGCTAATGCGAGTCGCGAAGTATCCTGGCGAGAGGCAAAGGAAATCGTTCCCTCCCCTGCCCCACGTCTGCGAAGATCCGTACCAAAATGCCGCCGCAAGACGAACTGCAAATAGTGCACAAGCCGATGAGCTACTCCAGCCTCCAGTATTCAGCTGTAGGACGTCCTGAGGCGGATTGAATTGCCACACGCAATGCTTTGATGTACAGGGCACAGATCATTCATTCCCTATGATCGCACAAAGTGGACGATTAGCTGCTGTCTCACTCTCATTTGTCTATCTTTCTGCTGAAGATGGGGGCGGAACACGAATTTCTGATCGAAAAAAATGCGAAACGAAAAATAGAATGTGCCCTTCACAACATTTTATCTACTGTGAGGTTGATCGCATGTGGCATGCATGTGGCATGCTGAAGACACAGACGTGGACGAGCTTTCAAAGAGCTTTCTTCCCGTGCATGCTGTGTAGACGCAGGGTGCGGATGCGGGCCGCTCGTAGATAATCAAGAACACCAAGGTTGTGGGCTGTTCTCGGTGATGAGTGCCACAGCATCTGCGTCCTGGCTCGCCCGACGTTGCGGTCGCATGACCACCGTAACATGGTCATGTTGCTGTCGGCAAGCCTTCCTGGCCCGCCCTTTGCGAAGATGGGACAGCCACGACACCACAGTGCGATGGCTCACCTCGTCCGTCAGCCGCCGACAATTTGCTGCCCTTCAAGAGCACGAAGAACAGGTCGAACATGCTGAGCATCTCGACGTTCCTGCGCCATCGGCACCGAGCCTCTTGACTAACACAGACTCAATTAATGATAAACCGACATTGAAAGACCTCTGGAAAATCAAGCCGAGGATCCGTTCAGAAGAATCCATCCGACACATGTCTCTAGATGGTCAGATGCGGTATCGTCAGAAGGTCTGGACCACAGCTCTCAAAAGTATCCAGAGCAGCTTCACTGTAGCTCAGCTACGGTCCATGGCGGTCGAGGCGAACTTGAAAGGTCCAAAAAGCACGCTCAAGAAGGCCGAAATAGCACAAAGGATTGTCAAAGAAGTGTGGAAGATCCAGGACCCAGAGGAAGCAAAGGCTGCACATGCGCGTGAAGAGGCCGAGGTCTCTGACTCGGAGATTGAGATCGATCTCTCCTGGCTCGAAGGAGCGTTGTTCAGGATGCACAGCAGCGCTCAAAAAGAAATTGAGGGGAAGTACCGAGTCTCGATGAGGTTACTCGAGGCGGAAGTCACCCAAGTACAGGTGAAAGGCTCGGAACAAGCTGTGACGGCTGCGGCGCAGGAAGTTGACGCTCTATGTCAGGTGCGTGTCACTAGTCGCTGTGCCCATCTTGTGCGCCATTCTGACTCGCAGCTTTACTTTCCTCACGTTTTAGAGTTTGACGGGGACACGTGTGATTCTCGACCTATCCCGAGCAACAAAAGCATCAACGGCCACGGACATCCCCACTTCTGTTTTAGGCGCAGTCATGGTAAAGTCACTCTGCCTCGCGCTACCGCAGTCCGCCGAACTCTCAGAGAGCACGACATCAGAGGACCCGGGGGAGGTCCCACTTCGGTACGAGCTGACTGGGAGAAGCGAAGCCGCTTGCAGTCATGCTGCGGCTCTCCTCCGGTCCTACTTACTCGATGTGGCCATATCACCCACCAGTTCCGCTTTCTTCTCCGCCGCCACCGTCGAGGCCGTTGGCTCTGATCAGCCAGTGCAATATCATCTCTCTCCCACTACAATACCATCAGCAGCGCCATGGACTAATAGCCTTCTTCTCGCCTCCTCTTTTAGCCAAGGTCACCGCAACCCTCATAACCTGGCCAGACCAGCGACGTCACCGAAAGGCAATGGCACGGATGCACTTTCGCACGCAAGGATCGTTCGCAGCCGGAACCGTGTGGAGGAGATGACGCCAGTCACCTGGGAGCGGACCGCCAAGCCGCCTTCACGTCTCTGGTCACCGTCCGCCGAGGGCACCCTATCGAATCTATTTGACACTCAAGAGGCGGAGACGCTGTGGCCGCCAAATGCTCATCCAGAGTGGGCGCGTGGCGGCAAGTACACAGCCACGTTTGGACACTTGCTGCACAGCCTTCCAGAGGACTCTGCGATTGGCTTTGGGCAATCTAAATTGCTGCCAGAATTGGTATCGCACCTGCCTATACAAGACCGCGTCTTTGTGCCGATGACGCCTCCATTGATGACCGGACAGACGGCGCAATTCGACAGCTTGGTCGTCAACCGGTGGAATCAGCTCGAAGATCTCATCCGATTGGTGTACGTCACTGAAGATGGCTCACGAAGACTCATTGTGGAATTTGAGAAGCAGGATGTCGAGCAGGAGCAGCGGCAGGGTAGCCTTTCCAAAGCTCTGAATGAAGAGAGCCAGACAAAGTCGAACTTGATGGATTCACTTTCAGATGTGTTCGGTACATCCAGACAGGAGCCTCGCTGGCAGCTCAAAGTGGCGCACTGGGAGGCGAGCGAGGTGGTAGACGTCCTTGCGCCTGAAGGGTGAGCCAACTGCGATGCTGTCTCTCTCTCTCTCCAAATCCCGGTCTGATTACATTTTGACTGCTCATTCAGCTCTGTCGATGTGCGCTGTACCCGACAATGGCAGGAGGAAGCCGACGTCGATGCAGCATGGTTTGACAATTTCCTACAAGCTTTTGGAGAGCAGGAGGCGTCCAATGCGCGAGCCGGCGTCCTTCTGCCGACCCCTTCCTCCGAAGAGAGGATGCGCAGGGACCGACCTCCCGGCACCGCAGCTCCAGCTCCAACAATAGCTTCGCCTCCTTGCGTCCTCTCCGCCACCTTTGAGGACAGCGCCGGCGCCACGGCTGCTGCATCACGAGAGGGAGAACGAGAAGAAATGAAGCTGCTCTCGTATGCGCGGGTTCTGCGAAAGACCTGGCGCTTGCTGCCGGACAAGTCCATATCGCCCGAGCTGGACGCGCGGCAGTTTGGCTTCATCCCCGCCGAGTTGCCGGCAGGAGCCGAGGTTGACGTGGTCGACCGCGTCACGGACGATCGGTACGAGCGCTTCGCGGTGCGGGAGCAGATCGTCGAGCCTGGCGAGCTGCATGCGCGGGTCGAGACGCGGGTGAGTACCCGCGATGTGCCTTGCTCCTTGTTGGCATGCCGTGCTGATCCATCCGCTACACTCCCTATCGTGAATCTCACAGCTCGAATGGCATCCCATCAAGAGCGATGTCGAGGCCGAGGGCGAGAACGGAGCAGCCGACTCTGCGTCTGGAACTTCCCCTACCTCTGACGGGCCTCTGACATGGCTGATGATGCGCAAAGCGCTGGACAACTGGCTGGAGAGCAAGTACAGCAATCTGTTCGAGGGGCGCGGTAACCGGTAGTAGGAATTGTGGAAGCGGCATAATATGTCTTTTTTGTCTTTTCAAGAGCGAGCTACTTTTATAGAATGATTACCCTTGTGACGCTACACAATGACATCTTCACTCTATTCGACTATGTCCACGACCTTTTCCCTCTTGAAACTCTTCGCGTCCGGCACACGAAGGAGGGCTGTTCATGCGCTCGTGACGGCGTGGAGGGACTTGGCGAGATGCTTGATGTTGTGCGGTGTGATGCCGGCGACGCTGATGCGACCGTCCTTGGTGAGGTAGACGTGATGCTCGTTGACGAGCTTGGCGACCTGTTCGGGGGAGATGCCGAGGAAAGCGAACATGCCGATCTGGTTGGTGATGTGGTCCCAGTTGAGCTTGCTGCCGTTCTCGTCGACGAGGAGGCTCTTAAGCTGCGCACGCATGCCGTTGATGCGATCCGCCATGTCCTTGACCTCTGCGAGCCACTGCTGGTAAAGCTGCGCGTCGGCGAGGATCGTGCCGGCGATGCGCGCGCCGTGAATCGGCGGGTTGGAGTACATGGGCCGCACGATGATCTTGAGCTGCGAGTCGACACGTGCGCGCTCGTCCGCGTCGGCGGTGACGAGCGAGAAGGCGCCGACGCGCTCGCCGTACAGTCCCATGTTCTAAGAGGGAGGGGGAGTGAGGAAGAAAGGGATGAGCTCAGCTCACCAAATCCAAAACGGGAAGGCCTGACGACAGCACAGCCGGGTAACGCACCTTGGCAAAGGACTGGGACAGGGCGATCTCGTGGCCCTCGCTGACAAAGTGGCGGACGGCGAACGCGTCGCGGTCGGTGTCACCGCTGGCAAAGCCTTGGTAGGCCATGTCAAAGAATGGAAAGTGCTCCTTCTCCTTGACGACCTGTGAGATGTGCTTCCACTGCTCCTGCGTCGGGTCGACGCCGGTGGGGTTGTGGGCACAGGCGTGGAGGAGGATGATGGACTTGTTCGGCGCGGCCTTGATGTCAGCGATGAGGCCGTTAAAGTCGAGCCCGACAGTGTCCTTGTTGTAGTAGCGGTACTGCTTCACCTCCAGCCCCGAGTCCTTGAAGGTCGGTGTGTGGTTGCCCCACGAAGGCGTGGGCAGGTAGATCGTCTTGGAGTATGGGTAGTGCCGAGCGAGGAAGGCACCGCCGATGCGCAGTGCGCCGGTGCCCGAGATGGACTGCGTGATCGCCACGCGGTTCTCTGCAATCGGCTTGCTGTCAGCGCCGTACGCGAGCTTGGCGGCGTTTTTGGTAAAGTCGGCCAGACCGGTAATTGGGCCGTACTCCTTGTCGCTCTTGGAGGCGATGACGCGCTGCTCGGCCTACACGCAGCAAAGGAAGGTGAGCAGGTGGAGCAATAAATTGCAAACATCTTGCAACGAGGGTGAGACGAGACTGACCTCGCGAACGGAAGGCAGGACATACGGCTTGCCGTTCTCATCACGGTAAGCACCGACGCCAAGGTTGATCTTGCGCGGGTCCTTATCCGCCTTGAATGCCTCTGTCACACCGAGGATTGGATCGGGCGGGCCGGCCTTGACGCTGGCCCATGTCGAGGCTGCTGCGGCGCGAGCGACGGGGAGGGTGGCGGCGCGGACCGCCGTGGTTCTGGACGCCAAAAGGCTGCGACGTGCGACGGTTGCAATCATGATGCTGACACCAAGATTAATGCGTGCGTGCAGTTCACGTTTGACGGTGGTACGTTCTGCAATGTTCCTTTCATCCCCGAGGATGGGGGCCTGGGCGACGGACTTGCTAAACTTTGTTGTTGTTGCTCTACCAGCTGTCTCTCCGCTACATTTCTTCGAAAGAAGAGCGGAGTTGTGTTGTGTGACTCTCTCTCTCTCTCTCTCCCTCAGAGAGTCCCACAGTCCCTCGGCGTTCTCCAGATTCTCATTCACAAATCAGATGAAAGAGGTCGCCGGTGTCGGAAAAAGCCGGGGTGTCTCTCGGCGACTAATCACACGGGAAAGACGCCGACGATCCCCACATTGCGTCAGGCACTACCTCAATAGGGTGGTCTGTGCTCCGACTATACAGAATGGCAGAGCGCCCCCCCCGGAGGTCAGGTAAGCAACGCAATAATCCTTTCTGGTGAAGGTAGGGGCCCCTTCCCGCTCGCGCGCCCACACGTTTCCAAGCTCGAAGCGTGCAGGCAGCACGACAGACGGCGCGCCGCCGCACCCACAGGGAAGAAAGGACTGGCAGTCATGTGCAGGGAAGGCGTGGAGACACGCAGCACGGGCGCAGCTGACGCAGAAGGCAAGGGCAAAGGCAAGGCCGCCGCTGCTGCTGCCAGCGATGGCGACCGGCCAACGAACAGTGCCTCCACAGCCAAGACTGCCGCCACGAGCTCGCAGAGAGATAGGCACGCGTGGGCGTCCCCGCCGCCCAGTGGACCGGGCATGCTACAAGATCTCGCCCAGACGCTCGCCTCCGCCGTTAACGGCAAGAGCGGTGGCGCGGCACGGCTCGATAGCACTCACGCCGCCACTGCTGAATTGGCGAGAGCTAGCTCGAGCCGCGCTTTCGACACCGCGGCCGGGGGTACTGCTATACGTGGTGGATCGGGGAGTACATTCAGACTGCAGCAGCCGCAGGTCGGCTCAGACACGGAAACGGACGCATCGTACGCTGCCTTCGCCGTAAAAACGGCAGGAGGAGATACAGGTGTAAGGACGAGCACTAGCTCGACTCTGCATCCGACTACTTCCTCCTTCCTCTCACTCGACCGGCACAGTGGCGAAAGCAGCGCCGCTTCCCGAGTCCAGCTCGCCGCGCCAGGCATATACAGCTCCTCAGGGGAACTCGACGCGTCCTTGCATGCGTACGTCCGAGCTTCTTCGCTGTCAGTCTTCTCCTCTCTTTTCGAAGAAAAAGAAGAAGGAAAAGAAGAGCAAGCGGACTCGCTCGCGGACCAATTCTATCAAAGCGCTGTGTTGGATGGCAAGCATGACGCGAGAGGCACGGAAGCGGTAGCGGAAGTGGACGCATCTTTCGAGCATGTCTGGGCCGCGCATTCTGCAGGAACACAGGCGCCTCCTGCGTCTTTGTCCCACACCGTCGCGCCGGTATTCTCAAAACCTGGAGCGGGCCATGACGAATTCATGTCGCTCCTAGCGCAGGAAGAAGCACAGCTCGGGCCCGTCTCGCAGGAGCCATCCGGTCTGATTCATGACTTGGCCGTCCCGTCCTTGCGCTCTCCTCTATCGCCGTCGCCAGCGTTGGCAGGCGGTGAGGAACGCCCAGCGCCGCGCACACCCAGCCAGTTCTTCATGCGGCATGTTTTTCCCCGCGGGCACAGCAATGCAGCGGCCATGACCAGCGAGCAGTACAACCTGCACCTCGCGCTCGACGCGCAGCAGACAGCGCAGGGCGCAGATGCCGATCCGGCGCGCCTTGCGGAGCGCATCGTTCCACCTGATACCAATGCCGCGGCGCGGAAAGGCGTCTATGCGCTCACGCCTGAAGAGGCTTTCAGGCATATTTTGCAGGGCACAGAACTGCAACAGACGCAGCAGGAAGGAGCTGCCACAGCGCCTTTACGTTCCGTTGCATCTGAGGTGGAGCGGCTTAAACGGCACCTGCCTCGTGAGACGTATGTCGACGTGAGTCTCCCACGTTTCCACATCTATGGAGAAAAAGTATATTGATGCTGGAGATCGCGCCTCCCCCCATGCAGCAAGTCTATGGTCTGCCCCCGCTGCTCGCCAAAATGCTGCAGGAAGCCGAGATGCCGTCGGAGCCCGAAGAGTCGCAAGAGACAAAGGGTCGGCGTGCCCTCGCAGTTCGGCGCTTGCAAGCTCTGCGTCGGCATCTGGAACCGTCATTGCCTGGCCCATCAACGGCGGCCGTGTCGACGTCGCAGACTTTGCCTGTGCAATCTTCTCACTCTTCCACTGCGACGCCGCAGAGGAAGGCGGCCAACGTCTGGGAGATGGAATCGTGGATGCGCGCACACATCGATGCGGGTAACTGACCCAACGCCATGCGCCTAGAATTTGGTTCGGCGTCTTTTCCTTTCACTGAGCTTCATGCTCTTTCTGTTGTATTGTGTACGATCCTTGGCCCCAGCTTGCCCGAAGCAAAGTTGCAAGTAATAGATCCGACAGCACGACCGATAGAAATACTGGAATATGGATACATGTCTTTTTCAATAGAGCGCGTGGGCGCGTGTGCCGCGGGTTGTTGAGCTACAGGCGGTCCGTCCAGCGGGCTGCAGGCCTACGCGGCAACAGGTGGTGGTTGTGATGCGCTGTAGCTGTGACTGTAGCTGCCTTTGTTTCCCTAACCTGCTTTAAAACCCCAGATAAATCTAAACTGTCCACATAGCTGCAAAGAGACGATTCGGAGCGAAATCGAAAAAGGGTAGTAAAACGCGCGCCGGTTCGTGCGTCACAGACGGAAGATCCACATGAGCATGTACAGCAAGCTCCCGAAGGCGCGGACAGCCGCAAAGGCGGCCATGCTGTAGAAGACGACTGTCTGGTACGGGTTGATGACGGGGCCGCGGTTGCCAGACTCCTTGTGCTTGCGGCGGATGTACGCATTAAACCAGCTGGACGTGAATATGAGGATGAGGGCAGCATTGGTGACGATCCAAGCGAGGAGGAAGTTGGTGCGGAAGTTGGCGTAGTGGTCCTGCTGCTTCTGGTCGGCGCTACGCTTCTGGTGCACTTCTGGCTTGGGCGTGGCGAGGTCGCGCTGCATTGAGCTCCACAGCTCCTCGGCCTCGCCCTGCGTCGTGGGTACCTTGACCTGTACGACCTCCTTGCCATCCTTCTTTTGCGTGGTCGCCTGTCCCAGATCGGTGTGCGCCTGGTCGCTGCCTTTGGTGCCCCACGAGACGTCATGCAGGTTTGACATGCTGTAGATGGCGAGGATGATGGTGTAAGACGGGATGAGCAGCATGTATTGCAAAAAGCTGGTGAACATGTGCCACGGGTCGAGGAAGAGGATAGAGGCGACGAGCCAGAGGACTGCAATGGATCAAGCAAGCACATAGGCCCATCCGGCATTCAGGTGAGCAGATCCGGAGGAAACAAGAAGCGGGCACAGCTGGAGCGCTCTTACAAAGGGAGAGACTCACTATACGTCGAACAGAGGGAGATGACAATGTCCCTGAATCCGCTGGTGAGGAAGAGCTGTTCGATGTTGGCGAGCGTCCAGTTCCTCAGGTTCGTGAGCCCGGCGGCGTTGAGGGCGAGGTAGGTGGTGAAGCCGGCGCAGTAGAGCGTGAGGCCCATGATGCATGCAAAGAGGATCATGACGCCGGTGTAAGCCAGCTTGCTGCCCTGTGGCCGGTTGCCGAGGGAGCAGACGAGACAGACAACCATGAGCGCGATGAAGATGTTCTCGACCGCCTCGAGCACCGCCGCGCCCTGCCCGCCGAACGGGTCCTGGGTCGGGTCGCTCGTCGCGCTCGAGACGAGGAAGAAGAACTGCGGGAGAGAGGCAAAGAGGGCATGGAGGAGGTGTCAGCTGCCGCCTGCGCCAGCGATGGACACGGAGTGCAATGCATACCGCCAAAAAGAAATTAGCGGGAGCGGTGTACGAGAATACGAGGCTGATGAGGTTGTAGATAGCCTGCAGCATTAGCGCGAGCTTGCGCAGAAATCCCTGGCCAGAAGACCAGATGCGGTACCAGTGCAGGACGGCGTAGATACTCGCGAAGAGCGAGCCGTTGAGCCACCGGCGGCGCTGTGCGATGAACTCAGGCACCTGCGCCGGCACGTCTGTCGATGCATGCGCGCTCTTGATGTAGCGCAGCGTCCAGGCTGGGGTGGTGTACGGGGATGGGTTAGGGCCAGTGGCAGCAGCGTCAGCGTCAACGTCGAGGCCACGATGCGGTGCCAAAGTGTACAAAACAGGACTCACCCTGCTGTCTCTTGGTGACGAGCTCAAAGCAGAGGATTCGGTCCTCTGCGAGGTACATGTTGCTCTCGAATGTGCCGGCGTGGACGCCGGCTGCGCCCGAGTGGAGCGCCTCGCCTTTAAAGTAGCTCTCGAGCGGCGCCCCGAGGACGGCTTTGTAGCGGTACGCGGAGAAGGCGCCGGGGAGAACGGAAATGTAGCCAAAGACGCTCTCGAGAGGCTTGTCGAGAATGTTGCTGACCTTGTACTCGAAATTCTGACTCGCAACGAGCGGGTTGAGCAGCTGCCACTGTCCCTTTCCTGCATCGACGCGGATCTCGCCGCAGGCGCCGCCGCAGGAGGGGTGCCTGTCGAAGGCCTTCCAAAGCTCGTAGAGCGACGTCCCGCTCGGTTTGGTGCCGACATCGAGCAGGATGCACACGTTAGGCTGCAGCTGCAGCGCAAACGCGTTGAAGAACCAGCGGTGTGAGTTGAGCTTTTTCTGGTTTTTCTCCTTGAGGCAGAAGATCAGCTGGATCGGACACGCGCCGACTGTGACAGTGCCGTCGGGTCCAACGACGACCTGCGTCGTGTATTCGAACACGTGCGCTGTCGTCGGCTTGTCGCTGACGTGGTCGAGCATGACCGCCTCGTTGTAGCAGCCGTACAGGCCGAGCACCTTGAGCGTGTCCGCGTTGGCCTTTTTGCGTCCGTCCGAGACGACGACGACGACGATCTGCAGGGTGGCGTACAGCGTGCAAGCAGGTGACGATGCTCATCAGCAAAAGCGGCGAGGATGGCGAGGCGAAGCGAAACGAAACGAATCTACGGCCCAACTCACCTTCTTCCACGCATCCTGGCCCCATGTCTTGCTGCGGGTGCGCGAGCAGAGATGGGCGATGTTCTTGATGACGCCAGACATGGTGCGCGTGAAGAGAGTGGCGTCCTCGTTGTACATGGTCATACAGATCATCAGCTCCACTGGCGCACGGCCGTAGAGCCAGGGGCGGAGTGCATAGCGCTCGCGGACAAAGTCGTTCGGGTCGCACGTGACGGCCATGTAGCGCATCCGGCTGAACTCGGCACCCTGGCCCGACTTGCTGATCGACGCGGGCACAGGGACTTCGAGGACGAGGTTACCGTTGGTCAGCTCAATGTGCCGGACGGTGCGCTTGCGCAGGAGACGCTCGCGCGTCGCCCCGTAGTCCGCCAGTGGCCTGCCGCTGCCAAATGCGCTGCTGGGGGCGGCAGCGGTGGCGATGAGAGCGCCTGGGGTGCCGAGCATGAAGGCCTCGTGGTTGTTCCATGCGGGCGTCGGGTCGTTCGGGTGCGGCATGTGCAGCGGGCCGGGACCGGAGAAGCCGGCGGGGGGAAGCTGCTGCTGCTGCCGCCATGATGGCGACATGGGCATCGGCGACGGCGCCCCAAAGGGCGACGGCGCATAAGGGTCCTGGTGCATCTCGATCGACTCGTAACCGGGCCCATACCCTGGGGCGCCGGGCGGCTGCTGGTGATGATGGTACGAAGAGGCGTCGTCGGGGTTAGGGTGCACCAAGTTGGCCTGGCTGCTCGAATACTGGTTGGCCATTTCGTGGTAGTCGTAGGGCGCGTCGTTGTACGGTGCAGGGCTGGATGAATGCACACCATGGCTGTACTGGGAGGAGTCGTGGTAACCCATCGCCGGGTTGGCCCACTGCTGCCTCTGCTGCTCGGCCAAGGCGGAGCGCGGCATGTCGAACCCTACTGAAGCTGCCGTGTTGAACCCGCCGGGCTGCTGTTGCTGTTGCTCGAACGGGTTGGCCTGTGAGGCATAGCCGCCGCCACCACCACCGCCGCCACCGCCGCTGCCCAGGGATGCTGTTGATTCGTCGACGGCTGCGCGCGAGGCGTGCTGCGACATTTGGCGCGACGGTTTGGTTGGCGTCGCGTGGAACATTGGTTGCTGTTGCTGCGATTGCATCCTGGGAGGACGAGGGGAGAGGGCTGACACGGCACTGCACTGTACAGCACAGCACGACTCTCACTCTCCGCTGCTGCCACACACGTCGCTGTGCAGCCAGCCTCTCTGGGCCACCTGAAATGCGCTGAGTATTCGGCAGCGAGGAGATGAGATGAAATGAAATGAAGTGGGATTGGCTCGAGCTGGCACACATACATCAAATGCCAGCAGCAGAGCACTGCAGCAGTGCCTGGATGCGGGAAGCACGTGGAGCGCGCCGCGCCCGTGCTCTGCCGCCCTGGTGCCTGAGTGAAATACGCAAAATGGCAAACAGCAATAACAAAGGAAACACTGTCTCTCGCGCTGCAGTCCTGTCCACAGCACACAAAGGGCCTCCCAGAGTGTTGCACATGATAGTAGGGTTCTGTAATGTGACAGGTTGCGTGGTCAGGCACACTCACCATCAGCACCCCACGCGACACGTCTCTCGATGCTGACCACATGGGAAAGGTGCCAACGCACGGCAACGAACATCAGCATGCGTGCTGGTCCCGCTTGGCGATGGGCCACTGGCCAGCGACAGGGAACGCTCGCCCTTGCGCCACATCGCACGGCCATCTAGCCTGGTCAGCTTTGGGCTCGACGGAGGTCCGCTGCAGTCTCCCGCTGCCACCCGCCGTCGCATCCTTGGCAATCGACGCCCCAGCGCTCGCATCCAACTGGCGCACCATCTTCGTAGACAGCGATGAGCCGCGGTGGTGGCGGTGGCAGCAGCGAAGCATAGAACAAGTGAGGCCCGCGCTCATCCTTCAGTGTTCAGTACTCTGTTTCCCGGCTGGGGCAAGCCCATAGCGTACATCCTTGTCGGCAGGGAAAGCCAAACCCAGATGCGCAAAGACGAATGAATGCAAAGGGGTTTGGCCTTTGAAGAGAGTTTGCGATGGACCTAGAAATACAATGATCACGGACGTCTCAAAGACGAGAAAGGGGTACTTGCCTGCCCTGCTTTCTTATTTTTCCTCCTTCTGCGTCCCTCTCCCTTCCCTCTATCACTCCTGCCACGCGCCGCTCTGCAGCACGGTCGGGAGCAAGCCTCCGTCGTGCGCCTTGACTCTCGGCCGCCGCGCTTCCCTGCGCCACGCCGGGACGAAACCCACACATGCGCGGCCCGTGCGTGCGTGCGGGCTTGCCAGCAAAGGGGGGGAGGGTGGTGGGGGGAGAGGCGCGCGTGTTCGCATGCCCAGACATACGACCGTGCTGGAATTCAATCGTGGATGAGCTCCTGCACACTCCAGTCCTCGTAGCTGCCGTCGGGCAGGTACCTCCGCACGATCAGCGGGATCTTGTCTGCCTTGAGCTCCTTCATCGCGATCGCCAGCGGGTCCGTCTCGCCCTCGATCGCGACGAGCACCGGCGCGTTCATGCTGCGCGCATGAAGCCATCCCGGCGCGCAAGTCATCGATCGGCAACGACACGGGGCACAAGCGCGCACAAAGAGAGGGACGGGAAACACAAAGGTCACGTCATGTAAGCACACTTCGGCCGAAAGAATGGCCAGAAGGGGAGCGGAGTGGACCGACTCGAACCACGCACCTGATCTGCAGCGCCCTCGTCCCCAAGATCCGCGCGCGCTCGTATTTGGTCATGTACGGCGTCGTCATGCGCTGCTCGCTCGGCACCTTGCGCCCCTCCTGCCCGTCTTCTCCGAGGGGTTGGCCAGAATGCACGACGTTGCTCCCGTTCGCGCCGCCGCCATCCGCCGGATTGAACGCCGCGTCGTCCAGCTGCTCCTGCTCATCCAGCAGGTCGCCATCGTCGCCATCGTCGATCCTGTCGTCGTGTCGCGTGTCAGAAAGGAGGGGGGGAGGAGATGCATGCGGGTGAGATGGTAAATTCGAATCCGCACGACAGTACACGCCCTAGCTCTCCTTCGGTGCTGCTTACATGGTATCGTCCATCCCCCCCTCGTAATCACCTTCATTGTCCGCCATTTTCACTGTGCCTACTCCGCCTCTTCTGCTTGTCTCGCTGCTGCCAATTGCAGAGCTCTTGTCTGTTCACGCCACCTGTGTCGGTGACCAGTCTGCAGGCGGGGGGATCGAGGACAGAACAGCACTTCTGCGCGTCCTTCAGAGCTATGCCTGGGATCACAGCGGGCTGGCGGATCGGCTTGCTGCAAGAAGATGCCTGATAATGTGATCCTGCGACAGCTCTACTCTGGAGCCTGGAGTTGCAGAAGCTGAGGACCGTTGTGCTACAATTGTGCTTTTTCTGGCCTTAACCCTTGCATCTGCTTGTTCAATGCTCTTCGCTCATCGAATAAATCCAACTTCTGCAGCGGAATCGGCGACTTTTCTCCCGGGCGAAGCAACTTCTTTCTTTTTCTTGGGCACTTCCTCGGGAAAAAAAGAAAGCAAAAAAAATGCTTGCGCTGCATCTCGTCATCCGTCATGATGCTCGCCTGATGGAAGCTTGAGCCTTTATGAGACCCCCTCTCACATAGTCCATAACTTCTTCACTGCGACCATAGACCCACCGCCGGCAGCTGGACGGAACACTTGTGTGGGAGACTTGCGAGTCTGTGGCAAAGAAGGGAGCGCTGGAGCGCGTTCATCGACCACCAAGACAGTACGGCTCTCTGACGCTCACATGCTGCTCGTGTGATGCCCGCCCGGCTTGGGGTCCACCGCTCGTCTTCTGCACTGCATGCATTCAAGCTTGTAAATGAAATAGGTGGCCGCGCGAATTTTCTGCATCTGCCATTCCGATTCGCTACCAACACCCCGCGAAACTACACACAGAGCAAGAGCCAGAGCAGGACACACGTAGCGCGCAGGATGGACGCCGTCGCTCGTTTCGATGGCTGGAGCCACGAAGCGCTCGTCGATCGCATCGTCGCACTCGAAAGCGCCGTCAGCCGGGAAAACGCGAGACGTAGCTGGGGCGCGAGCGTTGCTGGAGCTGGACTTTGCGTCCCGAACGGACAAGGATCTTCACGACCGTCCGCTCTTTTGAATTCCGAGCCAAATCCAGAGCAGGAGCAGTCGCAACGCAAGCCAAAAGCGGCCGCCAAAGTGCGAGAGTTCGACGTCACATCTCAGCCGTGTCGCAAAATTGCCCTCCGCTTTAGCTATGACGGTGCGCCATATGCAGGTCTGGCGGCGCAGTCCACTTTTGGGGACGACCCTGCGCCTGCAGCTTCTGCGCTCGCGTATGCGTGCAGATCTGCTGATGCCGACGGCGCCGATGCACGCGCCAGCACACTCATGTCCACTTCCCTCCCAACGGTCGAGGGACAGCTCTGGCGCGCCCTCTGCGAAGCACGCCTCGTCGACCCCGTGGGAGGCATGGAAGGAGCAGGGTGGACACGCTGCGGGCGTACAGATCGCGGCGTCAGCGCTGCAGGCCAAGTCGTGAGTCTGTGGGTGCGCAGTCGCAGGGTGGACCAGTGGGCACAGCGACAAGAGCAGAGGGGAGTATTCCTGCGCAAGAGCGGAAGAGACGAGGAGGTGACGCAGCTGCAAGAAGAGCGCAGTGTAGAGACAGAAGAAGCACCGTTCGTGCCTGCGAACGAAGAGCTACCGTATGTGGCAACGCTCAACCGTCTACTGCCACCGACGATCCGGATACAAGCCTGGTCGCCCGTCCGTCCGGACTTCTCCGCACGCTTCGATTGCCGCTATCGGCACTACAAGTACTTCTTCACATCCGGTGCACCGCGCGCGCTGCAGTCGCTCCACCCAGATGGCGCCGCGGCGCCCGGATGGAACCATGCGGGCGCACAACTGGACATTGATGCGATGCGCGATGCAGCATGTCGCCTCCTGGGAGAGCATGACTTCCGCAATCTGTGCAAGATCGATAGTAGCAAGCAGATCGACAATTTTCGGCGCAGGATTGATGGTGTCAGCGTCGATGTGGTCGAGCCTGGCTGGCCAGCACGCACGGTGCAGCAGCAGCTAAATCGCTCCGAAGGATCACCACCTTCTGTTTGTCTTGACGCCATCGCCCAGGGCCAGGAAGAGCGCATGTACGTCCTCAACTTGCGTGGAACCGCCTTTCTGTACCACCAAGTGCGTCACATCGTTGCGGTTCTCTTTATGGTTGGCGCGCGCCTCGAGTCACCCAGTGTAGTCGACGAGCTACTCAACGTTCATTCAGGCGCCCTTGTTGCCGATCGTCTCGCCTTGCGAGCGAGGGCGATACGCACAGGCGTAGACGCTCCGCCAGATAGCCCATCGCGCTGGACACTACCTAATTCCACAGCGACAGGCATGCAGGGCAAAACCGCAGCTGATGTACAGCGTGACGTGCTCGCCAGCGCTGGCGCTGACACGAGTACAGAGACGGCCGTATCCGACAAAGATGTGCAGGAGGTTTCGGAAGCCTATCAACACCTTGCCGTCCTGGAAAGCAAGCCAGTGTACGAGATGGCCGCAGACCGGCCGTTGGTGCTCTGGGACTGCGGCTTCAAGCCCGAGGACATACAATGGCGTGCTGGGGCCTGCGACGAGCCGCTATCACCGCGCCCGACGTCGACGACGATAGGAGGTGATCCGGGTGGAGGCACGGACATCGTAAAGGCCATTGCGCAGAGCTGTGACAGGACAGCAGCGACGACGACAATGCACCTGCACTCGCAATGGGCCAAGGCTGCTATCCAAGCCGAGCTGAAGCGCCACTTTGTGCTCGCCGCGCCGTCGTCGGCCAGCGGCGGCGTCCTGCCCGCCAGTACGCTGTTTGGCGACGCGCGCTTTCCTGTGCTTGCGCCGCCGGCCGTCGACGACGTGCCCATGGAGGGAAAGAGGCACGAGCAGCGACGCATCGCGCTGCCGCTCGGCAACGGCACGTCGCGCAGCGGGAGCCCGGGCTACAGGCCACTGCGGCTGCGCAAGCGGGACGAGACGGCGGCGGAGAAGAACGAGCGGTGGCTGAACGGCAAGGGCAAGCGCCGAGCGGACGCGCGCGGCGTCACGGCTCTCGAGCTCGCGAAGGGATATAGTGGTGGCAAGCGCAGACAGGAGCAGGATGTAGAGTAGAAAGCTGAAATGCTCAAAGACTAAATGCAAAGCGCGATGCGCCGAGCACAACAACACAAACCCAGGCAAGCATCTCCAATTTAGAGTGAGCCTATTGCAAAGCAGTCGATCGTTGTAAAATGCATAGTCCATTTTAACGCCACGGCAAAAAAGCGCACTAGAATACAACCAAGAAAGCCAGCCAGCGTACAGCCGAGCGAGAGAGCAGGAAATCACAGATAACACGGATGGATGATTGTTGCGTGTGAGCAGACACAGAGACAGACAGGCGGAATGCATGACCCGTTTTGCGTGACGAACATAGAAGAGTCTGCCGAGAAGACCGACCATACTGGGACTTGGGTTGGGATCAGACGGCGGCATGCGTGTGCGGGTACGCGTGCGGATGGGTGAGGGAGTGAACGTGGGAAGCGCGATGGCCCGGCGAGTAGTCGACGTCGTTGAGGAGCTGCGAGATGGCAAGCAGGCGTTGCGGCTGCGACTGGCGGTCCGCGGCAGAGGTCACGCAGCCCTCGCTACTGAGCGAGCGCCGCGAACCCAAACCGGTGAGCGAGGCGAGCGATGGTAGTGTTGGGTACGCACTTGCGCTCGCTGAGGAGGATAAGGCGGAAGCGGAGCTCGGCGACGAGACCGGCGTCTTGCAATGACCAGTCTGCAAATCGCTCCTGACGACCCGTTCGTCGTTCTCGCCCTCATCCTCGTCCATGCGCTCCGCGTCGTGCTCGGCGCCGTCGATGGTAACATGCGCAGCGGTTTCAACGTCGTTGTCACCGTCGGCGTCGCCCTGCGCAGCGTCGCATTCCTCCCTGCTGTTGCCCACGTTGCGCAGAGGCGGCAGCGTGTTGTCCTGTTGCGCAAGGAGCGCTGCGTCGGCCGCAGCGCGTTTGGGAAAGTTGATCGCAACAAGCATCTGCTTGATGAGCTCGATGTGGCGCAGCAGAACGCCTGGCGGCACCAAGTCGGCAGCGGCGCGGGCGCCGTGCGCGCGGATCGTCTCTGCGCTGCTGCGCCGCCCACGCGCGAAGCCGAGCCCATCGATGCGCGCAACATCGTCGGCGATACAGTCGAGAGTCAAGCTGCGCGAAGGCGCGCGGTGCACATGCTGCTTATGGTCATGAGCGGCTGCTACGCTGGGCGAAGTGCTGTCGGCGGTGCTGGTACTGGTCGTGGTGGAGGACGACGAGGACGAGCGCTCCGATGCGGGCTCGCTGAGATCGCGCGGCGCGTGGCGGTAGCCGTAGTAGCGCGCGATGCTGGTGCTGGGGCTGGTGCTTCGGTCGGGGCCAGGACAGGGACCGGGCGCAGCGGAAAGCAACGATGAGATACCAAGAACAGGCCTACTGCCGTTGCCGTTGTCTGCATCGACATCCTGCATCTCTGAGTCTGAATCGAGCTCGTCGATCTCCTCGTCCTCCTCCAGCACAACATCCTTGCGTTTGATAACGCTCCTGTGGGGGCTCCTGCTGCCCACCTTGTCATCGCCATCCTCCTGCTCCTGCACCACTTCGTCTGGATCCGACTTGACGTCGCGCACAGCCGAGGCGTTGACCTTGTGCCGTATCATCATCATCGTCATTGTCGACGACGGCGCGGCTCGCATGAGCGGCTCGACCTTGACAAAGCTCGCTTGGCTCATGTCGATGGGAGCGACCTGCGGCATGGCGGGCGCGCCGCGTGCACCAATGCCGCCGCTGCCGGCAGCGCGCAGGTTGTCAAATGAGTACATGCTGCCGCCGTTACTCGCGCCCGCGCTCGCTGCTGACAACGAACGAGCGTGAGGCTGGCCAGGCAGGGACGGGTACAGCGACGCGTGTTGCGGTGCATTTTGCGCGAGCGATGCCGAGACGTCCGACAGGCGCATGCTGAAGCCGTGCGGGTGCGATGGTAGGCTTCCGCTGCCGCCGCCTGCTGCTGCTGCCGCGGCCGACGCGCGAGCCGGCAACGGTGCGACGGGGCGCTTGCCGATCGCGCCGAGGTCGAGCGAGGGATAGATGTGCGTCTGGTGCTGGTGCTGCACCGCGACAGCGTCAGCGTCGTCCTCGCCCTCGTGCGTGCTATGTGGCCCCGTGGCCCACGGGACGCCGCCGTTGCCGGCGCCGTTGGAGGAGATGAAAGCGTCGAGCAGACCGTCGTCGAAGCCGGGTATACCGGTGAGGCCGGCGCTGTGCAGGCTGGAAAAGCTGAATGGAGAGTCGGCGCTGGCGCTACTGCCGGGTCCGCCAGCGCACGAGGGCGAGGAGGACGCGAGCGTCGGCGGGCCGCTCGAAGCGCCAGTTCCACTGCCCATGCTGTCGTTCGACGAGGCGGCCGACGTGTGTGAGTGCGTGCTGTGCCCACTATAGCTGTCAAGGCTGTAGTTAGAGGGCGAAGGCGAGGCGCCGGTGCTGTTCGAAGACGCTACTGTCGTCGGCGGTAGGTACGCATTATAGGGGGCCTCGGAGGGCGGCGTCATGTCCGGCTCCGACCGCTGCTGCTGTTGCTGACTGCCGAGCGCCTTGACTGCGCTTGCACCAAGCTGCAGCAAGAATGCGTTGAGCTCAGCAAGGTTGACAGACGGCTGCTGCTGCTGCTGCTGTTCATGCTGCTGTTGTGCAGCAATTCCAGCTGCGTATGCCGCGCGGGCCGCCTGCTCTTGTTGCTGCTGATGTGCCACAGGGTTGATGGCGGAGAGGAGAGCTGCGAGCGCGCTCGGGTCGAGTGCGCCACTGCTGAATGCGTAGCTGAGCCGCTCGGCCATGTCTATGCAGAGAGGCAACGCAAAGGTCAGCACAACACGAACCGGAAAAGAAAAAAGGAGACGAAGAAGACAGGTACGTACCTTGGTCGTACGTAGGATTGAGGCAACGCCGGCGGACATCGCCGATAAAGTCGTTGATGGCGGCAGCCTCGCGGTCGCGCTTGCCAAGCACGCCTGTCCTGCCGTGCGCGAGGTACGAATACGAGTTGGGGTCTGTCATGCTGGGACCGCCTGCGCCGTGCGGGCTGTGATGCGCTGCATGAGGGAAGTGGTGGTATTGGTGGTAGTACGAACCGCCGCCGCCACTTCCATGGCTGGGCTTGCCAATGAGCGCATGGTAGCTGGGTGCGGACGTTGCCGATGCCGCTGCTGCATTCGACGACGATGACGATGGTGCGGACAAGGAGCGGTCGTAGCCGGTGGAAGAGTAGAGCGCTTCGGGACGGTGAAAGCCAAAGCCGGGTGGAGCATGAGGCGAGGAGGCATGAGTGTGGGCATAGGCGTGCTGCGGCGCAGCGCCGGCTGCGGCTGCTGCGGCAGCATAAGCAGCCGCTGACGGTCCGGCGACGGCGCTGGACGGTGGATGCGCACCGTAGTACCCATGGTGGAGGGTGGTTTGCGGAAGTGGGTGAGCGTGTGGGTGTACGCCAAGGGCTGCAGCATGGGCTGCTGCTGCGGCGGCGGCGGCGTTCTGGGCATGAGCGTGTGCGGCGGCATGGGAGCGGGCTGCTTGGCGTTCCTGCTGCTCTGCCTGATGTGCCTCGGTGTGGATGCGCTCGTGCTTTTTGAGGTCCTGGGGTCGCTTGAACGTCTTGCCGCACGAATCGCACGAGTGCGGCTTGAGGGGCGTGTGGACGCGGAGGTGGGAGGTGATGTGGTCGCGCTTGGCGCAGCTGACGTCGCAGGCCTCCCATTTGCAAGTGAGGCAGAGGTTGTTGGTGCTCTTGCGTCCGACGTGATCGTTGCACAGATGGTAGTACAGGTCCTCTGGGTCATTGTACGTCAGGGTACAGTCCTCCCAGCGGCAGTTAATGACCTTTGGCGGGCGCTTGCTGGCCATACTGGGGGGTGTGGTGGAGGTCGTGGCGGCGGCGGTGGTCATGCTGCCTCCTGCTGCTGAAGCGGCGGGGGAAGCGATGGCGGCATGGGTGTCACCGGCGGCGTGGCTGCCAGCAGGTGAGGATGCTGGCGGAGACGATGATGACGCCGTGGTGGTGGTGGTAGGGGTGGTCATCGCTGGCAGGGGTGTCATTGTTGCTGCTGCCATCGAGCTCGTCTTCTATGAGGAGAAGCGCACACCACCCGCAGTGGTATGGGATGGCGCTGCCGGATGCCGAGAGTGGGAAAGCGATGAGACTGGTGCAGTGCCGTGCTCGCAGTGTGGGTTCGTGTGGGCAGTGTACCTGTGTTTTTGGCCCCGTGGTCGGAGTGTGCAGTGTGCTGCAATGCCAAGAATGGCCAGTGCCACTGTGGCGCGTGTCAGCCGGCTACTGGGCACTCTCAAATGGACGGGCACGAGTGAGAAAACGTGGTGGCGCTGCTGCTGCCGAACGAAAGGGTCTAGACCTCCCGCTCAGGTGAGCAGAGCGAGCGACGTGCTTTATATCCCAGTGAGGCCAGTCTAGTTCAGTCCAGGCCAGTCTGCACAGGCTCGCCCTAGCTGGTCCACACCGCGTTCGTAAAGATCTGACTGCGATGGCGATGTGCTCGATTCGCTGCTGCTGCTGGCTGATGTCAATGTGGGTATCAATGTCCCTACACTGTGTGCACACAAGGAAAAGCAGCCGCCTTGGGAAAGGGGGACGGGAGGGAAAGGAAAGGGAAGGGAAGGGTAGGCGGGTGAGGAGGAAATGGATAGATGCGTTGCGTATATATGTACATACAGTTGGGAGAAGGGGGGGGAGAAGAGGGACGCTCGGTTTAAGGCTTGGCATCCGCCCGATCACCTCACATGTTGTAAAAGAGGGCCTCGTTCTTGGCGTCCAATATGTATACAATCAGGCTCGTTGAGAGGGATTTTGCCTTCTCTGCCTGAGCTCACTGCTAAGTGCTTGGCTGCTGTGCTTTGCGGTGAGTTTGCGACTCACATCCAACTGACGGGGAAACAAGTGGGCGAGGGCACCCGCAAGTCAAAGGACTTGCAGCGGGCCGAAAAAAGCACCCAATGCGCCCAGCGCAGACAGGTGTTCTACCGCCCAACTAGTCTTGGCACCCCGTCCGCATTCAGCTCATGGCAAGGGCGGAGGGATGAACCAGCGTCCATATGCTTCGAGGGCAATACATATTTCTCAAAGCACCATCCGCAAGGGTGCGACACTGGCGAGACGCGCCAGCGCCAAGACTGGTGGGCCATCCATCCAGCTCGCTTCTCGCAGGCGGCAGCACCAGAGCAGAGAAAGACTTGGCATTCTCACCCATTTCGGAGATAGTTCGCGGCTATTGCGTTCATGTGCATGGCGATTGGGCCCCCTTCTTCTCAGCTGGAACTCCGTGTAAATCCACCTCCACTCCTTTTTCACCTGCCATCAGCTTGTAAACCCGTGCCTCGTTCGGCATATAATCTATGTATCTCTCCACTCTCGTCTGGCGGTCGTTCGTTGAAAGTCGAACCTTTCCTGCTGTATTTGCCCACCACAGTCCGCTGGAGTCGAGGCAACATTTTGTGATCCAGAGCTCGTGGTTTGGAGCAGATATGTGACGAGAGCCGCCGGGTCCTACATATGACATGCATGTTTCATGGGGAGGGTCATACCTAAAATTGTGCTTTGTGCACTGTGCAGTACAGAGTAACTCACGCCGCTCGCAAGGAATCCAGAATCGGCAATGATGTTCGCAGACGGCTACGAAGTGCGAATTGCAACGAAACTCACAAAGAGACCAAGGTGCATACATACTGCATGCAGCCTTGAGCTTGTGTCTATCGTGCCAGCGACAAGTATGCACATAAACATTGGGACGAGTCGGCTTGCTCGCACAGGCTCCACGCAAGGGCCGTGCTCATGTATGGGCGATGGACTGTGAATGCACAAGCATGTCTGCCTATGCCAGCGCACGCACCAACAGGGGAAAAGGCGAAAAGTCTTGGCACTCTCTCCTTGATGCTGTTGTAATACATGTAGTAGTGTACGCAACCCCAAGCGCTTCCTAATCACAGCTCCTGACGGGTCTTGCGCCCGACTACCTTGTATTGATTGACTATTGTCCTCGCATCACCCACACACACATATACATACTGTCCACCGCTGTCCATCCAATTCCTGGCGGTTTAGCGACTCGACTTGATGCTGTTAGTCTGTTCCGCGTTTGTTGGTTAGCTTGCGCGATAGATCCAGCGCTTTTGGACTTGGCAGTTCACGACGTCTTTTTGCACACCCCATCTGCCAGCAGCAGCAACGCGGGTGAAGGGAAACGGCAACAATGGCCGAAGAGGCGCTTCCTCGTCGAGAGTCGTCACGGACACACATTGCGCACAGGTTGGCTGCTGCCTGGCTGCATAAGTAGCAGTACATGCGCTGTGACAGTGTCGCAAGTGCTTGGCATCCGTCATACCCGTCAACACGCATGCGAACGCAATACATACGAAGGTGTGAACAATACATGACTTTTCTGACAGTGTTTGCTCATCACAGCTCGTATTTTTGAGAGGGTTTGATCATGGATCATTGATACCTGCAACCCACAACAGCAGTGCCACAGCTCGTTCTCGGATCTTCGCATCGAGAGCCTTGACATCATGTTGACAGGGCTTGGCACTCATCACAATAGGCATGGAAGCAGCCTTTGCCTTGGCGGGCGGATCACCAGCGTCGGAAATGAAGGGAGCAATGAGGCTGGGGGAATGGCAGACACAACCCTAACGTGTTTGGATGGTATTGGTGAGGATGCGTGGTTGCACCGAAAGAGAAATGGACTGGAGGAGTTGCCGCCAGCCCACAGGCACAACATGCACGAAAGTCAAGTGGCAGACCGCCGTCTGCACTTTTTATTGACGCTTGGTGCAGCGAGCAATTGTAAGGGCATCGTCCCCTCTCATTCTTCATCGAGAGGAGAGGTGATGACTGCAACACCTGCAGCAGAGAAGGTTGTATAGTATCTCTTGAGACAGCTGCAGGCCGACATTTTGCCGAGAGAAGCGTGCAAGGAAAAGAAGCGCATAAGGCAGCGAGTGCGGCGGGCTCCCATCTCACCTTGAAAAAGACTTGCGCTCGTGCGTCCAGGCAGCAGCAACCCCATCCAACATGGCACTCCAGTCCCCAGCGCCGCTCCTCAAGCAGCTCTCAACCTCGCTCGATGGGCTGATTGAGACACTCGACCCACTGCTCACCCAGCCGCTTGCTCAGCTCAGCGCGAGGCTCGAGTCGGGAAGCAGCAGCAGAAATGCAGAGCCTGCCCAGCCAACGGGAAAGGGGGCGGACAAGGACGAGAGCAGCGCGATCGGGAAGGATGGGCCGGCCACGATAAAGGACCAGGAGAAAGGCATAGAATTAGCTGGAAAACTAGATGCTGCTAGGCTGCACGCATCAATAGCGTATGTCTTGCTAGATCTCGTATGGAGTGAGTTGCCCAACCGTCAACCATTTGACCTCTACGGCTGACTCCCTTTTTGCTTGTCCAGTCTATCTCAAGACAAAAGGTGTCGATCCTGCTACGCACCCCGTGATGCCGGAACTGGTACGCTGCTGCCCCGTACCGCAATGTGTGGCTGTTACAAGCCGTACCTGCTGCAAGTGCTGACACTGTAGGACTCGCTCTGCTCTACACAGGAACGTGTGAAGGGCTACTTTCACAAAATCAAGCATGCGCAAGATAGTGAAAGCCGAGAAGGTCCGTGTATGCCCAAGACGTCGCCGTGCGCGCACATGCTGCTTGTGCTTTGAACGCTGACATTTACCGAACACGCTGACCGCTGGATTGCTTACCACACCGCAGCACGCTCCAACCTCGACCAGTCAGCAGCCGCGCGTTTCATCAGGCACGCCATTGGCGGCAGCGGGCACTCCTCGTCCTCGTCGTCATTTGCTGCGTCTGCAGCTGCGCAGTCGCCACAAGGCCAGCACAAGCGTTTCGACTTTGAGAAGGACGACAATGATGAGGATGGCGAAGGGCAGGGGGAGAGCGACAGCAGCGATGGCAATCAGGCAGGTGGAAGTGCGGGCAAGAAGCGCAACAGCAAGGAAATCGGTAAAGGGAAGCGAAGCGCTGCCGAGTCGGCGGCAGAGCTGGCGGTCACAGTAAAAGGGCCGTCAGGGAAACGCGTACAATTAGATCCCTTCACTGGTGAATATGAAAAGTCAAGCGGACAAGACCTGCCGCTCCTTCTCGCTGCCGTGCGAGGCATCTTGATGGGTTGTGCTCATACTGACGCTTGCGCTCACCTACACGCGACAGGCTATCTTGATCCTGCCGACAGCAGCGCAACGACGACTCCACCACGATCTGCTATGATCACCACATCAAATCCGGCATCGACATCGGCATCCCAACCCGCCCTCTCGCAATCACAATCACAACCCGGCACACCAGCGAATGGTGTGGCCGCCACCGAGGGGACAGGCGGGAAGAAGCAGAGGAAGAAGGAGAAGAAGAAAAGGGGAGGCAAACCATGATACGATGATCGATATGATGGGCATGTGTCACACCCTGCCCTCGCCATCCGATTCGCGCTTGTGCAACAGTCATTTCCCTGCTTCTCTCCCTCGCTTTTGGGCGGCTTGGCTTGTATGTCTATTAAGCTCACTGGTCTATGTATGTGTATCACAGCATCCTGGGGCAGGCCCATTATCCTGGCTTACAGCGCCGGCATATTGGACGAATCTATTATCCAGGGCGCTCGTCACTGTTCGTTTCTGTTAAGCACAGTCGGTTAGGTATGTAGTTGAGACGGTTTGTAGTTGAGATGGTTAGGCACTGGTCAGCCGACGAGCCCGTCCCCTGCGGCAGCCTGTACCAGGCAGGTTGAGGCGCATCCTGTGCCCGTCGCCGGACCGCATTGATGATGCGGAGGCGAGGAGGAGAGCATTGCGCATGTTGCCGGCTACACTTGGGCAAGCGGGGCAGCGATAACGGGACCAACGAGGACCCGGCGGGTTGCTGGATGCCACCTCCTGATGTCAGTGGAGAATTCGATGATGCTTTAGAACTCTGATCATCAAAGCCTCGTGCGGCGGGCGCTCGGGCCGGGCTTTGGTGTGTCGGCCATGGACAGAGGTCTCCATTGAGCCTCTCACAACCCTAAACATGTCAAGCCTGGGGCCAGTCAAAAAGAACCCGCCTCATCCCCAGAGCGGGCACTGGGGTAGCACAGCATGATCGAGCGCGCGTACCCGCCCCCCCACCCCAAGCAGCTGGGCCATATGGATAGCTGAGCATGTATCCTACCTAGTAGCTTGTTGGGTAAGTAGGGTGCCTCTCCATCATCCTAACCTGACAGTAACGCAGCGTGTCGTCCTGTATATGCGTCTCGTCTCTGCTCGACACACACACTCCATCTCTCGTGTAATCGGCAGAGAGGCCGGAGAGGAAGACCGCGTCAGCGGTGGTGAACCATCCTCGCCTCCTCATCTCCCACTGCTGCTACTGCACGCAGGTTCGGCCATTCTAGCCCCAGACGCCCAGTGCCCTGTGCCCAGCGAACGTATGGCTTGGCAAACAATTTGGACATCGGGCTCACGGACTCATTGCATAGCCAGTTACGGGCGCTGTTCAGCGTTCGATTGCATAACCGACAGCCGGGGTATTATTCCCAACGAAAGCGGCCCATCACACGACCACAAAAGTGAAGCAGGCAAGGCAAATCCGCAAGGCTACCTACTATACACACTTCGGGGTTATTGACCAGAGCTTCCGCAACCGGCTGCCCCGCAAGTGTCAATGCCTTCAGTCGCAACTCAACAAGGGCACAAGACACGCAAAGGCAAGATGCTGGACGATAATGATCGTGCCAGCACCTCCGCAAGCGGCATGCTCACAGGTGGCAGCAGCGGTAAAGGCCGGAGTGATACCACTAGTGGCAACACATACGGTGCTCATGGTGATGCGGGCCAGTCGATGAGCGGATCTACGACCAGATCCAGCGCTTTCGATTTGCCGCCCATGCCGGTGCCTTATGAAGGTGAGAGTCGCAGCAAGCTGTTGCAAGCTGGCCAGCGTACTACGAGGGAAACCGCATATTGGCTGGCGTTCGACTCATCCATTCTCCAATCCTCGTTCTCTCTCTCGACACGAAGACTTTCAATTCTCGCTTGACCTGCCGGAGGAAGTAAGCTTCTCGGACATCGAGCTGGTCCGCTCGCCGAACTTCAACGACCTGTTTGGCATGAGTACCAATCTCGCTGCTTTAAGTGACAACAGTAGCAGTATGGGAATGGAGAGCAGCGGCAGCAGCAGCGGAAGAGGTGGCAGCGCACAGGATCCAATGAGCGGCTACTCCTCGGCTGCCCCATCAGCGCCTCCTTCCGCGCCGGTGAGCCAGGCGCCTTCCTACGTACGCGTGCCAGCCTCTAGACATGGGGGCACAAGCGCAAACAGCGACAGGAAAGGCAAGGCGCCGCAGCAGCACACAGAGGGCGAGCGGGAATATGGCAATCTAGCAGCTTTCCACCTCCGACCACCACCGCCGCCCGACTTTACCCCTCCGCCGGGTCCGTCACTGTTCTCGTTCGACATCGGACAGGACATGATGCAAGATGTCAGCATAGAGCAGGGTGGGAGGGGTGCAGGCTCAGGTTCGGGCTCAGGCTCTGGGTCGCAGCCCGGACCCGGCTTAGGGACTGGCACTGGAACTGGCGAGGCGAATGATGCGAACAATCTGTTCAACGCGCGGGAGAGCAACTTCCTCACGAGCTTCCTCGAAGGCTTTGACTGGGACTTCCAACCACTGCTTCCGGAAGGCATGCCGTCCTTTGCAGATGCCGAACGCGGCTCCTTCGCACTGGGCCTCGAGGGCTGTGGTTCTCCCACGAAAGCTGGCAGCACGCCTGGCGGTGGCGGCACGGCCACGCGCACACGGCTCGCCGCCGGGCGCAACAGCAGTGGGAGGAAAGGCGCACGCGGTCCCAGCGCGGTGCAGAGCCCCACTGAGGCGAGTGACGCGACGAGCCCCCGGGGCAGCGGAACGAGCGAAGCGACCGCTGTCGGGGAGCGGAGGTCCCCACGCGATGACGCCGCGAGCCCAGCGGGCGCACCAGCAGCGGTAGATCGGGAACAGGATGGAGAGAGGGAAAGGAAAGACTTGACCCAGAATCAACGCAAGCGGCGGACGACAGAGGCTTCTCGCGCGGCTGTCCGTGAATGCAGCACCAACGGTGATGCCCGCAGCATGTTGAGCAGCATCATCCTGGAGGATCCAGCTGCCGCCTCCACCGCGGCGAGCGGCCTCATGCATCCGCTCATGGCGCAGTCACAAGCGGGGACGTACCCGCCACAGCACCCGCACGCGGCCATCATGCAGGCGGCAGAGAGCGGCAACTTCAGCAGCGCATTCCCTTGGTTGCCTCCGGGGTCACTCACTATGCCTCCTGCTAGCTTTGATCTGCAGCAGGCGACGCCGCAGGCGCGGACGAGGACGTTCGATCAGATGATGTCGGAAGATGGGCAGCAGCAGCAGCAGCAACAGCAACAGCAGCTACTCGAGCGACAGCAGGCTCAGAATCCGCACCCAAACCATCAAATGCTTCAGCACCACCCGCAGCAAAAAATCTCTTCGCCTGCACCAGACGGCAGTGCTGCCGAGCCGGAAAAGAGGCAGCACCACATCTTCTCCGAGCAGCGCCGGCGGACGAACATCCGCGAGGGCTTCAAGGAGCTCGTCGAACTGCTCGAACTCGGACGCGTCTACGGCGCGCGTGGGCTCGGCCTCGCTTCCGGCGCAGGTACTGGCATCGAAGATGAGGGGCTCGACGACCGCTCCGACGATGAGGAGGACGAGGAAGGCAGTGGCCTGCCGAAGCGCAAGAAGGGCAAGGCGCGCAACCGCAGGAGCGGAGGGCCTGCTACGCGCGGCAAAGGCAAAGGGCGCGGCAGAGGAGGCTCAGCAGGCGGAGGCGCTGGAAGCAAGAGCGCCGTGCTGTTCCAAGCGGTCGATCTCTTGCGCTGGCTTCATGGCCGAAATCAGGTGATCGAAGAACAGTGTGACAAGATCGAAGCGCTGCTACCTGGCCCGAAAAAGTCGGATGCCGCGATGCAAATGTAGCATTTCTCTCCATTTCATCAATTCGCTTACGAGCCATCTCGGCTTTACATGCAACGCCTCCCAGTACAGCATGTCTATATGCTTCGCAAGCAGGCGGCGGCATCTACCACTTTTGCCAGGGCGAGAAGCGTTTCCTCCTGCAGCCGTCGGCCGATCAATTGGATAGCGACGGGTGATCCGTCCACGAGTTTCGCATCGTCTTTGATGCGACCGAGGGCACCCGATCGTGCGGTCAGCAAGGCTAAGGCAGGCGCAGGCGCAGCGCCCACGCACGCGTTCCGCACAAGAGGACTCACAGCTGCTCCATGCCTTCTGGTCGACCTCGCTGAGGAAAGCTTCGTTCTGGCCATCGTCGACGTAGGCATCTGCGACAGTGATCGGAATCGTGACGCCAGGCTGGTCAGTAAGGTTCCATGCGCCTGTGTATGCAACGTGCGTGAACGTGTCGTGCGGAACGCCTGCATAAGGAGTGGCGGGAGATATGAGCGCGTCCATTAGGCGCCCCGACGAGCCTTTGATGCGCGACCAGTGCGCGAGGATGCTGGCGGACCATGTTGAACGTTCCTGTTGCAACCATAAGCACGAAGCGCACAGGATCAGCGTAGCCCCTTCATGTTATGCTGACCAGCCAGTGACAAGTGACGCACCGCTTGCAAGTCCCATATCTCTTTCAGAGTGAGAGGCTTGACGACCGGATTGAGACCTTTGACCCAGTGGTCACCTTCCCCGCCCTGCAGGAGCAAGTTGCGGATACCATGCCTGCCTTCCGCCGCAAAGAAGGCTTCCAAGATGCGCGCGGCGTCAGCGAACTCGTTGGATTCGACGTGCCACACAACGACCTCGTGCCCGGCCTGCTCCAAAGCTTTGGCGGTCATTTCCAGCGCACGCGCCACGGGCGGTGTTGGCCTGACGACGCCGTTATGCCTCAGCAGGCCAAAGACGAGGCCCTTCTGCGGCAGCTTCCGCTCAATGTCTCCAACGGGCTTCCAGGGGATCGGTACACATTTCGGGTCCACAAGCCATGGCTGCGAGCCGACGACGGCGGACGCGAACAGCTCGATGGCGTCGAGCGATGTCGTCATCGGTCCGTTGATCGAATTCACCGCTTCTTGCCCAGCCATGCCGCTTCGCGCGTTGTGCGTGGGGAAGCGGCCAAAGGATGGCTTGAGGCTGTACAGCCCACAGAGTGCCGCTGGGATGCGGATCGAACCGCCAATGTCCGTGCCAACACCTAGAGGGCTGCCGCGCAGAGCGATGAGCGCGCCTTCGCCGCCGGACGAGCCGCCGCAGGAAGTAGCAAGGTTGTACGGGTTCAGCGTTCGCCCCCAGAGGTTGTTGAGCGTCTCGGCAATCATCATGGCAGTCGGGACATTTCTGGCCAGCATGAAGCAACGAGAGAATGGTCAGCAGATCGCCGCTTTCGCCAGACAATTACAATGCACGCACGTCTTGCAGTAGAGGATAGCGCCGGCATCTCGCAAGATGGTGATCAGCGTCGAGTCGTACGTATCCGGCTCGTTTGCCCTGGCGAGCTCAATATTGCGTGGTCAGTTCTCTTAAAAGTATCATGCATTTCTTTAATGTCAAGCGCACCAGCATGCAAAGCCGAGGGTTGCATCGTGTCCTTTGATGCGAAAGTTGTCCTTGATACTGATTGGGACACCTGCAAGTGAACCGATCGGCTTGCCGTGCTGTACTAGATAGTCATCGACCTGCTGTGCTCGAGCGAGTGCCTCGTCGAAAAGAATCTCTGTCAGGCAGTTCGTCTGTGAGGACGACGAAGAGGCAGAAAGAAAGACAGATCAGATGAGACGGCACACGTCAACCACTACACGTTGGCTGGGACTAACCAGCTGGTGTGCAACCGCTGCCGATTTGCAGAATGCCTGCGCCACTTCGAAGGCACTGAGGTCGCGCGCGACATGCAGCCGGTGTACGAGCTGAACTGGGTTGAGGCCAACGATGTCGACCTCTTTCTCTGTCAGTATCCCACATGTCCGTGGCACGTCGCGCACGTTGACTTTGCGCACATCGACCGGACAGGGCAGCGGCGAGGCCGTCCCGATCTTTGCAGACGGTGGGATGTGCAGGCTGTCCAGCAGCGAGGGAGGCAGGCGCCACTCGGCTGGGATCTTTGCGTCACGGTCGCGTTGCTTTTGTTGGGCGACAGGCTGGAAGGGAGGCGCAGCGTCGCTCGTCGTCATAGTGGGAGCGAGGCTCTGCCTCTAGGTCGTGTGACGGAAGGGATCGGAGCGTGACGGTGGGCGCAGGACCAACGAAGTCTCCGCGAAGACTGGCTCTCGTAATTATTTACCTGTGCGGATATTGAAACAGCACCTTGCTCGATACCCAAACACCATCCCGACAGAGACAGATAGCAACTAACATGAACTGACACACCCGACGCGGAGCGAACAACGGGTGGGCCATCGAACGGTGTCTCGGCGTTCGGCCCCGAATCCATCCACCCAAGATAGAGAGATATGACCTTTCTACATTTAAGCAATGATCATACCCTTTCTCAGCATGCTTCTGTTCAATAGATAGCAGATAACATACATGCCCGCTGGACTTGCTTGGAACAAAAGCTAGACTCCCCCCCGTTGGCACCAGACTGCACAATTTGAAGGAACCCCCCAGCGCTCCAAACCGGCGAGGCCTCTACATAACAAGGCCAAGGTGCGAGAGCGGCGAGCGACGGAGTGTGTGTGTGTCATGAGCTAGAGCGAGCGAGCTGCCTCGGGCACTATCAGTGGCGCAAAGGTCCCTGCTTTTCATCGTTCCACTCCATCTTCCTAGTCGTCTCAAGTCATCTCGCTCTTTCCTCCGTGCCTGATTAGATACCTATTACATTGCTGATCGGTAGGACTCTCATCAAGGACTATCCAACCGCAACGGCACGAGCTCATCAAATATCGTATTAATATTCGCCATCGCGATCCCAGACCCCATCCATCGCCCACCAGTGATCTCAGTGTCGGTGCCACGAGCATCAACGCTTCCCCGACCCTTTACTCTTGTCGCACGATGTCACTCTTTCGCTCCGCCCGCAACTTTATGTGGGGGGTGCCACCGTCGGATTCCGCCGAGCGCAAGCTGCTTCTCAAGATCGACTTCTTCGTTCTGACCTTCACCTGTGCAATGTACTGGTCTAACTATCTATCACGCGCGAACCTGGCGGTACGTGTGTCGGACATAACCGTCCCCGATGACGCTCTCACGCTGACTTCGCGTGCCATGGTCCGTCGTCTTGTTCTGCACCGTACGCGGCTGCTTCATGACCGCAGAATGCATACGTATCAGGCATGCGCGAAGACGTCGGCTTCCACGGAACCCAGTTCAACCAGGTCAACACGGTCTTCACCATTGGTTACATTGTCGGACAACTTCCGAACAACCTGATGCTACAAGTCGTGCCTCCACGTCTGTGGCTGCCGTCGATGGCGCTGATCTGGGCGGGCCTGTCCGGCTGTCTGGCAGCTGTGCAGACGCCCAGACAAGTCATGGCGATTCGCTTCCTGCAAGCGCTGGCGGAAAGCTCGACGTTCAGTGGCAGCCACTACATACTTGGGTCGTGGTACAAGGAGTCCGAGCTCGGCAAGCGCTCCGGCATCTTTGCCTCTTCGGCGCAGCTCGGCAGTATATTCTCCGGTGTCATGCAAGCCGCCATCTTGACCGGTCCGCTCAACGGCCACCTGAACCTCGCAGGCTGGCGTTGGCTCTTCCTGCTAGACCTATTCATCGGCGTTCCCATCGCCCTGTACGGCTACCTCACCTTCCCCGACACGCCGCGCACGACAACGAGCTTTTTCTTGACCGAGGAGGAGCGAAAACTCGCCGTCAGTCGCCTGCCAGAACGGCCTATGACCAAGCTGAGCTGGGACCTCCTGTCCCGCACGCTCAAACGGTGGCACTGGTATGCCTTCTCGATGCTCTTTGCATGGAGCAGCATGCTTGAAAGCGTCAATATCAACTCACTCATGCAGTTATGGCTCACCAACAAAGGGTTTGCAGGGTGGCAAAGAAACGTGAGTATGCCTACTATGCTCTGCTCTTTTGATAAAGATCACTGACGCGACATGCTATGCATCCTTTTGGCGTCGCAAAACGGCCGCATAATAGCTGTACCCACTCGGCCTGGTTTCTGTCGCGATCATCTCCACGATCCTCTGCGCCAACTTGTCGGACCACTACCGCAGCCGATGGCCGGTGAACATCTTGATGTGTCTCGCGCTGTTCATCACCTCGACCATCATGCTGATCCCGGACACGCCAGCGTCCGCGCGATTCGCAGCGTTCTACCTCTCCGGCATCGGCTACAGCGGGCAAGCATCGAACTTTGCCTGGGCCAACGACTGCACCGCCCTAGACGAACAGGAACGCGCCGTTGTGCTCAGCTCGATGAACATGTGGTCGAATGTCGTCAACGCCTGGTGGAGCATCACGCTCTACCCCGCCACGGACGCGCCGCGCTGGCAGAAAGGGTTCATTGCGATGGTCGTTCTGTGCTTTTTTGTTGTCGCTATCACCTTCGTCGTCAGGCACCTAGACCACAAGGAACGGCGCGAAAGAGCAGCGCTCGACGAGTCGGAAAGGAGCGCGCATCACCCCCGCGAGGACGTGTCCGTATCAGTCGTTGAAAAGACCGTTTTGTCCAGCGCGGAGGAAATCGGCAAGGCGTGAGCGAGCGCAAACTGCACCACACACCTCTTGCTCTCTTTTGTTGTATTATTTTATCAGCCTGCAACTTGCTGCACAACTTTGTGGGAAATTGTCAAGTCCGAATGGGACGTGGGCGGAGGATGTGAAACTCGCATGAGCAAGTGTGCGGTGACACTAGAAATTAACTCGGCAACTTGATAAGATACATGATAGATGAGATAGGTCGTTCCAAAAGCATGCAGTAGCACTTGTCGCGACGGCAGTCCGCTCTCCTCTTTCCTCTTTTCCCTTGTTCCTTACCATGGAGCCTCGGCCAAAACGTCGTGCTTAACGTTCTCCGTGGTGCACTCCTCTCGTTTGAGCGTGGTGCCAAAGAGCGAATCCCAGATACGCGTCTGCTTTCCGTAGTTTCCTCCACGGTCTTTCCAGCCTGTGTACGCAAAAGGGCATCATGCTCATGTCAGAGCATGCTCCTGGCAGAAGGCGTCGATGCACGATGGGCAGGGCTCGAAATACTTACTAGAACGGTGGTGGAGGTCTGCAAAGACAGGCGGACACATGCGCACATCGAACATGTCAGTTTGATCGAGCCACGGACTGAACCACAGCGCCGCAATAGGCTCACCGTGATCCTCAATGATAAGCTCCAACCCCAGCTTCTGCAAGAGGCCGAGCGGTGCAGCATTGGGCGGTGTGAAATAGAGGCGCACGCCGGAGTGGCCGGTGAGCTCGATCTTCATGATGTTCATCTGGATCGCGAACCAGTCGTAAAAGTTGACGTGGAAGAAAGGGATAAAGGACAGGGTGTAGTAGGTGAAGAAGGGGATGACAACCAGGTCGAATACTTCCTGTGTTTCGCTATAGAAGCCAAGGAATGCAAACTCCTTCGCGTCAATTACCCATCTCAGAGTGCAGCTTGTGGTATCTTTTACTCACTCGGCAAAAAGAGTGAGCAGCGTGTTGGGGTGACGCGTGCGGTGATGCGCCTTGTGGAACTTCCAGAGCCAGGGCACCTCGTGCATGAGACGGTGGTACCAGTAGAACCAAAAGTCGAGGGTGATTGAGTATGCGCTAACCTGGAGCGGCAGCTGCACGCCGACCCAGAACAGCATCGCCTTCCAGTCGCCAAAATTGGGCGGCGCGAGTGTGCGGTCGTAGATCAGGAATGCGGCGACGATTGGGCGAAAGGTGGAAGTGCTGATCAGCGAGAGGATCACATCTGTGACCTTGTCGTCTGTGACCTCGTCGCGTGGCTTGTCGCCGTCAAAGTAGCCGTAGCGCCCGCCGAGGGCGCGCCACCACTTGATGGAGTGGATGCCGATGAGCTTGAAGGCGATACTGTAGAACAAAAATGCGAGAATCGGATGCAGGCCCGAGCTGCACTGCTGCCAGTCTTCGGCTCCAACCCCGCCGCATGTGACGAAACGGACCCAGGCCCAGTGCAACAAGAAAGGCACGGCCGCCCGTGGGACGAGCCATCGGTTAAATGTGAACCCCGAGAGCACAGGTACCGGTGCATCCTTGGCATGTTGCGGTGGTTCAGCAGCCAGCGGCCAGATATCAACACCTGTGATTAGCTTTTGTGCCCAGTTCCACTTGGTTCGGTCGGCTTGGCGCCATGTCGACTTGAATAGGCTGCTACCAAGCGCCTTCGGCTTGCAGTTGATTGGTGTCGGCGGTGCTTCTGCTTCTGTTCTTGCTCCTTGAGCAGACGCCGCTTCGGCTGGGGAACCCGCAGCGGTCATGATCTGGCAAAGTAGCTGGTGAAATGTTCGAGACGCTAAGCGGTGGTCGTGAGGCCAAGATAGAACCCTCAGGATATGAAATTGTGCCGCAGCGCAGGAGATGGATCAAGTTCACGAGCAAAACTAGAATGACGGGGGGGGGGAGGTACGCGCTGGTAGTCACAGCAAAGTCACCACCGTTCCACGCACACAAGTCCCTCGCAGGATCACGTCAAAGTGCAGAGATCAAGGCTAAACTGTATATATATACCCTTGAGAGATGCGCATACCCATTTCACGCAGGTCACTCCAATCAGCGGACCCTCGCTGGACGAGATGAGACAACAACGCGTGGGTAACCGAACTGTGGCCAGGCAGCTAAACTGAATGCTCATCCATCTCGGCTCGTTTTCACAGCAGCACGCCCCC